>NC_059155.1:25945124-26254661 GCF_020740605.2 Lemur catta
GCTACACATCCGATAAAGGGCTGATAACTAGAATCTATTTAGAATTCAGGAAAATCAGTAAGAAAAAATCGAACAACCCTATCAAAAAGTGGACAAAGGATATGAATAGAAATTTTTCAAAAGAAGACAGAAATATGGCCAACAAACATATGAAAAAATGCTCAACATCTCTAATCATCAGGGAAATGCAAATCAAAACCACAATGAGATATCACTTATCTCCAGTGAGAATGGCCTTTATCAAAAAGTCCCAAAACAATACATGTTGGCATGGATGCAGAGAGATAGGTACCCTCATAGACTGCTGGTGGGACTGCAAACTAGTGCAACCTGTGTGGAAAGCAATATGAAGATACCTTAAACAGATACAAGTAGACCTACCATTCGATCCAGCAATCCCATTATTGTGCATCTACCCAAAAGAACAAAAGACATTCTATAAAAAAGACATCTGCACTCAAATGTTTATAGCAGTACAATTCACAATTGCAAAGATGTGGAAACAACCCAAGTGCCCATCAATACATGAGTGGATTAATAAAATGTGGTATATGTATACCATGGAGTACTACTCAGCTATAAGAAACAATGGTAATATAGCACCTCTTGTATTTTCCTGGATAGAGCTGGAAGCCATTCTACTAAGTGAAGTATCCCAAGAATGGAAAAATAAGCACCACATGTACTCACCATCAAATTGGTTTCACTGACTTTCACCTAAGAGCACATTTAGGAATAACATTAATTGGATGTCGGGCAGATGTGAGGGGGAGGGGATGGGTGTATACATACATGATAAGTGTGATGCACACCGTCTATGGGATGGATACACTTGAAGCTCTGATTTGGGGGAGGGGAGGCAAGGGCAATATACATAACCTAAACTTTTGTACCCCCATAATATGCAGAAATAAAAAAAATAATTGGCAAATTGATTTCACTCAGATGCCTAAAATGAATAGAAACTATGCTTGCTTGTATTAATAAATACCTTTTCAGGCTGGGTAGAGGCTTATCCTGCCTGAATGGAGAGAGCATCTGAAGTTACTTGAATACTTCTGAAGGAACCCATTCCAAGGTATGGACTCCCTTCCTCCATACAGAGTGATAATGGATCCTCCTTTATATTGCAGGTAACTCAACAAGTAAGTAAAGTTCTGTATCTAGCATGGAAATTTCATGCATCCTGGAGACTTCAATCTATGGGAAAAATGTAGAAAATGAATCTTACTTTAAAGAAAACTATAACAAAATTGATGCAGGAAACTCATCTAAAGTGGAATAAGGTGTTGCCACTTGCCCTCCTCTGGATAACTGTAGCTCCAAGAAGCAGTCTTAAGTTAAGCTTTGATGAAATAGTTTATGGGAGACCCTTCCTAGAACCCTGAGGTAAGTATGGTAATATAACCATAAGTGAAGAAAACAGAGCAAAGCATTATGTCAAACAAATAAATTCAATGCTTACCACTATACATGAGTTTCTCTTTTTCAGGTCCCTACCCCAGTTGGAAGCACCCCTCCACCCCTTTAAACCAGGAGACTTGGTATTGCTTGAAGCCTGGAAATAACAAGGACCCGTACAACAACTGGCAGAGAAATGGAAGGAACCCCATGAAGTCCTTCTAACTACTCAAACTCTGTTGAAGTTTTCAGGAGTAAAAGCTTGGTTCCGTCATACCAGAGTAAAGAGGTGTCCTAAGGAAGAGGAGGACACAAGCCCCCAGTGGATGGGCCACACTTTAGCTACTTTAAAGTATCTGTTTAAGAAGAATGGAAAATGAAAACCTTGACATTTTTCTAAGCTTTTTTTTTTTTTTTTTTTTTTTTTGGTTATTTGTTTTGTCTATAGAATGGAGAGAAAACTCCTTAGTGAGGATTTCCCAAACTATCACCTCTTCTACTGATCTGTCTCATGGCTGGGTTTGTTATTGTGACTAATAGCTCCATACTCAGAGGTCCTATGTTTCTTTCTTACTCAGGCCCATATCAGACATTATGTACAAGTCGACAGTAAGGACCTGCAGTCCTACTGGTGTCTTTGATACCAAGCAAGATAAAATCTCTCTTATCAGGTATCCTCTATTTCACCCTGTCAATCCTTGTAGCTACAGTTGTTACTTACTTATGCCCTTTTTCACCTGGTAATCTGTTGCATTATTTATTTTTTATACATCTACTGCCAAAGCTTTGACAAACCAGAAAGAGCAATGGCATAAATAAGTACAAAACTTCCATCTAAAACATCACCCCAATTCAGCAGGAGGTAGTTCAATGACTACGTCATCACTTCTTCCATAGATATGGAAGGATAAAATTGACAGTGGGGAATATGTATCAGAGGTAAAGGTCTGAAAAAGGGCAAAATGCATTATGAGTTGTATCTTTAACCTACCTGCACCCTTTTTGGGAATTAAAACGTGCATTTCTTCCCAAGGATAGTAATGAAAGGGACAGAAAAATGTTCTTTGTTTTTTAGTGTCTTAAACCACAGGAGATGGCTCAACAGAATTATCCAGAGGTCATGATAGCATCTTCACTGGAGATAAGGTCAACCAAAATCACCAACTACAGTTAAACAACAATAGCCCAAGGCCATGACATGTGATACTGGTCACATAGACCCGAGCCTGACCTATGAAACCCCTCCTTAAAAATCCCTGTATTTCTGCTCAAAGGCAGGACGGCAGTCTTTCAAGGTACTAGTCTACTGCCCTCCTCATTTGCTAGGAAATTAATAAACTTCTCTTTTCTTTTCCTCAAACCATTTGTCTTTTATCTTTATTCTCACTGATTCCACCTCGGGAACAAGTACCAAGCTTTCAGTAACAGAACCAGTAAGATGAAAAAAAAAAAAATAGGATGTGTATGTGTGTATGTGAGTCAGTGAGAGTGATAGAAAGTATAAAGAAAAGAGAAACAGAGATTGAGAGAAAGAGAATGAGAAGTTTATTTTAAGGAATTGGCTTATGTGATTGTGGGGGCTGGCAAGTCTGACACCAGCTGGAAAGTCCCAAAAGAATTGATGTTGCAGTCTTGAGTTTAAGGGCAATGTTGAGGAAGAATACTTCCTCTTCTGGTTAGTCTTTTCTCTTAAAATCTTCAAATGATTAAATAATTCCCACCTACATTATGGAGAGTGAGATGCTTTACTCAAAGTCTACTGATTTAGAGACCAATCACATCTAAGATATATCTTCACAGAAACATCTAGACTAGTGTTTAACCAAACAATAGAGTATCATAGCCTAGTCATGTTTACATACAAAATTAACCATCACAATACATCTTTTCTACAAAATTATATGAAGCCATTAATAAATGTAGTGCATCTAATATGTACTTCCTTAGATAAAAGTCTATGGTATATTTCTATTTGAGAAAAGGAAGTCATCTAACTATATTGTATTATATAGTTTATATACTCTATATGTGTGTATATATAAGTATTAATCACTGTTAATGTGTATGTCTCATTATTTCTATATAAGCTTTTAAATGTATAGAAAAATTCTTGGAGGTCTGAAGAAGGCAGGAAAGATGACTTTTACTTTTTTCTCTATATGTTTCTGTACTTTGCTGGTATAGCTACTTGCCTTACAGATGGCAAACCAACCTCATTAGAGTACATCTAATGATGGAAATAAGGCAGTGAGTGGGCTTTCTGGAGGAAGTTGAGAAAAGGAAATGTTGTTTAAACTGCAAAGGAATTTCATTCTAGGTCCAATTGCTTATTGCACAAAGATACAATTATTGAGACAACAAGGATTGCCAAAGAAGAAAGGAATCTTTTTAATACCATGCACATCTTATAGGAGAATGGGAGAAGCTGCCTCAAGTTTATCCACCTAACAGAGATCATGGACTTTCTAAGGAGGGCAAAGTCCCTTCAGGCAGGTTGAGGGGGATGGTGTAACTAACAAGGGGCTAAGTGTATTGGGGGCAGGTTGTGAGGGATGGTGAATCTTGGCTTCAGGAAGTCTGCCCAGGAGCCTTCAGAATCTCAGTTTCTTTGTCTTGTAGAAAATCCACCATTTCTGGGAAACAGCCAAAAGATCAAGTAGTTAATTAAGGGAGAGGATTATAAAAAACATAAAGGGGTCACTGAAATTTGTTCAGAGAGTTGGTTATAAAGAGTCTCAAATATTATCATTCAGGTGAATGAATGAATGTAGCTCATGAGAAGGCTATGGATGATGATACTTTGTGAGGCTAGAGAAAAGGAATAAGTTCAGTGTGAATGAATAATAGTTGAATTATTGCCTTCATGGGGAGTGAGTTTATCTCAATTTAGATTCTACAAGGAAATTTAGGGGGAAAGAGAACTACATAACATCTTAGACACTGCTATTATGACTTTTCTTGAACTCCAACATTCCTAAAAAAGCATCTTGTTTTAGGACACAAAGGATTGGAAAAGGCTAGCCTCAATTAACCTTCTGTCACTTCAAAACTTTCCCAGATGATATCCCAAAACTGCATAGTTGTGGAAACAGGCCCTTCTTTCTTAGTCTTGACCTTTTAGAATTACTCAGGTTTTCCAGTGACTTTATTCATAAACTAATAGACTCATTCTGCAGAGATAGAGATTACCTTCCCTCTCTTCTCAAAATTCTAAACCTGCTTTTCCTGTATCCTCAGAAGGAGGATATAAGGTCCAGGGAAGGCACTACAACCAGCAAAACTATATTATATTAATTGTTTGATAAGACAGTTCTATAAACCAGTGCCCAAGACTGATTGAAACATGATATCCTACTTGTTAGATAGTTTGAATATCATTTTTGGTATGACCCCAATGAGAAGTGAGATTAACCAAACTGTAAATATAATAAAAGCAGACCTAAGTCATGTATTACTATGTTCTATGAATATCTATTTGGCACTTAACATCATCTGTTTTCTTTTTAAAGTTAGGCTTGAACTCTCATGTGTTCAAGGAAAAAATTAGAGATCATGAATCTTATATCAAGATGTTCCTCATATAAACCCAGGATGGTTTGCAATTTTAGGAAGTAGAGCAGTTTCCTTGCTAAACACACAGAAAGGAATGTCATCATCCTGGAGTAGGTTAACTTGTAGGTGTCTGTATTCACCTTGTTGAAGTTTTTGAAGAGGAATTTTTAAAAAGCTACGTACGGTATTCACTATGGGAGCCAGAGAAATAGTTGCCAAGGCAGTTTAGAGGAAGGAAAATCTTTCTTGTTTGTGATTTGGCTTGTCCCTACGAATCTCACCTCTATGATCCCACTTTCTATTCATTATAAAATCAAATCATCATGGGAATAAATCAATAAAATAAATATAAGTAAATGAGATAATATTAAAATAAAATTAATTAAAACTAAAAATAAAGAACACAATGAAAACTGAAAAATATTTAAAATAATTCAGTGTTTTAAAAAGCAACTTTAATACTCAGTGAACACGAAAGTTCACATTGTCGAAATAATAAGGTTTCAGATAAAGGATATAGGTAAGAAACCAACAAGATAAGCATTATAATTATATAATAAACAATTAGAACAAAGTGAATAAATTAAAAATAAGATTGAAAATAAAAACCAATAAAACAGGACCAAAAGGTGATAGTAAGAATAATTTTTAAACAATGAACAGATATCAAGCAATATGGAGTATCTTTACCTTTAACTTTCACCTGGCACTTAACAATTCACAAGTGTTTATAATGGGCTTTTACAAATGTGTTATTAGTAGGTCAGGGACTTTATTATTATTCAAAGATATGGAGAGTTCCAAGGTGCAACAAGAAGTAGGCAGCCAAGCTTCTATAATCTCAGGAAAAACAAAAACTGAAACAACAATCCAAGTAATGTTGCCAGATATGTTAATTACTTTAAATATGTAGATCTTAAGGATGAGACTGCTAGTCACACTTCTCCAATACCAAGTGCAAAAGTTTAAGAAAGTTTATTAAATTCTTTTCCTTTGTCGAATGGTACAACTTTTCAGAAACAAAAAAATGCATATCATAAAAATAGTTCTTTTGTTAGCAGTATGACAGATAGTTTGAAGCACCTGATAGCAACTTGGCATCTAACTGTGTTCTTAATTCTTGCAAATTTAAGATAATTAATACCTTTGAGGTAGCGTATGTGTCTTTCGAAAAGAATGGTTTTTATTTTCACGTTGGAAATTCTGGAAAATAATTGTAGCATGTTCGAAAATTTGGATCTTCCTATCTTCTAACCAAAGAAATTTTATTAAATCATGCCTTATTCTTACTTTGCACTTTTTATAGTGAAAGTATAGAGTTTATCAAGCTTTGTAATATACATAACGTGACCTTTTGTACCCCCATAATAAGCTGAAATAAAAAAAAACAAAAATGCTCTCCACAGAATTTTATCATGAACACATGGCAGATTCAAATGTAGAATGACTCTTTTTTTTAATTAAGGGATAGGACTGGGCATGGTGGCTCACACCTGAAATTCCAGCAGTTTGGAAGGCCAAGGTGGGAGGATGTCTTGAGCCCAGAAGTTTAAGGCTGCAATGCTCTATGATTACACCACTGCACTCCAGCCTGGGAGACAGAGCAAGACCCTGTCACTAAAAAAAATAAAATAAAAATAAAATAAAGTTAAGGAATAAACTTAAATAGTTAGTATATATGTTGATATATTTGAGATATATCCCTTTTTGGCTCCAAAAAGTAATCCATGATTGTGACTTGGTTGTGCTCCATTATTCACTGTTCTTATGGTATTCATTTCAGCACAACTGATGAATACCTTGTGCATATGCACACATGTGAACACATTGTCATTATGAAAAGGTCAAAATTAAAGTCAGTATTCCTACTATGTTGTTAGTTATGAATATTTAAATGAATAAACAGCCTGTCATCATAGTCTATAGGTTTATAAAATCAGACAGGAAGCCTAGGCTCTCAGTAGCAAGGGAGAAAAGGCAGTTTAGACGTAGAGGGAGAAAGCAGAAAAACTATTGTACTATTTACCTACAGCAGTTTCCCAGTTTCAGAATTGTTTGTATTATGTTTTTGTTTGTGGTATTATTTGAAGAAATATATAGTTGTGTTTTTGTGGTGATTAATGAAAAAAGGGATGATTGAGGAAAGAAGAGAGAAATTTGAAGAGTAATCACCATTTGCTGAGATAATTTAAATGCTGTAACTGTCTTGGCTGTGTCTTTTTTTCTTACCTTCAAGGTAAACTACACAAAATGAAGGTGATAATAATAATTATTTATTAAGCACCTAGTATGTGGGCTGACTTGGTATGTATTTTGCATACAATAAATTTGCAATGCACCATTTAACAATGAAGAAACTGGAGAAGGAATGGGTTAAGTAATTTGCCCAAGGCACACAGGAGACAGGATTCAGTTTAGTCCAGTTTGACTTGAAGCTCCTTTTGTTTTCACCATTTCATGCTACCTCTCTCAAAATCTTAATTTATGCAGCTCATTTTAATCAATACTTCTGAATAATTAGGAAAGTATGTTTAACAAACTCACTTTTTAAAAAGGAAACACTTTTGCAAGAATGGTATGGTATAATGAAAAGTAAATCCCACTACTCAATCTTATTTTTTTAGCTTATATGAAACTTTTGAGCAATGTGATTCAGAATCACATGCAAAGGAAAGTATTATATAATTGGACAGCCCTCCCTTTGTCATTTATACTGCCAAGATGGCCTGAAACAATGCCATTTTTATCTTCCTCTCACTAGTGGATATATTTAGATCTCTATCAGAGAATTCATCAGATATTCTCTGAGTTTATTTTTAACTTGCATCTATTTGAAAACAATATCAGAAAAGTTGTTATTTTCTGTCTGTCACAGACATAGACATAGCTATTAAAAGTCTCTCTGTTTTCACTTTACACTTTAAAAATAAATGAAGTGGCTTTAGATACTACCTCTCAAGCAATACAGAGATGAATTGGGCTGATAATTCCATTTTTTGAAAACAAACCTAAAATGTTTTTTTAATTTTTCTTGCCCAAACTCATTTTTGTCATATTTTCATCTTGATTTTTATTTATTTTAAAGATTATGCTAAATCTATTTCTTGTTCCATTGGTTTTGCAATTAACTTTGATAAAAAGCACTAAAATTCTGACCTAACACGTAAGAATTAAGTTCTTTAGTATAGAAGTAAATTTTACATGGATAGCAACCCTATGTAGTTGTCCTAGTCTATTTGGGCTACTGTAACAAAATACTTTAATCTGAGTAATTTATAAACAACAAGAACCCAATGCTCACAGTTCTGGAGGCTAGGAAGTCCAAGATCAAGGCACCAGCAGATTTGGTATCCAGTAAGGGCCCACTTTCTCATAGATGGCACCTTATATGTATCCTCACATGGCAGAAGGGCAAACAAGCTCCCTTTCTTTCACAAAGTCATTAATTTCATTCATGAGGCCAGAGCCCTCATGAGTTAATCATCTTCAAATGGTGGCCCCATCTCTTAATACCACCACATTGGGCATTAGGTTTAAACATATGAATTTGGTGGGGGGGGCATTCAGACCATAGATATAATACATTTACTATGAGTTTTAGCTCTGATGTTGTTCTCAAATTCTGTGGACAACCTTAGACTCTCAGAGTCCCAATTGGCTGGCTTGGGCTAAGTGCCCTCACTTCTCCCAGGTTCTCCTTCAGGGAAAGACAACTAGATGGTGGTGGTACCCAGGAGCAGAGAAGATCAAGGGAGTATGAAAAACATACTATATTTGAGAGTGAGTGGGCCCTAATAATATAATCTGAAATAGGTATATAAAAAGTCTTTAGCAAAGAAACACAAAGTCAATGAAATAGTTTAATATGATAACTTGTGATGATTAAAATGGCAAAAAAAGACAACTTTTAATATTCAAGACATGGGGTTATAAAATCCACCAGTATCATGGATTGGAGAATTTGTAGAAAAGAGTTTACATCACGAATATATGAATGGAATCAGCTTGGGGATGAAAGATGAGAAAAAATGTATTAAAAAGACCCATTTACTCTATAGGTTTCTAACACTTTCATTTCTTTACATTTTATCATTGAAGAATTTTGGCCACTTGACCTGATGGAGTTAATGAATCCAATAGTCTAGATTTTGCTGTTAAACACTCATGATGAAGTTCATCATGTTCCTCTGTCATTTGAATTTGTTGCCAATTAACACCTGGATCCAGACTGTGGATCAGACTTGAATTCAATCCTTTTGGCAAGTGAATAGATTGTGTATAGCAACGGTGTAGGAGGTACAAAATATCTGGTTGTAATATTTGGCAGTTGCAGGGAAAGAAGAATATTTTTTGGCTTCAAATTTCCTAGGTTCTTAGTTGGAATGGGTCCCTGTAACAAAAGATTAACAAGAGAAAAACAGAGAGCAGTTTATTAACATGCATATTTCACATACACATGGGAGATACCTATGAAATGAGTAGTTCTCAAAGATGAGGCTTATATAGCAACTTCAACAAAGAACAATACCTTTTTAGAGCAGTGACAAGACAAAGGAAAAGGACTTTGAGTCTCCTGGGAGGCAACTGGTGGGAAGGCAAATAAATAGATAAGTCTAGTTACTAAAGCTTATTAATGTAGATTCCTCTGGCATCATCTCCAAATAAGGATCTAAAGTTGTCTTGAATAGTTAGCCTTTCTTTGTTCTTCCTGGTAGAAAGGTGTGGGCAAGCTATCTTTTGTCTTTGTAAGTCTATGTCCTGCTTTTAGGCAAACTGGGGGAGGGCAGAGAGCTTTCCTGTATCTCCTTTTTAATTTCCTTCAGCTCAATAATTCTTCATATTTTAGGGTGGTATATTCTGGACTCCCACACAGTCATTGATAACTTAATATTTATATTAATTTATAGGGGCTTGCAAAATGGAAATATTCTAATAATGTCATTTATTATTCAAATTTTCTGCATACTTTCATAAAAAGATATTTGTCCTCATTTGCTATTTGGTGATCCAGTGATACAGTACAAAAAGGAAAGGCAGAAAAAATGCTTGATTCTTTCCTTTTATTTATCAGTTTCCAAGGTAATAAGTTGTCTCCCTATCATCCGCTAAATGTGACCTATCCTTTTTTATATTAGTGTAATTCATGTATTTAAATAAATTTGATGGGGTTCAGTCCTTTGTAATCATTATTACTGAAATTTCTATTGTCTTCTTTTTGGCCAATGAGAACCTCCTCAAGTTGGCTCCTAAGTTCTTTTACAATGATCCTAGTATCCTTTGGTAGCTTCCATGCTATCTGACATTACAAGAATTGCCAGTCTCATCTTGTATGTATATAGTTTTCTGACCTAAATTTGGAATTAGCCATTTCTGCAAGATCTTCTGTTAGTGAGAAATGACATTTCAAGACTACAATCTGGGCACTAGGCTTACTGATTGCTACTGAATTGGGATTATGCCTAAATCCTTTAATCAATTTGAACATATATATATATATATATATATATATATATATATATATATATATCTGTATCTTTGAATATGATAGGAATATCAATATGGAGAATTGAGATTAAATACATATATAATACTATATAATATACACTGTATGTATTTTTATATATTATATATATCCTATTCACATTCAAGGTTGCTGAGTTTTAATTAACTTTTTTCTATAAAATTTATATCTTCCCTCTTCCACAATTGAAAACCCTGCTTCTCAAGGACATAAAGGTGATATAATCAGAATATGCTATAATCAATCATTTTTAAATCCCTGATTGTACATACACACTAGTCTCAAAATTAACAATATTATTACCATCTCTCAGATGATTTCTGAAAACATTGAAATATTTTTACATACAATCTCCCTATTTTCCATCCATTTTTAAAATAGTTGGATATAGACATTGTCAAAACATATAGCCATCACATACATAATACAATCTCTCTCTCTCTTTGTACTCATTTAGCCTTAGTTGTGCAGGTAACTAAATATTTAATGTTCACAACTTACTCTTATGTAGAGATTTCTCCAGTCATTTGGACTCTGTGAAATTTGTTCTCCATTATGATTCCTCAGGAAGGATGCATGGGCACAATATTACTTGAGTTCTTGTATTTTGATAACAGCTTATGATCTTTATACCTGAAAGTTAGTTTTGATGAATATAAAATCCTTGGCAAACATTTCTTTTTTGAGTATTTAAAAATGATACTACAGTTTCTTTGGGCATGAAGCATTGCTGTCACAGAAGTCTTATGATTATCTAATTTCCTTTCCTTTTAAAGTGCTTTTTTTCTATTTACCTAAAAGATATTTCTTTTATTTAAAGTCTTATAATATTACTATGAGAATAATTGTGTTATTTGTGGTTATTTTCAGTATTCTTACATATGCAGTGTGCTCTTTCAATATGTAGTTTAAAATATATCTTTGAAACATTTTCTTGAAATAGGATTTTAGTGTTTGTTCCATTCCCTTACTTTGATTTTCTAAATCAAGAATCCTTAATATCTGTATATAAATTTTTCAATATTTTTCACTTCATTTCAAATTCTTTTCTTTCTGTGTTTATTTTTAATTTTTTGGTTTTTTTTTCCTACTTTTCTTAAGACATTAACTGTTTTGTTAATTCATTTTTGTCATCCTGAATTTAGTCATTTCACAAACAACTTTTTACTTTTGTTTCTAATTCTTTTTAAGTTCTGTAATCTTCTGAGTTTTGAAAATTCTGTTTTTTTAAATGTATTGTATCATTTTATTAAGTTTTCTTACTCATTTTGAGATAGTAGGTTACTGTTTTGATTTGCTCTTTGGAAATATTTTTCTGGAGTGCTATTATTATATGTAGGGAAGTTATTCTGACCATTCTGTTTTGTAATAATGGCTTTGATAATTTGCTGTTGCTCATTTTTATTTGAAATTGATTTTCTTGAATCTTTAAACAGAGATGAGATTTAGTAAAGTTCTTATGAATTTAGCAGCATTCTCTCTCCTACTGTTTTCAAACAATGTCCAAAAATATGACTGGTTTGTGTCTGAGATTTCCCATCTCTTTCTTTCCTCTACCTTGATATAGCTTCTCTTTCTTTCTCTATTGCCCCTATCTTGCTCAATTTTGATTCTACTTTCACAATTTACTCCTCAGTATAGGACCTTTCCAAGAAGTGAGCTCTAGCATGTCAGTTGTAAGAGTTCATAGGATTTAGGCTATTCTAGCCTTTTCAATTCTCTTTACTGTGGGCTGTTTACATTCACCTTATTAGAGAGAGAAAAGCCCTCTCCATTTTAAGGTGCTGTTCTCAAATTGGCCCACTACATTTTCCAATAAATATCTGTTGGCTATTTCAGAGTTCTCTGTTCTCAGGTTCATTGGAGACCACCTTTGTGGCTTTCCTCTTCATCCTCTACAGACATGGATGCTACATATGTCACCTGCCTCTATTTTATTATAAATTTTGTATATAGGTATTTAGCTTTGGTATCTAGTTCTTCTCCTTCTTTTTACATAAGGATTTGGAGAGATTGAAAATTGAAATATTATACTGTTACTATTGCTTGATCTTCCTAGAATCTGATAAATTTATTTTAATTCCAGTTTTCTTTTTATTAGAGCAAGGATTCAACAAAGTATCAGAAGTGGAACCTTTTATTCCAATTAAATATTACAGTGACCCCTAAAGTATAATGTGCATATATATTCATAGACACAAATATAAACATAATATAAAATATAAATTTATTAGTATATATTTATTATAACAGTAACTATAAATACATTTGACGAGAACAATTAGGCTGTTTTCATACCTCCACATCCAGTTTACCTCTGTATTTGTCTTGGTTAAAAATAGGGTAAATTCTGATTTGCTCAGATACGTGGTCGCAAATTATAGCAGCTTTTTTTAAAAAAACACAACTTGCCTTGCAATCTTGGTATTAATTTCAACTGATTTTATTTCTTGTCATAAGTATTTAAATTGGGTAAGAAAGAAATACTATTTTCCATAAAAAACTAAAATGAATACAATTTCGTACTTCTTTCCATTTTGACTACACAGATTATTATTGAGTCAAATATGTGCTAAGAACTTGTTCCTGTGCCTTGCTGGGCATTTAATTGAGTGTGGCTTGGATGCACGATCGTGACAGATTGGCTTATACAATTTACTTTCGTAACCATGAATAGGACAATTTTAAAGACCAGGTCAGCATTGTAAATTTCTTAATCAATGGCACACTTGCAAAATTTTCATGTTCTAGACATGTCATGAACTGTTTTATTCTTAGATCTGCAGAAAAATGTGGTAATTTGAAAACCCAATTTAACAGGATTGACATATCAACAAGAAGTTAAAATTTTGTATATATATGAATGTGTATTTTTATCAATGGATAAATTCATTAAGACAAATATTTTAAAAATAAAACTTAGGTAAAACATTTCTGGAACTCTTAGGCTCTGGCAATCACAGTTTGAAAACTACTGAATTAAAATATATTTTCATTAAAAACATCTTATTTTGTTTCTGGTTTACAATATATAAAGTCAGTGATTTTGGCTTAAGTATTAACTTTGACATGTATATAACATATAATAACAGGAAAGTCATTATAAATACAATTGCAATTTGCAGGGGGTGCTCTACTTCCTAGGTCAACTTTCATAACCTGGGGAAGAAAGTGATTATATTTATTAGGCTGCCATTTAGCTATAGTTGAAAATAAAAATGACAGAAGTTTTCAGTAAAAGCTTGCAACTTAATTTTGTTTCTTTACTTTTCCTGCAATAGGGTGATTTTATCTGTTTGTGTGTGGATGTCCTTTAAAGTGATATGGATCATTACTTTGTTACAGAATACGATTTAGGTAATCCATGATAAACCATCTTTTCTTTTTCTTCTTTTGCTGAATTATCATCATCATCATCATCATCATCATCATCATCATCATCATCATCATCATCATCCTGTGTGTATGTGTGCTCGTTCATACACATGAGCTCATGTAACAGTTTCACCAGCCAGTCTGGCTTTCTTCTGGATGTAGAATGCACACTGAATGATTGTCCCCAAATTAGATTTGTATTGCTCATTTACTATACCATTCATTTATATAAAGGTAAAGGAAAAACAATAGTTAAGTCATTTTACTAATATTATCATTTCATTTTCAATGAAGTCCCTGAAGTATGGTTTTCAAAGTAGCTTTGAAATAGAATCTCAACAATGCCTATTGGGTAACTATTATTAAATGAAGATGGTCATCAATTACTTCAATATCACTGAAAAGAAGCTGAATCAGGACAGTAGCAGAGGAAAACAATGTTTACAGTCCTTTTGACCTGAAACTAAAATAAAGAGATTTCAAATTCATTCTGACTTGTCAAAGTGTTTCATAAGCTTTGCAATTTGGAAAATCAGTCATATTTTATTACAATATATTGATTCATTTTTGTACATAATGAATAAAAAGGACTACTATGACTATAGTGTGATATCTGTCAACATTGAAATAAGTTTTTGCACTCTATGCTCCCTGGAAGCTGATTTGTTCTTGTTTGAACACTATGCCCAAAAGTCTGGACATTGCCAAAACTTTATCACCAATTACATTTTCCACTTAGGTAGGTAGCCTTAATTTACAAATGGAAACTAATTTTTCAGAGATATGAAATCCAATCTTGCCAATTAGACTTTTTCCTGAGACATATAACTATGCTTAATAAGAAATGGATATGCACAGGTACATACCTAACAAATTTCAAAGAAATACTATGCCTATGCACAGATATGGGCCTTCTGACAATAAAATCCTTCTCAATAGGTTTTCTCAGGAAATCCTCCAACTTTGAAAATGTCTCTTCACAGTCGTAAATATGTATTCAACATCAATCCTAACACTTTTTTTCTCTTTGTAAATCAGTTGTCACCTTCTTCCTATATAGTCAGGAACTCGTCCAGTTTAATCTGGCCTTCTCCAATCAGACATTACAAGTGTGTGTATATATGTGCATATATATATATATATACACATATATACACACACACACACACACACACACACACACACAGTCACACACAGAGATATATGGGAGAGAGAGAGAGAGGTTTTTTTCCCCCTTTTACGTCCACTTTCAGAACAGAAAGCAGCACAAAAGATGATTTTTCCTGTGACTCTCACCTATGGTAAAAATCTACAATTCTACTCTCCACCAGCAAGTATGTCACAATTATTTAATAGTTGACAGTATTTTAGTGCTTGATTTTAATGGAACCAAGTATTTTCCTAAGCCAGACATTTAGAGGCAACATAGTTTTAGTGGTTTTAGAGCATGGAGTCTAAAGCCAATTTGTCCTGATTTTTCATCTGACTGTCATTTACAGACTATGTGATCCTGAGCAAGTTGACTCTGTGCTTCATGTTTTTAATCTGTAACGAGGGGATGATTATAGTACTCTTGTGAGAACTAACGGGATCAATACATGTAACATATTTAACACATAGTCTGACATATGCTAAACTCTATGGAGAAGCATCAAATCTTACTATTGTTTTGCACATATTTTGAACATGACACCTTTTATAATAATTGTTTTATTTTTTCCATTTTGGAAAAGGAAACTTGGCATGCTTCTCAAAGGTATTTTCAACATAGATCTTGAAAAGACTTCAGATTTCACAGGTGGAGGCTCTTTCTTGCATTCAAGTACATAACAAATTATTTCTGTTGAAGTCTTTGTTTAAACATCTGCAGTGGCATGGTTTCATGATCTGAGGTGGCAGAACCTAGGTTTTGCAGTTCCTGACACAGGACTCCTTCTTTCACATTACAAGGAAAGAGGGTGTAATCTGATTTGGCACTAAATGACCACCTGGGAAACAATACTGCAGATTCAAGGTACAGCCAGAGCAATAAAAATGGGAGATTTGTTCTTTTTATTTTGCATAATCATTAGAGATGACCATTCAAGCATAAAAGTACATTTTCTGTTACTACAACAGTTTTGGGTCCTGTTTTTCATTATAAAGCTAATTAGAAATAGCAAAGAGCTAAAACAGGTTTTTTAGGAGAAGAGTGAGTAAGATAAATAAAATATGGTTATTTTTAGTATTTATGAATTCTGGAACATGCTCCATTCTATTTTATTATGAAATTATGGACAAGTGTTTTATTTATTATCTAAACCAAAGTGGTAAACTCCACTGAAATAGGCATCTTCTTTAATATAATTTTTCCTCTAATTCCCTAGCACTCTCTAAATCCATTCATTTTTTTTTATTATCAGACCTGCATAGTGTTTCATTGACATTAAGTTAAAAAACGAAAAAGTAAATGTAATTAAGGCCATGCCATAAAGCCTCAATAAAACAAAAAGGACCAACATTGCAGATGATGGTGTTTTCTCTTCTGAGAAATGGTACCTTTAGGAATCTTTCTAAAATATCAGTCTGTCTTATTCCATTTTGTGTCACTAACACAGAATACCCGAAGCTGGGTAATTTATACAGAAAAAAGTTTATTTAACTCATTGTTCCACAGGCTTGGAGATTTAAAAAGCATGATCTTAGCATACGTTTGGCTTCTGGTGAGGACCTTGTACTGCTTTCACTCATAATGGAAAGGAGAAGGGAAGCTGGGATGTGCCGAAAGATCACAAGGCAAGGGAGGAAGCCATATGAGGCAGAAACTGAGGAAGCCAGACTCTTTTTAATAACACATTCTGGTGAAAACTAATCCATTCCCAAGAGAGCAAGAACTCACCCCTGAGGGAGGGCATTAATCTGTTCATGAAGGATGTGCCCCCATGAGCCAAACACTTCCCACTAGGCTCCACTTCCCAACACCATTACAAAGGGTGTCAAATTTCAACATGAGTTTTGCTGGGGACAAACCATATCCACACCCATAGCCCATAATTGGGGAAAAATCTAACCATGTACTTTAATGGAATTTCTTAAGAAGTCTGTGTTCAAGCAAAAAACTTGCCATGGATAGACATCTATTATTCACATTCTTTTCGTTTAGTCTGACAGTATGTTACTCAGGGCAGATTCTAGGGAACATAACACAGTATAAATGATTATTCATCTTTATTCTTTCCATCTACTTTCTGAGCCCTATTGACTTTTCTTTTTTTGTTTTAGATTCCTTCACTAGATTGTCATAGTCTCGATATGGAAAAAAAGAATCAAATATACTTAAATCAATTAAGCCTTATTATATTATGCATCACCTCTCCTCAGTGCTGTATATAAATGTGTCATATATTGATGGCAATACTTAACTGAAGATCTAAGATTTTCAGGTGATAGCATTTGGGGTCTTATGATAAAAATGCAACTAAATATGCCAGTATTATTTGATTAGTAGATTAAGAAGATGCCATAGACATAGTGAATCAGGATTTCAAGCACATTTTAGAAAAAGATCTCATATAATATTCTCCTATAAGATCCTGGCCATAATAGTGTTTTATAAATAAGAAGTTGTTCAATAAAGTTTTCTTACATAGAAATTGAGTGAAAATACAATGTAGAGAAACGTAGAGTTAGAGAGCTGTAAGAAAATGTCACAATATATGTGAAAAATATTGATTAATAGATGAAATTTGCATCTGGAGAATCTTCTCTAGTAGAGAACCACAGAGCTCAGTTATTGAGCTTAATCATCTCCATTGCTTAATCATCTTCATTTTTATCAACAAACTTAATTAAGACAAAGAACATAGATGAGATTATCAAATCTGTGGATGACATAGTTTGACAGAATACCTAACAAAGAACCAAGATTTAAAAAGAAAAATCTGCCAGGCAGTAGTGATTAGTCAAAACAACAGTGATGGGCTCTACCAGGTCATAAAAAAGCAACTGCAAAAGTGTAAGAGAAGGGTAAAACTCCTTAAGAGCTGCTCCTGTAAAATGAATGTTTTCATTAACTCAGGATCAATGTGAGAAACATGGTAATAGCTATGAAAATAGTGAAATCTCAGTCTGCATTCACTTAAGTATAAGGTCCACAATAAAGGAGTTCATCTTTTTCTTCTAGTCAGACCATACTGTAAATATGTGCAGTTGGGGGAGAAATGCCTTTTCAGAGTGACATGGATAAAATAGTTATTTGAGAGGGCAGGAATCTAACAAGGTCTGGAAGCTATATAGGAAGAATGGTAGAGAGGACTGGAAATTTTTTCACAGAGAAAGGAGATTTAAGGGAAGCATTATCATTATGTCCACATATGTGAAGAACTCTCAGGTCCTTAAATATAAATGGTTTTCATTCATATTGTTCATTTGTTCATTCAAAAAATATGTGAGTGCTATTCATATCCCAGACTCTATTCTAAGCTCTGTAGATACAGAAGTGAACTAGTCAATGTTCCAGCCTCATGGAATTTACTTTCTAATTTATTTAATCCTCTGTGCTTGTCCCATTCTGTGCGTTGGATTTAGGCAATTCCATCAACTTGAGTGGTTTTATCTACCTCCATCAGCAATTATGCTGATACCCTGTACAACTCTATCTTTGGGCATAGCTCTCCCCTAAAACCTGAGTTATAATTATTCATTCAAGAATCATCTATCTGTCTGAGTCACTGTTCTATATACTGGAGAGACAGCAGAAAAAATGACAGACACATTACTCTTGTTCTCATGGATTCTACAGTCTAGTGGGAAAGGCAGTTGTTAAATATTGACAAAAATAAATATAAATTAAAAATTATGAGTTACAGGAATGAAAACTACAGAATGCTATGAGAGTACATATTGCCCCCTGAGCAATGATATTTAAGGTGAGACCTAAAAGATAACCAAAAATTAACCAGACCAAGAAATTAAGGAATGAATGTTCAGGGTAAGAAAATAGAGTATGTGAAGACATTGACATGTTATCATCCTACTGGTTCCTTCCTTGCAGAAGGCTCATAGGCCAAATTTAACAAGTTGAAAAATGAACTCAGCATTTTTTCTCCCACACTGCAACTTCTCAGTCATCCCCAAATTCTTCTTTCTCATATATTACATCCAGTCCATTTTGTCCCTTCTGTTCTTCATTCTACATATCTCAATTCTTCCCCCTCTTCACAATTCCCATTGCTTCAATCTCAGTTTACACCCTTATCGTGTATCATGTAGGTTCTTGAAACATTCTAATAACTAATTTCCTTACCAAGTATTTTTGTCTTACCTTCCTCTTCACACTCGAAAAAATAAAATGTTCAAAAAGTATTATCTCTTCTCCCTAGTTAAAATTCTTCACTAGCTTCCAATCACATGTAGGATAAAACAGAAAACCCTGAATAGAATACCTAAGGTCCTCCGTGATCTTCCCACACCTACCTCTCTAGTTTCATCCCTCATCATTCTTTCTCTCTTAAGCAGTTTTACCCTTCTTTTACACTTTTGCAGTTGCTTTTTTATGACCTTGTAGAGCCCATCACTGTTGTTTTGACTAATCACTACTGCCTGGCAGATTTTTCTTTTTAAATCTTGGTTCTTTGTTAGGTATTCTGTCAAACTATGTCATCCATAGATTTGATAATCTCATCTATGTTGTCTTAATTAAGTTTGTTGATAAAAGTGGAGATGATTAAGCTCAATAACTGAGCTGTGTGGTTCTCTACTAGAGAAGATTCTCCAGATGCAAATTTCATCTGTTAACCAATACTTTTCATGTATATTGTGACATTTTCTTACACTCCAAGATACAGTCAAGTGGAAATACTTAGAATTTCCTATTACAATATTCCATTTTTAAATGCCCCCTAGTATTCCATTCCTTTCTTCTCCTTTTGCATTTGTCTATTGCTTAGGACAATAGCAGATCTTTAGCAAATGTTGGAAGGGGGAGATACATGAAGAGAAGAAGGAAGGAAGGAAGGAAGGAAGGAAGGAAGGAAGGAAGGAAGGAAGGAAGGAAGGAAGGAAGGAAAGAAGGAAGGAAGGAAGGAAGGAAGGAAGGAAGGAAGGAAGGAAGGAAGGAAGGAGGGAAGGAAGGAGGGAGGGAGGGAGGGGGGAGGGAGGGAAGGAAAGAAGGAAGAAAAGAAAGAAGGATGGAAGGAAGGAAGATAGGAAGGAAAGAAAAAAGGAAATAAGTTCAAGGTGGTTCAACAAGAACATTGAATAATATGTTCATAATGGCTTGTTAAAAGAAAAAATAATGATATTCAGCATATAATGTATTGAGGTTTTCCTTACATAGCATAGATAAGGAATGTCTGTACTGGCACTGTTAGAGAATTATTACAGAGATTCTTGGTTTGATTCCGTGTGTCACTCTTTATATTCAGCTGATTATTTGGATTTGCATAGTGTTTTCTGTGAGAAAAGCAAACAACAATAGTAATTTTAGTTCATGTCTTCTTATAACTGCAAACTTGAAAGGACAATTTTATATCATCTATGTTTCAAAGATAGAGATACTGATAAATAGAGGGTAAGTGTTTTTTCCCAGGGTCACATAGTTATTTGGCATCAGAGGTAGGACAAAAAGCCAAACTAGTCCTGCATTTATTTTTCACCAAATCCATATGCCAACATGATCTATTCTCTTAAACATTTTTGCATTTTTTTTAGTTACTAAGAACGTTTTTATTACAATGAATATTTTTATCTTATTTCAAGAATAATCTAGCAATCACATGGAGGGTCAAAGTCTAGAAATTCAATGCTAAGAAAATCACATATTTTCTTATAGACAGACATTTCAGCTTTAGAAAGAGGAGGTACTGGGGGAAAGACTGATGAAGAAATTTCTTCCTTTCAGTAAACATTTATGTAATATCTTAGTAAACAACTATTTGTACAAACTTATTATTTTCCTTCACTCTTAATGATCATTTGAGATTATATTGTATTTGTAGATGGTTAGGCTTCCTTTTAATGCAGAATGTACAGAAAAGGGGGGACTCCACACTATATTTTCTATATAAGTTAAGAAAAAAGGATTTATTTTACAAAATAAATGAAGAACGAGCATGTACATTTTGTACACATGTGTAAAGGACTTTTTATATCTCTGACAGTTCTTTCCTAATCAGTAAAGGACAGGTACATTTTTGATACCTTTCCAAAAAGGAAATAACATGGGAAAACATTATTTCCACAAGGCTATTCCAATTTATTCAATTGTGACTTGCTGTACTTTCTGCTCACTATGAGTCTGGAACAATGAGAAGCTGTTTATCATTTTTTTTCTGCTTCATGCTATGCCATTGATTCAAAATGCTAATGTCTTAGCTCCAGCCAGGATCAAAATTGGCAAGGGTGGTTTCATCCTTCTAATATCTTTGGAATATCATTGCCAGGACCCTTGTAACTGTTCATAAAATTCCAAATGGAGCCTGGGGAAGTGTTCACAGTTGATAACATAAGCCTGCTGCTACTCCATAGAAGGCACCTGCCCTACTTATTAAGAAAATTTAATTTTTTTTTTCTTTTTGAGATAGGATCTTGCTCTGTTGCCCCAAGTGGAGTGCAGTGGTATCATCATAGCTCACAACAACCTCAAACTCCTGAGCTCAAGAGATCCAAGTGCCTCAGCCTCCCATGTAACTGGGACTACAGGTGTGCACCATGACGCCTGCTAATTTTCCTATTTTCGTAGAGACAGAGTCTCGCTCTTGCTCAGGCTGGTCTGAAACTCTTGGCCTCAAGCAATCTCCTGCCTCAGCCTCCCAAGGTGCTAGGATTACAGTCATGAGCCATCACACCTGGCTGTAAAATTAATTTTTAATCAATGCATCTGCAGAAGAGCTTTGGTGTACTTAATGTCCTTCCATCAAATAGATTTAAATTGTCTTGAAGATAATCCCTTCTAACAACAAATACAAACATTAACAACAAGATATTAGTAATTCTATTATCAGGCCCCAGAACTATATTTTAAAAATATTTCTCATTAATATTGCACCTATCAGGCTGATGCCTGCCTAGGTGCCTTACAAATGAAAATACAATTTAAAATCAACAACTGAGCTAAAAAGTCCTCAGAACTATGATTATATTACTCCTTTTGGAATTCTCAGACTGTCTTCTGATTCTCCAGCTGGACAAAAACAATGGAGAATATTTTCCTCAAAACCCATACATATTTTCTAGCAAGACTTGAATACTGGAATTGATGGCAGTAAAGAAATCACCTAAAATTGCCAGGTTTTCGCCAACAGAGGCGGTAAGACTTTGAACCTAGTAAGTAAAATTGTTGGTTTTTAACATAGAGTTGATAACTTTTCATGAACAAATAAATTATTGAATTCTGACTCTATATTGGCCATCAGGACACAAATATGAATGCCTTAGAGTTATATAAGGTAAGCAAACACAAATTGCAAGAGGATATAAATACTGTTATACAGAATGTCACAAGACACTGAGGAGGTTTTCTAACACATATTTGGATGAGGTCATATTTTTAAAAATGTTTATAGATTTAAAGATGGTGATATGGCTCAAAATAGTTGCAGCTAAAGCCAGTATCACCCTAGACCTAGGCAAAAAAGAGCCTCCTAACCAGGCCTCTGAACTCTTCCCTGGCCCCACTCTAGCTGTACCTTTCTCCATGGGTGAGAGTTCTGCAAGTCCAGCCGTACATTCATCTGGCATATATACCTTTCCTTCTAAATGATGCTTCAATTACTTAGGAGCCTGGAATTTCTCGCGCAAGTAACCGTCTCCTTCCATACTCTAATCAAGCCACATTTCTTGGGTCTTTCTGAGACCCAAGGGGTGATCACAGGGTCACTTTTTGTGGGAAGTATGGATAAAGCTTTATTTTCCAGTCTGGGGTGTATGCACATGTGGAAATAAATGAAGATAACCCAATTGAGACTAAACAGAAGCTATTCATTCAGAATTTTCTATAGAAAGGGAGTCAACCACCATCATTTAGGTTTAACAGAGACTAAAAGACAAGAAGAGGGATGGGAAAGCTTTACTGGAAAAAAAATAACGAAGATTTCAGATGTGCTTAGGTGGGAGGTTTTTGATATGAAGAAGCTGTAGATATGTTAACTAGAAGCAGGACATCCTAGGAGTTTGGTTTGGGGAACATATTTAGCTTTCTCCAGTTGGTCCTGAATAGGAAGTGGGGATAAACTTTAGGGAATCAGGCAGTCGTTAAGCAAGTACTGAACATTCTGGGATAATTGCTGCCTGCCGAGATTGTGGTTGGGTTTCTTAGACTGGTTGCTGCAGAAGTTGTGGATTAGTGTTCTATTGTCATATATGGTCTGACCACTGTCCATTTGTATATTCAGTCTCTCATATACAAGTTCCTTCAAGTGGTGAATGTAGCTGGTGATGGGAAGATAAGCTTAGAAACCTCTCATCCACACTGCCACATTATTGTATGGAAAATTCCAAGTTCAAAAATTTTTAGTTGGAACCTGGCTTTCCAAGTCTTTATGCAGGTGTACCTGTCAACATAGGAAAATGGAATATATTTTATTTAATATTTAATAATTTGGTACATTTCTTTATTTTATATATGTGTGTGTGTGTGTGTGTGTGTGTGTGTATATATATAATGTGGGCTTACGTTCTTACTTTCTCCCTGGTCCTTACAAATATTAGAGGCAGGTCTGACAATTTCACTAGATGACTCAATTGCATTTGTTACTTCTATAGGCTTCTGACTTCCATGAATTCTGTCACCTAATGCAATCTACAGAAGGTGATAGTGAAGGAAGAACTGAAGGTTCTGGTTAAAGATACTCTTGAGGTACAGCTTTCCAACAACTTATCTGTGGATAGCTGAGAAACCACAGCTATAAACTAACCATTCAGTGAGGAACAGCTTGACACCATTATCATTCAATCCATCGTTCCAATAGCATGAACACATTTGTTTTATTAATTTAATTTTTATTAGGGAGTGTAAGACCAATGATATCACTTTATCTTTGGAAAAATACCTGCTCTATTTCGTATGCCTGTAAAACCGAGTCAAACTCCTGGGCATTCAAAGACTGTCATAATTTGACCCCAGTTCACCTTGCACAATTCATCTGGGGTCACTTTTTTCAGTGCATGCAACAGGTATGATACACTAAATATCTTCCTATTTTTGTGGTATTCCAGGCCCCTCTTAACTTTTTGGCTGTGTACATGGTGTGCCCTCTATTTCAAAGGCCTGTTTGTCACTCTGCATGACAGACTACCACTCATTCATCATTAGTTTCTTATTTTCCACATTTAACATAAACATATTTCATCTCTTATATGAAAGAAAAAAAGACTCAAGAGCTTCCTAATACAGGTAAAATGTTACCTGTTTTTGTGACCATTTCTTATTCCCTAAAGGCAGCATCAGCCAATTCTTCTAAAGTGCATTCATAACAATCTGTTCTGTTATAGTACTTAAACATCTTTTTTTGTAGTCACCTGCCTACATACCAGCATTCCAACCTTATTTCAAACCCTGAAAAATGTAGAAAATCTGATTTATTTATCTCTCTTACAACATAGTAAACATTTTGTGAATGTTTGATGAATTGAATAAAAATAAAAGGTCAGACACAGTTCATTTAGTGTTGTGTCATACCTTTGACATGACACCAAGGAAAATTTTGCAGAAAAATATTATATTAACAGTAATTCTCTATGACCATAAATAGATCACTCTCAAGATGAGAGGAATGTCAGAATCCCCCCTTCTTGATATAATATGAATCCATTAACTGTAAATCTATTCAACATAATAGTGGAAGTCCAAGCCACAACAATCAGGCAAAAAAAAAAAAAAAAAAAAGAAATAAAGTGTATCCAAATTGGGAAAAAGGAGCTAAAATTATTGGTTTTAGCTGATGATATGATCTTATATCTAGAAAACCCCAAAGACTCCACCAAGAGACTCCTAGAATTGATAAACAAACTCAGCAATGTTTCAAGTTATAAAATAAATATACACAAATCAGTAGCATTCCTATGCACCAATAACATTCAAGCTTAGAGTCAAATCAAAGACACAGTAACATTCACAATATCTACAAATAAAATAAAATACCTAGGAATATACTTAACCAAGGAGATAAAAGATCTCTACTAGAAGAACTACAAAACACTGAGGAAAGAAATCACAGGTGACACAAACAAATGGTAAAGCATATCATGCTCATGGATCGGTAGAATCAACATTGTTAAAATGTCCATACAACCCAAAGTGATTTATAGATTCAATGCAATTCCCATCAAAATATAAAGCCTTATTTTATAGATCTAGAAAATAATTCTATGCTTTGTTTAGAAAAAGAAAAGAGCCTTAATAGCCAAAGTAATATTAAGCAAAAAGAACAAATCTGGAGGCATCACATTACCAAACTTCAAACCATATTACAAGGCTACAGTAACCAAAACAGCATGGCATGGGCACAAAAATAGATGCATAGACAAATGGAACAGAACAGAGAACTCAGGTTTAAAACCATCTAACTATAGCCAACTGATTTTTGACAAAGCAGACAGCAATATATACTGGGGAAAAGAAGCCCTATTCAATAAACAGTGCTGGGAGAATTGGATAGCCACATGTAGAAGAATGAAATGGGATCCATATATCTTACCACTCACAAAAATCAATTCAAAATGTATAGAGATTTAAATTTAAGGCATGAAAGGATAAGAATTCTAGAAGAAAATGTAGGAAAAATTCTTCTAGATATCAGCTCAGGCAAAGAACTCATGACTAAGACCCCAATGGCAATTACAGGAACAACAAAAATAAATAAATGAGGCTTGATTAAATTAAAAAAGCTTCTGAACAGCTAAGGAAATAATCGACAGAGCAAACAGACAACCTACAGAATGGGAGAAAATATTTGCAAGCTATACATCCAATTAAGGTCTAATAACCAGAATCTACAAAGAACTCAAGCAAATCACTAAGAAATAAAACAAATGACCCCATTAAAAAGTGGGCAAAAAATGTGAAGAGAAGCTTTCCAAATGAAGATGGACAAATGACCAATAAACAAAAAATGCTCAATGTTACTAATCAACTGGGAAATGGAAATTAAAACCACAATGAGATATTACCTTACCCCAGTTAGAATGGCTTTTATTAAAAAGTCCAAAAACAATAGATGCTGCTGTAGATGCAGAGAGAAAGGAATGCTTATACAGCTATTGGGGGATTGCAAATTAGTACAACGTCTATGGAAAACTGTATGGAGATTCCTCAGAGAACTAAGACTAGATCTACCATTCAATCCAGCAATCCCACTACTGGGTATTTACCCAAAGGAAAAGAAGTCATTTTATCAAAAAGACACCTGTACTCGAATGATTATTGCAGCGCAGTTCACAATTGCAAAGATGTGGAATCAACCCAAGTGCCCATTAATTCATGAGTGGATTAGCAAAATGTGGTATATATATATATATATATATATATATATATAATACCATGGAATACTACTCAGCCATAAAAAGCATAAATTAATGCCTTTTGCAACAATTTTTTTTTCTTTTGCAACAATTTGGATGGAACTGGAGAACAGTATCCTAAGTGAAGTATCTAAAGAATAGAAAAACAAACACCTCATGTACTTGCTAGTAACTTGGAACTAACTGATGAGCGCACATGTGCACAGAGGGAAGTAAACCTCAGTGGCAATCGACCAGGGGAGAGAGGGGAGGAGGGGATGTGCGAAAATCTGCCTTATAGGTAAAATGAACACTATCTGGATGATGGGAACACTTATAGCCCTGACTCAAGCATTACAAAAGTGATCCATGTAACCAAAAACATTTGTACCCCTGTCATATTTTGTAATAAAAAAGTCAACTCCTTTATAATCCTCTTCTAGTTTTGCAACATAAGTATTTATCAAATCCATTTCCCTAGAGTCACTGTGCTAACAAATATACTGAGTTAAATATAACTAAGCACTCAATTAATTACTTATATACTGAATGTTCTGACAACACAAACCATTTCTTCTGTACTTGTAGGCTTCTATGATCAGTCCAGGGACAATGCAAAATATTAGAGACACAGGTCTTGGGACCACTAGAAAGCTTTTGCAGGGAAGTTTTCTACCCACAACCAATCCAACCTATGATTTGGGAACTATGCAGGTTTGTTAACTATTTGCATGTTATTGCTCCCCTTGAAAGAGAATGCTCCCTAATTGAGAATTATTTTCCTGACCCTCACAACACATGTATTGTTGTTTACTTGTATGACCATCTTTTCATATTTATGTCATTTGTCTTATCTGACATTGATGGTTAATCATTGTCCCCAAAGACAGCTAGTAAATTTATGGTTGGCATTAACTGATCTGAACAAATTGGGAGCCAGAAAATGATTGCTCTGTTATTAATTTTGCTTGGTTGTAGCATAAAGGTATACAAATCTTGGGTCAAAACCTTAGTGCAAAACTTAAGCCCTGTAAGTATCACCTACCTCCATGTCTTCTAAAACCCAACTTTATTACCTGACTCTTCATCGTTCATTCCACATCTCATGAAAACTTGTTTTATGGAAAATATAAATCAATGTATTTTTAGCTTTTACACAGAGGTGCATACTTCTAATCAAATTCTGTATATTAATGCCTTCTCAGTGATGTGAAACACTGAGATACAGGCAGAAAAATTGAGAAAATATACATATAACTCTAGAGAAAGTTTCAAATTATGCTGGATTCACCTAAAAAGTTTTTAATCTCCAAGCCCTTTTTCCAAAGACCCCTATATAAATATAATAGAAATCAGGATAAACATGAAACTTCCTATTTGGGTTATTTTTTATGAATAATCATAAAAATGGTGTTAGTATATATAGTAAATAGAAAGATATCTACCAGGCAGAGTAGAAGTGGCTTACCCAGCTAGGGAACTTGGAAAATAAACCTGAAGGAAAGAAGAATATAGACAGCAGAAAACCCCCAGATTTGAAAAATTGTCAGCTATTATCTCTTCAAATATTTTCTGTGCATTAATCTCTTTCTAGCTTGCCTCAGGAACTTTAATGACACAAGTGTTATACATTTTGTTATTGCTCCAAAGGTCTCTGAGTCTCTCTTTACTTTTTTCATCCTTTATTGCTTTGTTTTTCAGATTTCTGTTGACATATCTCCAAGTTCATTGACTACTATCTTATTTCTCCATCCTGCTATTAAGCTTAGAGAGTGAAATTTTTATTACATATATTATATTTTTCAGTTCTAAAATTTATATTTGGCAATGTTATACAGAAAAGGGAAGCATTGTATATTTTTGGTAGCAATGTAAATTAGTATAGCCATTATGGAAAACAGTATGGGGTTTCCTCAGATAACTAAAAATAGAGTTACCATGTGATCCAGCAATCCCACTTCTGGGTAAATATCCAAAGGAAATGAAATCTGTATTTTAAAGAGATATGTTCATTGCAGGATTATTCACAATAGCTAAGATGTGGAAACAACCTAGGTGTCTACCAAGGGATGAATTGATAAAGAAAATGAATATATATGTGTGTACACACACACACACACACACACACACACACACACACCACTAGAATACTATCCAGCACTAAAAAGGAGGGGACATCCTGTCATTTGTGACATTAATCAATCTGGAAGACATTATGCTAAGTGAAATAAGTCTGGCACAGAATGACAAATAAATACTGTATGATCTCACTTATACGTGGAGTCTAAATATGTCAAAGTCATAGAAGTAGAGAGTGGAATGGTGGTTACCAGAGGCTAAGGAGGAGGGTGAACGGAGAAAGATGAGATGTTCAAAAAATGGTATAAAATTTCAATGAGACAGGAGGAATAAGCTTTAGTGATCTACTGTACAGTGTGCTGACTATAATAAATAATTATTGCATATTTCAAAGTTATTAAAACAGTATATTTTAAAGGCTCTCCCCACAAAAATGATAAGTATATTGGGTGATGGATTTGTTAATTAGCTGGTTTAATCATTCCACATTTTATAATATATATCAAAATATCACATTGGACCCATAAAAACACAATATATACAATTATTATTTATTGATTAGTAATAAAATAAAAAAGAAAATAAAATTTATATTTGGTTCTCTATTTTATGTAATTTCTATAAGTCTGCTTAAGACACCTCATTCCGATTATTTTGACAGTGTCATATTTATCTCATAAAAGATGTCTATAATAGCTTCTTTAAAGTCTTTTTCTGGTAATTCCAATACCTCAGTCATCTCTTGAGATTGACATCTGTCTTTTTCCTTGAGAATCGGTTACATTTTCCTGTTTCTTTGTATGATGAGTAATTTTGGATTGTATCTGGAAGATTTTGGAAATTATTACTGTGAGAGACTGGATTATGTCAAAATCCTTTGGAGAATGTTGACATTTTCTTTTAGTAGAGGGTCAGGCCATTAGTTTGAGATGAATGCTGTGTCCTGAACTCAGTGGGTAATAGTAGCTTTATTATTTCAATGTACACGTTTTTGCCATACTCTTTGAGCTAGTCTCTCTCGTGAGCCACTCAGAGGTTTATATGTTTTTGAGAGATAGTTTATATTGTATTTCAATCCCCAAGGCCTTTATCTGGGTTTGTTCCAAACATGCATACCTTGTGAACCATCTGGGGCATGTGTTTGTTGGTTTGTATACAAATTTAGGGAAACCCTTTCTCCATCTCTCCCCTTCCCAGGATTTTCCTCACCCTTTCCAGTCTCCAGGTGGGGGTGGGGAGCCTATGACCATAAGGCAAATTGTGGCCCTCTAGGTCCTTAAGTGCAGCCTTTTGACTGAATCCAAATTTTGCAAAACAAATCCTTTTATTAAAAGGGGTGAAGCAGAGAAAGATGAAGCTTTTCTTGCCTCCTTTCGTGCTTAAAAAAGAAAAACTTTGAAATCAAAAGGTTGCAGGTTCCCCACCCCTGCGGGGGGCGGGGGGGGGATCCTTTCAGTTGCCCTCTGGCTAGAAATCTGGGACTTTGCCCCGTGGTTTAGGTCCCTGCCCTGGCCTGCATTTCTGAAAGACTAAGCTTGTGTTTAGAGTGAAGCAGTATGAAAAATAAAGATAACAAATTATAGTTTCCTTTCACATTAACTCAACAAGGGCCCCTTTCCAAGTTTCTCTATCTAGAGAAATGGGTTTTCTCTCAGATTCTCAGGTATCATGTGCCCCTAGCGCAGTATGACTCCAGCTGCCTCAGAGCAAGGCTAGGATAAATAAAATGAGAGATTCTCACACACTTCATAGATTATAAGGGCCCTTTCCCTAATCCTCTTGGAAGGATAAATTTTCTCTCCTAGTTTTTGCTGTCCTTAGGTTAGGTAGTTTTTTCTGTATTTTTTTCCCAGAGATTTTAGCTGTAATCAGTGGTTAAGATAGACTGTAATGGGTTTATTCTATCTTGACCAAACTGGAAGTTGTATTAATAGATTTATTTTTAATGTAATAATGTGAAGGAATTATGTCTTAAATTTGTTATGATGTTTTACCTAAGAATTAATTATAATATTGCTAAAATTCACACAAAATTTATGGTTAAAGAAAACAAATAGTATTTTTTTTCTAAAAATGCCCAAGTCCAGATAATCAAGAGAAGAGTCTGGAGTTAGATTGTCTGGTTTGAAACCTGGCTTTACTACTGGCTGGATACGTAAACTTCAGCCAGTTACTTAAGCTAACTAAGCCTCCATTTCCTCATACTTAATTGATAAGTTTCTTGAGGGAATTTAATAGAATACTGTAGATTAAAGCTTGAAGAGAAAAGGGGATTTTTATGCTTTTTTCACTACTCTGTCCTCAGTTGTTTGAATAGTGTCTAACACACAATAGACACTTTAAATATTCACTAATATCTGTAGAGCACCTAGCATTTAGAAGGTACTCAACAAATGTTAGCAATCGTTATATGGTATAAAATATCAATGAACATATATTGGCCAATCTGTGTAGTGCATCTATACATATATCCCAACTGAAATATTTACTATTTATAGTAAACGCATTATTGTTGGGTTTTTAAGGCATAAAACACAAAATTAAATTATGAATATAATATTAAAATGGCAGCAACTTATGAAAACCCTACTTAAATTTCTATCCTTAACTACTTAACAGTGTAAAAATTTTTATGTTACTGCCAATTAAGAAGGGCAAAATTTTATTTTATTGGAAATTAAATTACCTTCTTCAAGCATCAAGGGATTGGGGAAGTAGAGGATGGCTGACTTGCATGCTCTGAGATTTGGTTACTATGCCATGTTCTCTCTATCCATGACTTTCAAATATATGAAACTGTCTTCTAGGTTGTTTTAAACCTCCACAGGCATAGTTAGCCTCTTTGTGCCTCTTCATTCATTAAAATAAGATCTTTCTATGTGAAATATTCCCTTTAATATTAATAAGTAAAAATGATGAAGATATTAGACTGCCAGTATTTTTAAGGATGGATGTTTACTAACATTAAAATTTCTATAGTTGGTTTAAAAATACAAAATCTTGGTTCTTCAATTATCATCAGAATAAATAAAAAAGGAAAAGCATGTTTTTAATGGAAAGTGTATCTCAGCTCAACAGACTTGTTATTGGAGCTCCATCCAGGTTCTCAATACTGCTCGTGATATCAAAACAAACCAGAATCATCCTTTATGTGATATTAATGATTTAACAATGACAACAATATTGCATGGTACTTAATATGTGCTAGAAACTGATTTAATGCAGATTATGTATATTAATTTATACAATTCTCACAATAATCCTATAAAGTAGGTACTATCATTATTCCCATTTTCCACACATGTTAACAGAGGCCCAAAGAGGTTAAGTAACTCTACCAAGATGACATAGTTATTAAGTGATAAAAACAGTTTGTAAACACAAGCAGTCTGGATACATCTGGAAGAGAGAAGAGAAAAACATTAAAATATTAAAAAGAACCATAATATTATTTAATGGGGCAGGGCCATCCTGTACTAAAATTTTTATCTATCTCCACAGGAAAAAAATGTTGATTTTAAATTTTGGTTAGGTGTCCACATTTTCTCTATCCCTGCCTTGCTCCCTAGGCATATTAACAAAAATGTGATGTTATAAAAAATAGAAGAGTAAGGATCTCCAAACTTTCTCTCCTTCATAAGAGCAATGAGAAACAACAGACAGAAATGATAAGAATTGACATTTTCAGAACTTGGGGAATCAACCAAAGGTTTACAGAAATCTGGGGAGCATTCATTCAAGAAAATCAGTTGAATCTCAGTAATAACAGTAAGATTTGTGGTATTTTAACTTTCCCTATTCTTATATCCCTCTCTGAAACTCAGTGGAAGCCTTGAAATCCAACAGCCTGCAATTACACAGAAAACCAGCAGACTGGCAGTGACCAGAGAGCAGGCAGAAGGAATTTGGATCTCCTTCAAATCATCATCTCTAAAGAATTGGTATTATTGAATTGTCCATTGGAGAGGGTCCCTTGAAGACCCACTAGCAAATCTATCTTTATTTTACATTACTTGGAGCTCACCCTGTAGGAAAAGCCTTTTATACAGGGAGGTTTCTCTAAAATAGTTAGAGGCAATTGTTTAATTTCATATTTGCCTGAGGCAGTAAATAACAGTTGGGAGAAGTCAATAGGGTAATTAAAAAGTTTTAAGGATCATACTATTCTCTTTCTCTCTTTCTCCTCCTCCCTTCTCCTACCACAACAACAACCACAAAGTTGTAATGGAGGATTAGCAGCTTGCTTAGCCCTGCCAGCAATATCCAGGAGGGAAATTTAAAGGGGAACTGAGCAGCAGGAGACAGAAATCAACGAAAGTCCCACTCTTCCTCGTAGAGGGTACCCCAGCAGAAGAATCAGAGCAATGCTTCCACTATTCCCACCTTTTGTGGGAAAGATGATGAGCTCCTGTGATGGTCTCTTTACATCACTGGGCAAGGGAATCTGAGAATTACTGCCTACTTCTGCCAATCAGCAAGATGGAGTAGAAGATCAGCTCTTTCTTCATCCCACTGAAAAAGTGGGGAGGTGATATAGTTTTTCTTTTGGTGTTTGGCTTGAGTAGTATCATTATTAAAAAAAATTATTTAATGTGTCCAAGATTTGCTAGTTGTAAGTGGGGGTGGGGGAGGGAATTGGAGCAAGCACATCTTGTCCAGAGCCAGAAGTCTAATATTGTCTTTTGATGAGCAGAAATGTTTAATACTGATGAGGTACAAATTATAGATTTTTCATAATTAATGCTTTTCTGGGTGTCTGGTCTGACATATCTTTGTTTACTCCAAGATTGCAAACATATTATTCTGTTAGTTCTTCTAGAAGCTTTGCATTCTAGCTTTTATATTTAAGGTTATGATCCATCATAGATTAATTTTTGTGTTTTCAGTGAGATAGGGTTTAAAGATAATTTTTCCCACATGGATATACAGTAGTTTAAGCACAATTTATTAAAAAGACATTTCCTCCCATGTTTAATTTCATTTGTGTTTTATGTGTGGATCTATTTCAGGACTCTCTATGCTGTTTCAGTGATATTTGTATATCCTTACAACAATTCCCAATCTCTTGATTTTTATTGCTGTATAGTAAACTTTGAAGTCAAGAAACGCAAATGTTCCATTTTAGTTTTTTAATTGCTTTGATGATTCTAAGTCTTTTACATTTCCTTGTACATTTTAGAAATAACTTGTTAATTTCTTCAAAAATGCCTAAGGCCTAACAGGATTTTCTTTGGGATTTCATTAAGTCAATAGATTAATATGGAGTGACAGACATCTTAAAAATACGTGTGCTTCTAATATGTGAACATGGCATATCTCTTCATTTATTACTTCTACTTTAATTGCTCACATGAATATTTTTAGGATAGCGTTTGCATATCCTTTGCATACCTTTAAGTGTATTATTTTGTAGGTGTTAGGTTATTTCTATACTATGCTAAGCGGTAATTTTAAAATTTCATTTTCTTGCTGTTGCTTGCAAGTATAAAGAAATACAACTGATTTTTGTATATTGACCTTTTTCCTATTATCTTAATAAATTAACTTAGTGGTTCCCATAGTGTGTTTGTATATTCCTTAGAAATTTCTACAATTTAGAATCATATTAGCAGTGAATAAAACAGTGTTACTGCTTTCTTTTCAATGTTTATGCCTTTTATTTATTTTTCTGCCAAATGACACTGGCTAAGATTTCCAGTACAATGTTCAAGTGGCAAGCGCTAATGTCCTTTTGTTGTTCCTGACCTTAGAGGAAAAGAGTTTAATATTTCAACATAAAATATGATGTTAGGTGTAGTTTTTTATTTTGCATATATCCTTTATTAAGTTGAGAATATTTCTTTTTATTTCTAGCTTCCTGAATAGAAACTATTTCCAAATTTTTATCAGAAGTAGGTGTTGAAATTTGTCCATTTTTCCATGCATTTCTGCATCTGTTGAGATATTCATATATTTTATTTTTTTATTCATTTAATGTGAATTACGTTGATGGAATTCTGTATGTTAGAGCAATCATGCTTCCACTCCAGGGATGAATGTATTGTCATTTTTATGCATTAATGGAATCAATTATTTAATAGTTTTTCATAATTTTTGGTGTCTAAGTTAATAAAGGATATATGTCTGTAACTTTCTATTATTGTGATGTTTTCATTAAGTTTTAGGTAATGGGATTAAGTAGGATTCATAGAACAAGTTGAAATGTGTTCCCTAATCTCCTATTTTCTGACTTTAAGGTTGATGTACGTTTTTCCTTAAAAGTTTGACATAATTTATGTGTTAAACAACCTGGACATGGATATTTCTCTGTTGAAATTTTTAATTAAGAATCTACTTTCTTTCTTAGATATATGTCACTTCAGGCATTCCATTTCTTCTTGCAAGAGTGTTTTTAAATAGATTTTTTAAAAAGCAGTTTTGAGTTTAGAGAAAAATTGAATAGAAAATACAAAGAGTTTCCATATGGCCATTCCCCCCTTCCTATTTCCTCTATTATTACAATTGTCCCTGGGTATATTCAGGGGATTGGTTCCAGGACCCCTGCTTATAGCAAAATATGCACATACTCAAGTCCTGCAGTCAGCCTTGCAGAACCTGCACGTGCAAAATTTGGCCCTACATATATGTGGGTCCGGCAAATGATGTATTTTCAATCCTGATTTGGTTGAAAAAAATCCACACATAAGTGGACATGCACAGTTCAAACCTGTGTTGTTCAAGGGTCAACTATAATACCTTGCCTAATTGTGATACATGTGTTACAATTAATGAGCCAATATTGACGTTTTATCATTAACTAAAGTACATAGTTTACATTAGGGATCAATCTTTGTGTTGTACATTCTATGAGTTTTGTCAAACATATAATGACATGTATTAACCATTATGGAATCATGCAGATAGTTTCAGTACCCTAAAAATCCTCCGTGCTCCACCCATTCACTCTTTCCTCCCTTTCCCCTAACCCCTGGCAACCACTGATCTTTTTACTATCTCCATAGTTTTGCTTTTTTCCAGAATATCATATAGTTGGAATCATACAATGCATAGCTCTTTCAGATTGGCTTCTTTCAATTAGCAATATACATATTTAATCAGGTTGTTCATTCTCCTATTATTGAGTTTTAGGTGTTCTTCATTTTGGATACCAGTCCTTTATCAGATATGTGTTTTGAAAATATTTTTTCCAGTCTGTACCTTGTCTTTTTATTCTCTTAGCAGTGTCTTTCACAGAGCAGCTTTTGTATGTGTGTGTTTTTTTAATGAAGTCCAACATGTCATTTTTATTCTTTCATGGATCATGCTTTTGGTGTTGTATCTAAGAAGTCATCATTAAACCCAGGGTCACCTAGATTTTTCTCGCATACTATCATATGGGAATTTTATAATTGTGTGTTTTATGTTTAGATTTAAGATCCATTTTGAATTAATTGGCTGTGAAAGGTGTAAGATCTGTGTCTATATTTATTGTTTAGAATGGGCTATTCCAGCATCATTTTCTGAAAGACTATCCTTTCTCCATTCACTTGCCTTTGATACTTTATCAAACATTACTTGATCATATTTGTGCAAATTTATTTCTACATTTTCTATTCTGTTCCATTTGTCTATGTGTATATTTTTCATCAATATCACACTACATTGATAACTGTAGATTTTTAAAAATATTTAATTGACATTGATTGACTATATTCAAGGTATAAAATTGATGATTTGGTATATGTATACATTGCGTAATAAATATCACAATCAAGTTAATTAACACATCAACCACTGCCCATCCTGTATATTAGAACCCTCAAACTTGTTCATTTTATGACTGAAAGTTAATACGCTTTGACCAACATCTCCCCATTTCTCCCACCCCTTATACCCTGGCCACCATCATTCTACTCTCTGCTTTTATGAATTTGACTTTTCTAGATTCCACACATAAGTGAGATAATGTAGAATTTTTCTTTCCACTTCTGCCTTATTTCATTTAGCATAACTTCTTCCAGGTTCATCCATATTGTCACAAATGGCAGAATATCTTTCTTTTCATGGCTGAATAATATTCCATTATACACACACACACACACACCACAATTTACTTATCCATTCATCCATCAATGAACACATAGGCTGTTCCAATATCTTGGCTATTGTGAATAATGCTGCAATGAACAAGAGGGTACAAATATCTCTTTAAGATACTGATTTTATTTCCTTTGGATGTATACCCAGAGTGAGATTGCTGGATCATATGGCAGGTTATTTTTAATTTTGGGGGGTGCTGTCATACTGTTTTCAATAATGGCTGTACTAATTTAAATCTCCAGCAACAGTGTCCAAGGGTTTCCTTCTCTCCACACCCTCACCAACATTTGTTACTCCTTGTCTTTTTGATAATAGCCATCCTAACAGGTGTGAGGTGTTATTTTATTGTGATTTTGTTTTGCATTTCCCTGGTGATTAGTAATGCTGAGCACCTTTTCATATACCAGTTGGCCATTTGTATGTCTTCTTTTGAGAAATGTCTATTCAGGATCTTTGCCTATTTTTAATTGGGTTATTATTATTATTATTTTGCTATTGAGTTGTATAGTTTCTTATGTATTTTGAATATTAACTTCTTATCATATATATGGTCTGCAAATATTTTCTTCCATTTTTAGGTTGCCTTTTCATTTTGTTGATTGTTTCCTTTGTTGTGCAGATACTTTTTAGTTTTATGTAGTCCCACTTGTCTATTTTTGCTCTTGTTGCTGTGCTTTTGGTATCATATCCAAAAAATCATCACCAAAACCAATGCCAAAAAACTTTTTCCCTATGTTTTCTTCTAGGAGTTTTACAGTTTCTGACCTTACATTTAAGTTTTTAATGCATTTCAAGTTAACTCTTGTATATGTTTTAAGACAAGGACCCACTTTTTTTCTTTTACCTGTGAATATTCAAGTTTTCCCAGCATCTCTTATGGAAGAGACTTTCTTTCCCCGCTGTGTATTCTTGGCAACCTTGTCAAAGATTAATTGACTTTGTATGTGGGGGCTTATTTCTGAGCTCTCTGTTCTATTCCACTGGTCTATATGTCTGTTTTTACGCCAGTACCATACTGTTTTGCTTACCGTAGCTTTGTAATATAGCTTGAAATCAAAGCTTCTAGTTTGTTCTTTGTTCTCAAAACTGCTTTGGCTATTCAGAGTCTTTTTAGGTTCCATATAAATTTAAGGATTTTTTTCTGTTTCTGTGAACATGTCTCTGGTTGCAGATGACATGGTCTTATGTATACATAATCCTGTAGATTCCACCAGAAATAACTGTTAGAACTAATAAACACATTCAGTACAGTTGCAGGATAAAAAAATCAACTAACAAAAATCAGTTTTAATTCTATACACTAAAAACAAACTCTCTAAGAAATTTAAAAAAATTATTTCATTTATAATAGTATCAAAAAATAAAATATAAAATACTTAGGAATAAATGTAACCAAGAATCTGAAAAATCTGTACACTGAAAACTATAAGATAAAGAAATAACTTGGAGAAGGCACAAATAAATGGAAAGATATTCTTCTGTGTTCATCGATTGCAAGAATTAATAATGTTAAAACATTCATACTATGCAAAGCAAATTATAGGTTCAATCAAAATTCCACTAGCATTTTTCATGGAAATAGAAAATAATTATAAAATTCATATGGATTACTATAGTTTCATAGTAAGTCTTAAAGTCAGGTAGAGTCAGTGCTCTGACTTTGTTCTTCTCCTTCAATATTGGGCTAGTTTACCTGGGTCTCCTTCCTTTCCATATAAGCTTTAGAATCAATTAGATGATATCTACCAAGTGCCCTGCTGGGATTTTTATGGGGATTGAATTAAATCTATAAAACAAGTTGGGAAGACCTGACATCTTGACAATATCGAGTCTTCCTATCCATGTATCCATCCATTTTTTCTTTTTTGAAAAAAAAAAAGACACATAAAATTCATGTCTATTTATATAGATCTTCTTTGATTTCCTTCATCAGAGTTTTGTAGTTTTGCTCATATAGATCTTGTACATATTGTTAGATGTGTATTATTTTCTATTTTTGGTGCTAATGCTAATGACATTGTGTTTTTAATTTCAAATCCCACCTTTTCATTGATGGTATGTATAAAAGCAATGGACTTTCTAATATGAGAAATCAAATTTTCTAAGTTCCCTTTTAGAAAAATGACACTTTAGAAATTCTCCTTTTTGCACTTTTCTGTAAACTGTGTTTTTCTTATTTTAAAATATTATGGGGGCACAAACGTTTTTGGTTAGGTGGATCACTTTTGTTATGATTGAATCAGGGTTATAAGTGTGCCCATCACCCAGTTTTTCAAGGAATTTGACTAGTTCATCAAAGTTGCCAATTTATTGTTGCAGAGTTGGTCATAATATTTTATCATTTTAATGACTGTGGTGCTTCCAATGACGTCCCTTTCTTCATTCCTGCTGTCGCTAATTTTTGCTTTCTCTCTCTCTTCTTAAACCAGCTGTGTTTAGGTTCAATCAATTATTATCCACTATTATTTTTATCGTCTTCTTCCTTCCAATTTCCTTGATCTTATTTTGCTGTATTTTGTTTTTTAAAGTGAAAACTTAGATTTCCAATATTTTTTTGTTTTATAATATAATCATTTGAATCCAAAGAATTTCTTCTATTCATTGCTTTAGCTATATCACATAAAGTTTGATATGTTAGGTTTCAAAATAATTAAAATGTTTTATGATTTTTCTTTTATCTTTATGTGTACAAGTTTTTAATAAAGTTTTTTCATTAATTTTCAAATATTTCATTTTCTTTCAGATGTTATTGTTGGGTTCCAATTTAATTATTTTGTAGAGATCTATGTTTTCAATATTTTATAATTTATTATTAGTTTTATGGCCCAGCTTATGGTCTATCTTGGTGAATGTTTCATATTCATTGGATAGAATTTCTATTTTTCAGGTGTAGATTGCAGTTTTCTATAAATGTCAATAAGGTCAATTTGATTAGTGTTATTGCTCAAATGTTCTATATCCTTACAAATTATTTTGTATTTTTGATTCTTCAATTACTTTAGATTATTTTGTGGTTTTGTGTATTTCTCTCTCTAACTCTGACAACTTTGCTCCATGTAATTTGAAGTTCAGATATTATGTGAATATACATTTAGGATTTTTATGTTTTCTTTATGAATTAATACTTTTATCATTACAAAATATCTCCATTTTTTCTAATAATATTCTTACTCTTAAAAAACTTATTTTCCTTATGTAAATATAATAATTCTATTTTTTTACATCCAAGGGTTACATGGCAAATTATTTTTACTACTTTAATTCCAACCTGTCCGTATTTTACATTTAAAATATATCTCTTTTAAACTACAAGTAATATGCTTTTTCTTTTTATCTAGTTTGAAAGCTCTTCCTTTTAAGTGTAGTATGCATTTATATTTGACACAAATAATGACATAGCTATGTTTATGTCTACTCCCTTGCTATTTTAAAAATATTCTTTACATATAGTCTTTGTACTTTTTGTTTGTCTCTTCTTGTCTCCTTTTGGATTGAATATATTTAGCATTCCATTTTATCTCTTTTATTGGCTTTTTAATATTTTTAATTGTTGCTCTATGAATTTATTTCTTTATTTCTTATAAAAGCCTTATACCTTATCCTTGTTCCTTCTCTGTATACTGGTCTCCCTTTCCTCTGGCTGCTTTAACATTCTATCTTTGTTTTTTATTTTCAATAGTTTGACTATGGTTTGCCAAGCTGTGATTTTCCTTTTTTTTTTTTTTGAGACAGAGTCTCACTTTGTTGCCCAGGCTAGGGTGCCATGGTGTCAGCCTAGCTCACAGCAACCTCAAACTCCTGGGCTTAAGCGATCCTACTGCCTCAGCCTCCCGAGGAGCTGGGACTACAGGCATGCGCCACCATGCCCAGCTAATTTTTTCTATATATATATTTTTTAGTTGTCCAGATGATTTTTTTTATTTCTATTTTAGTAGAGACAGGGTCTCGCTCAGGCTGGTCTCGAACTCCTGACCTCGAGCGATCCACTGGCCTCAGCCTCCCGGAGTGCTAGGATTACAGGCGTGAGCCACCGTGCCCGGCCAAGCTGTGATTTTCTTTTACATTTTTTATATCTTTCTTGTGTTCACTGACTTACTTGGGTCTCTGTGTTGAATTTTTTTCATTCATTTTTTAAAATAAAAAATCAGCTTTTATTTCTTTAGCTAGTTTTTTTGCCTTATTCTCCCTCTCCTCTCCTGTGGAATTTTATTAACACATACATTAGACTTTTTTACATTGTCCCACAGGCCATTTATTTTATTTTATTTTTAAAAAATTATATTTCCTTCTGTTTTTGAAGTTGATTTCTATTGTCCTATTTTCATTCAATAATCCTTTCTTCTATAGTGTACAATTTACTGTTATGTTTGTGAACTACATTTTTGATACTTGATTCATATTTTTCATTCCTAGGATTTTCATTTAGTTCATTAGAGCTTTCATGTTTCCCCACAATTTTTCTATTTTTTTTCTCATTATATTTATATTTTTCTGTAAATTCTTTAACATATTTTTAATCGTTATTTTAAGGTACTTGTCTGATTATTCCAACACCAGGTGGACTGTAGTTCTATTTCTATTGACTATTTGATCTTCTTGATTATGGGTATCATGTTCTTGTTTCTGTGAATGTCTAATATTTTTTATTATATACTGAACATTGGGAATAATGTATTGAAGATACTCTGGACTTTCTTATCTTTCTCTGAAGTGCTGTGAGTTTCCTGTTTACACAGAGTTAAATTACTAGGAAATCACCTTAATCACATAGAGGGTTTGATTTGGACTTTGTTAGGACATAGGTATTTTGGTTTTGCACTTAGTCCTATGGCATAATCTTTTGCCCTGTAACGTGATCCTTACCTCTGAAGTTATTACTTCTGCAGTTTTAATGGAATTTTTAATGGAAATATTTTGCTCCTCTAATTTTGCAGGACTTCATATACAAACTTTTTCTCCCTGGTATCATGCAACTAGTTAAATCTCTGCTCACCTATTTTAGCTTTTCAGCTGTTGTTTATTTTCACACTATGGTTTGCCATCTTACCTTTAGTTAAGATAATTTGTTCTCCAGCCTGAGCAAGAGTGAGACCCCGTCTCTACTAAAAATAGAAAGAAATTATCTGGCCAACTAAAAATATATATACAAAAAAAAAAATTAGCCGGGCATGGTGGCTCATGCCTGTAGTCCCAGCTACTCGGGAGGCTGAGGCAGTAGGATCGCTTAAGCCCAGGAGTTTGAGGTTGCTGTGAGCTAGGCTGATGCCACGGCACTCACTCTAGCCCGGGTAACAAAGTGAGACTCTGTCTCAAAAAAAAAAAAAAAAAAAGATAATTTGTTCCTTTTATATACACAAATTTGTCAGTCTTTTATGTTTAGTATTTTTGTTTTATGTTCATATAGATATGCATATATGTGTGCGCAAAAGTGTATATATATAATCTTGTATGTATGTGTATGTGAATGAAAAATTTTATTCTGTCTCAAAATCTGAAGCTATTTTATCTTGTTGTCTTCTAGAAATTTATTATTTGACTTTCACATTCAGATATATAATCCATTTGGTATTAAGTTTGTCCATGATTTAAGGATTAGAGGCCCAATTTCATTTTTTATATGTTTATGTAATTAATACACCATTATTTACTTAAAATACATTCCTTTTCCCAATATTCAACAGTACAAGTTTTGTCATAAGTCAAGTGTCCATATATATGTGGGTCTGGTTTTAGGCCCTAGTATGTTCCATTCATTAATTTGTCTATCCTTGCAACAGTTCAACGAAACTATAACTGATACAACTTTTAATAAATTTTATTGTCTTGCAGTGCAAATTCCTCAGACTAGATCTTTTCTGAAATGATCTTTAGCTATTCTTGGCCCTTTATATTTCCATTTGAATTTTAGAAATATGCTGATTTCCACAATATTCCTATTGTGGTTTTCGCTGAGAATGCAATGAATCTATAGATCAGTTTAGGAAGAATTGGCATCTTCAAAATACCAAGTCTTCCAATTCATGAGCACAGGATATCCCTCTATCTATTTAGGTTTTCTTTGATTTCTCTTCACAATATTCTATGAATTTCTGTGTAAAACTTTTGCACAGTTTTTAATCCCTCTTTTCCCAAGTTATTAGATGTTTTTTGATGTGATGTGAAGCCATAATCTCTCATATTTCTTTAAAAATTATTTTTGTTTGTTATTCTATATAGAATTACTTTATCCTGGAAATTATATTGTATGCATAAACCATGCTAAGTGTACTTCTAATTAATGATTTGTGGGTTACTTTGTATATCCCACACATTCAATGTTAGCATAGGAAATTAGAACTTTATTTCATCCTTTCCAGTTATTTAATGTATTATTGTTTTCCCTTGCCTCATTGCATTGGGTAGTGACTTCAATACAATGTTCAAGAGTAGTAGTAATTATGGGAATCACAAAGGTAAAGCCTCATCAACTCAGTATTAAGTATCATATTTGCTGTAGGTTTTACTAGGTTCCCTTTATAAGATTAAGGAAGTTCTATTGAACTTTTTGAAAACCATGAATAACTGTAACATTTTGTCAAATGTTTTCAATATTCATTAAGATGTTCATATGATTTTTCTCCTTTAATTTTTAATGTGTTATATTACATTGGCTTTTAGATGTTTAATTATCATTAGATTCCTGGGAGGAAATAATTTGTTAATGAGGTATTATCATTTTTATATATTGCTGAATTCATTTCCTAAAAGTTGTTTAGAATTTTTGCAATAATTTTTAAGAGTGAAAATAGGCTATAATTTATCCTTACTTGTAATTTTCTTGTCATATTTTATTATGAAGCTGATGCTGGTATAATATTACAAGTTGAAGAATGGTTCTTTATTTTTTATTATCTATAAGAATCTGTGTACAATCAAAATAATTTCTTCTTTAATGTTTAAAAATTTCACCATTTAACTCATTTAAAATTGCAGTTTGCTTTGTAGGAAACTTTAAACTTACAGATAAATTCATTTAATATGTATTAAAATATTCATAATTTATATTTATTTTTATACCCATTACAAAATATATTTACCTAATAATTAGTTCATCTCTTCTCAGTGTTTAAATTATTGACATAAAGTTGTTTGTAGTATCCTATTATAATCTTTATTTTTATACTGAATGAAACAAATTAGAGGTTTCATTATAATGCAGTATTTTCTAGTAATAAGCTCCTGATTCTATGTTAGTTTCCTTGATGTGTTTTGCATTTTAGAATTTCTTGGCAAACATTTAGAAATTTCCTAATATATCACACCTAAAACTATATTGTTCTATAATTCTTCTTTTATTTTTCTGGTATGCTTTTAAGTGTGCTGGTCTTATTTCTTCTCAATTGTGAGCCTTTAAGGAAAGAGGCTATGGGAGAAGAAAAGATGGCCAACTAGAAACATTGCTTGTTGGACCAATCCAGCTGGAAGGTAGGATGTTGGGCTGAGGAGAGCGGAGATGAGTCACAGCTCAAGTGTGGATCACGGAGAGAGACAGCAGAGATGACCGAGGACCCCACGGAGAAAAACTGAGAAGCTGAGAAAGAAGATAGCTACACGATGAGTGCAACTCGCACTCTCTGGGGAATGGACACACCTGAAGCTCTGACTGGGGGGGGGCAGGACATGGGCAATATATATAACCTGAACTTTTGTACCCCCATAATAAGCTGAAATGAAAAAAAAAGAAGATAGCGAGAAGATAGTGGCATGTATCATACCCAGAGAGGCTCGGAGCCCAGCGAAAGGGTAAGGGGAGTTTCCCCTCCCCCACCTACCTGCCTTCTGTGAACAGCAGCACACAAAGTATATGGAAGGCTTTTCCATCCTCAATGAACCCAGGCACAGCAGCTAATTAGGAATAATAGGGTGAACCAGCAAGCCCTAGGAGTTTGGGCATCAATAAGGGCCATCCATCAGAGAGTGCCATGAGAAACCAGAGTGCTAGCTTTCTTGCACTTAGACTTTCTCCCCTGCGTCTCCCAAAACCACTGCATCCCAGAATGCAGTTTGAGCTCCAGCCAACTGGGAGCTGCGGCCCCTCCCCCACCCATTGCAACTGTGAGTAGCTCGAATAGAGCAGCTCACAAACGGTTGCTTCTCTAGGGCAGGTGAGCATTCCAGGCTCAGCTCACCACAGAAAGTGGGGCCTGCCACAATTTGGGAGCTACCTGCCCACCGGCATTTTGCAGGATTGTGTCCTGGCGGCTTAGATAGGCGGGCTGGTCCCGGTGTCCCCCAGACATGAAAGCGATGCAGGGAGATGCAGGAGAGAGGTCTTGGACCGGGACTCGGGTGGTGAGGAAGCCCTGGCAGACACTTCAGATGGGAAAGTGGTGGGGGGGGGATACTGAGAAACAGGGATCTGTGAGCACACCCACCCTACCCCCTGCTTTAGAACTGCCATATTGGGTAGGAGTGCGGCATTCAGAGAGAAATTGTCTGGCTGCCAGTTCCACAGTAATCAAATGCCTCAGGTGCACTGGCTGAAAGAGAGTGCTGGCCCCTTCCCCCATCATTAGAATAGGGAGTACAGTTTGAGCCAACATATACTCAAATAGCCACTTCTGTCTGGTGGTAGCGTGTCCCTGGCTGAGGTCCCTGAGGATAGAGGAGTCCAATATTCTCCATTTGGAGACTTGTGGTGGAACAGGCGTGCACAACTGGGGAATCTCCTGCCTGCTAGCATTTCACGGAGTGACACACCAGTGAGTCAGACACAGAGTGAGAAGTTCTAGAGCTGGACTTGGGTGGTAAGGAAACTCAGGTGGACTGGTTTGATGGGAGTGTGCTGTAGGGCTCCAGGGAACAGTGATTTGGGAGGGCACTCACCCTTCCTGCAGAGGAACTACACTAGTGGAAAAGTGCAGAAAGAGCCAAGCCCAGGGCCTTGGCACTCAAGCGTTTACACCCCTCCTTTAGGAATAGGCTTCTTGGTTTGGAGAGCTTGTCCTGAAACCTATCAGTGGCTCCCCTAGAGAGCTTTTTGACATGTCACTGTAATTCATTCTTCATAACTAATATTTTGCCAAATTCCATCAATTTCATTTTTATAACGTGACTTTCCTTTTCCATCTTTACATCTACTTCTAAAGCCTCTAAATTTTATTTCAAAATTATGTACAAAGTACATATTTGTACATAAAAGTACAAATGTATTGTGTGACCAGAGTGACACATGTTGTAGAGACAGAAATAGAACAAAATGTTCAAGCATAGATTTTTTCCTACTCTGGCCACAATTCTACTATCCCCTTCAGAAGCAGAAAGTTTATGCTTCATCTCCCCAAGGGTTCATAAATATAAAAATGAACATATATTCTGTGTAATCACACATTATAAAACCCTGACTCTTTAGAATTTATAAGTTGGTGAAATTCACCTTCATTTTAGGAAATCAAGAAAATATTAACAACTAGGTTGTTCATCATGACCCATTGATAGGGTCATCTGAGAAATGTCACTACCTACATTTAAAAAGGAAAACAAGAAAAATAGAAGAGTGACGTCAGCAAGAATGCTGAATAGGAAGTTCTAGCCATTGCTTCAGAAAAATACAGATTTGGACCAAAATATCTTTATGAGAACTCCAGAATCCAGATAAGTTGCAACACCTCAGATGAGCACAAAACTGAGAAAAACAGCATTAAAATAGGCAAGAGCAATTTCATTTTACCCATTTCAGCCATCTTCAAAGCTGGCACAGCCAAGCACCAAGATAAATCCACTCAGCCCATGATTTCTTTCTTAGGAGAATGGGTGAGTGAACCATGCATCCAACATATACAGCCTTTTGGGGCACTGCCTGAGGGACCTACTTCTGTCTCACTTCACTCAGAGCACTGAGGCAACTAACATAGTCAGAATACTTGGAGGCAGCTAACAACAAAGAAAAGGGGTGGGGGCTCTCAGCAGCCTGCAGAGTGTTGCAGGATTGAGAGAAAGTGTATAATCCTGAGACTTCTTCGCCAGGAGAAATGAAGAGAAGTCAAATTTGCACTCATTTTTGGGCTTTCCAGTGCACTACCCCAGGTAAAAGGAGTGGATGACTCTCAACAGCTGGTACAACTCTGCAGGATTCATAGTAGGTGCACAATATGAGACTTTTCCTTCAGGAGGGAGGGAGAGAAATGGAGCTTGTATACAACACCCTAGCATTTTAATGCATCACTCTAGAGAAAATGGGTGGGAGGTTTACAAAGGCCTGCATGACTCTGTGAGATTAAAAGTAGGCACACAAACCCAAGACTTTTCCAACAAGAGAGATGGAAAGGAGCAGAATGTGCACATCCACAGAAAATGGTTGAAAGGCTGCCAGAATCTCAAGCCGGGCTGTTAAGTGAAGATGTTTCCCTGCAAAATTCAGTCTGAAAAGACTGCAAGAGGGAGCTCATTCTTCAAATATGCAAACACCAATACGAAGCTACAAGCAACATGAAGAGTCAGGGAAATACAACACTACAAAAGGAGAAAATAAATCTCCAGCAAACAAACCTTAGAGAAATGGAGATCTATTTAATTGCTTGACAAGAATATAAAAATTCATTTTAAAGAGGCTCAGTGAACTAAAAGAGAAGACAGGCAAACAAGCAAAATAAAAAAAATAACATGAAGAAAATAAGAATATCAGTAAAGAGATAGAAACCTTAAAAAAGAATCAAATAGAGATTCTGGAGCTAAAACATACAATAACTGAATTTGAAAATTTAATAGAGAGCTTCAACAGCAGGCTTCACCAAAGAGAAGAAAGACTTAACAAGATCAAAGACAGGTAATTTGAAATTATTCAGTCAGAGGAGCAAAAGAAAAAATAATGAAATAGAGTGAAGAAAGCCTATGGGACTTATAGGACAACATCAAGTGGACCAATATGCACACCATGGAAATCAAAGAAGAAAAAGAAGAAAGAAAGAGCCAGAAAGCTTAATTAAATAATAATGGTCAACTTGTATTCTAATGTTATAAGTCCCAGATAGAACAAAGGAAAATATATAGATTCTAGTTATTGAAAGAAAATTATCATATTGCAAATATGTACTATTATACTGAAAGAAAGGGCCTTGCAATGAGATAAATTAAATGGAGGGGATATATTTTCTCAAGACCTTATATATTTCCCATGTCACCCCAAATATGCTTGCATAAACATATTCATTTTACTTTATTTAGAGGATTCATTTGATTTCTACTTCCTTTAATTATAATTATTATCATTTTATATGCATTTTTCATTAAACACTGTCATACATCTTATTTTATAATTGGACACTCCAGATAAGAAATATATAAAATAAAAGTTAGCTTTGGTTCTCACACCTCAATATAAACAATCTTACATTTGAGATTTAAAAAGCAACCTCATTATCATTTTCAAAAAGATTTATTAGATACTTGCACAAAGTTATCTAAAGATTATCCGTGACCTCTAAAATGAAATAAAAAAAAATAAAAACTTATAATTTAAAACAAAAAAAATGAGCATGCACATCCCTTTGAGACGTTACCTATATATAACTGTTAAAACACTAGCAGGTATGTAATACTGGCTCTTCTTTATTCCCAAAGAAGTTTTTTTTTTTTTTTTTTTTTTTTGCCACACTCCTATATTTACCATATTGGCATTTACTTTATAGTTATTTGTGTGATTTTTCTTATGTCCTCTACTAATCTGTGATCCCCTTAGAGGTTATATCTAACATGCCTAGAATATAATAAGTATTCAATATATAGCAAATATTAGTTAAGCATATTACATAGTATTAGACAAGCATAATACTTTGTGTGTAAAATGCAAACAACAATATTAGAATGACTAGAGCTTTATTATTTATTCCTAATTTCACTTAGTCATAATCATTGAACCTGGATGGGTATGATTTGCAAATAATCATTTAATGGACAAAATTTAAAAACACATATATATTTTTTTCTCAAAGCATATGAAAAAGCACAAAACTTAAATAATTTATTGCATAGTTTCGTAATTCACAATTAAATGGGAGTTTGTAAATTCAATCCATCAGGGTTTATTACAATATCAAACTGGGCCATACACTGGAGCCATTGATCCCACTATTCTCACCAAAACAGAGAAATTTGAACCTATTTATATTGTTTGTGAAATTATTTCTGTGCACATCCATGTTCCTTCCTTCCTTTGAAGAAAGGGTCTACAGTTTTATACAATTCTCAAGGGATCTATGAATCTCCAAATATTACTGTTCTAAAGCTAGAAACATGGTAGTCAGTTTTGACCTCTTTCTCCCTTCACTCTTCACATTCCTATTCATCCAGTCTTATCAATTTACCTCTCAAAGTATCAATTAAAATTGTCTCCTTCTCTCTGGGCTCACTGTCTTATTTCGGATCCTCATCATATCTCTTAACTCATCTTTCTGTCTCTAGTTTTATACCCCTCTAGCCCATCACCCATACTCCTTCGGGAATGAACTATCAAAAAAAATCTTATTAGGTAGTTTCACTTCCTAAAACCCTTCACTGATAACAATTATGTAAGATAAAATTCAAATCTTTCAGCATTGTGTTATGGTAACTACATTAGAAAGGGAACAAGCTTTTTCAAGTTCCATTTTGAAATGTAGTCTGAAAAAGCAGTCTGTTTCTTTGTTCTGTCTATTGTATGCAAAAAGAGCATTGCCCTACAGGTTAGCTGTGTCTCCTTAGATCAGGCATCTCTTCTTAGGGATCTCTTAGGGTTTCTGTTAGCTGAATTTTATCAAGATCATAAAGTATAATAAATTACAAATATACTGATATTGAACATATAGTTTACTTAATGATTATTTTAAACATATGAACATGAACATGTGTGGAAATATCTCTCTCTCTCTTCCCCCCCCCACACTCACAATTCCTTAGGCACAGTGAATTTGAACCAGTAAGAAATACATAATCAAAACCACCTTTTGAATACAGGGGTGATTCCGAGCACAATACAGAAACTTTCCCTCAGATTCATTTTGGCAGAGCCCCCACTGTACTTATTTCTGAGTTCTATGGAATACAGTTTATCTTCATGAAAATTCTGAAAGAGCTATTTTACTAAACTCTTTAAAATTCGGGGATTCGGGGCCACAAGCTGCATTCTTAGAGACTACAATAATTTTTCCAAAAAGGAGAGAATCCCTATCGATGTCTAGAGAGAGAAGGGACCTTGAAGAAAACAAATATTTTATGGGAAATCATAAGGGCTTTTTAAGGTGTGAGATGTAAACTTACTCTTCTGTCTTTCAAATGGAATAATCAGTAAAATCTACATTAATCAAAAGGCTTTGGTATCAAAGTGTTCTAAGGGGATACTCAAAGTATTAAAATCAGTATCTAGGTTCAAATGGTAGAAATGAAGTTTGAGGATTACAAATGCACAAATTCAGAGTTTGTAGCATATCCAGAGAGTGGTATGCAATAAAAAAGGGGAAAATTACTATAACTGCTTGACATGAGACTCAGAGGAACAAGGTTTTTACACCAGGTTAGAGGAATGATGCTCTGTAAACATCAGGAAAGGCAAAGTCAATGGTGAGTCTGTTTCTGAGTTTTAGCAGCACAAAGTGTGGGAATATGAGTAGATTCAACCTAAAAGAGATTTGGGAAAGATAGGGATCTCAAAGAAGAACTCAGTTACATTTATGGAAAAAAAGTGATAGGGCCTCTGCAATGAGATTCATTTTTAAGTCTTAAAACAGTGAAAAGCCTAGGTAAGGGAGGAAACATTAGAAGGTTGGGGATAGAAAAAGAAAAGTTTTCCATATAAATGTGATCAGTAAAGAAAATACATCAGGAATAACAGAGAAGTGAAGCCTGACAGGTGCCAATCGTTGCAAAGTTTCCAAAAGAATGAAATATTCACCCCTTTCTCCCATCTCACCCCCAAAAGAATTAGTTGCTGCCCTTATTTCTACAGAACTATGGGCATATCTTAATTATAACAATTTATAAACTGGATGAAAATTATTTCTGTCTCTTCTACTAGATTGTGGTCTCCTCCAGAATACTAATAATTTCATTTATTTGCCTTATTACGTGGTCCCCTTACTTAGAATATAAACACTATTAAGGCAGAGACTAAGTCTTTCTTATTCACTCTTCTATACAAAATATCTAAGATGGTAACTGAGGCCAGGCGCAGTGGCTCACGCCTGTAATCCTAGCACTCTGGGAGGCCGAGGCAGGTGGATCACTCGAGGTCAGGAGTTAGAGACCAGCCTGAGCAAGATCGAGACCCCGTCTCTACTAAAAATAGAAAGAAATTATATGGACAACTAAAAATATACAGAAAAAATTAGCTGGGCATGGTGGCACATGCCTGTAGTCCCAGCTACTTGGAAGGCTGAGGCAGGAGGATCGCTTGAGCCCAGGAGTTTGAGGTTGCTGTGAGCTAGGCTGATGCCACGGCACTCTAGCCAGGGCAAAAAGAGCGAGACTCTGTCTCAAAATAAATAAATAAATAAATAAAAATAAATAAATAAATAAATAAATAAAATAAGTTAGTAACTGGCATATAATTAAGATTCAATTAATATGTATTGAAAGAATGAACAAAGCAATAAATAATTGATAATTTCTAACTCAAGTGTCTATAAAAGTGCCTGGTACATAGTATGATCTCAGTAAGTATATAGTCAGTGGATGAAAAGATGGATGGATTCAATAGATTAAGATTTTAGCAGGTCCCTCTAGAATTGGACAAATAGAAGTAAGGGGGAGGGTGGAATTGAAGGAGGGATATTGTTGTGGCCTTTTCAGTCTCTAATGTGTGGAAATTGTTAGAGTGAGACACACATTTATTTTTGTTATGTTAAGAATGTACCCAGTCTAATGGATATCAAAAGGAGAAGATGCATGATTTTTGGGGGTAGCTGAAGATTGCTTAATGTGTTAATGTACTCTATTAGTTAGTTCTGCAGAAACATTAGCAGAGAGAGATTAATGATTGGTTAACTTTCTCAAAAAATATTGTTCTTGCTTCATTGATAAATATAAACACCATTGTAACCTAGAGATTAATGAGAAATTAAATTCCTTAATGAGAATTAAAAATTCCTGTTAACTCATAACAGAAATTTTAGGTAAGAAGAGAATATTACTCAGCTGGCTTTTTCTAGAAAATTTAATCCTAAGGATAAAAAAATATATTTTTGGTAATTTTGAGGCATTTATAGTGTTTTTAAAAATTCTGTCATAGAATTATATAAAAACTTTTAGCTAGAATATAAATTCTTTTGCATATCACCTGTAGCTGGTTCTTAGCATATTGTCAAATTTCAATAAGGATGCATTAACTGAAATCAGGTTTGTTTTTTACACTATTCACAGCATGCATTTATTATGTAAATTGTTCAAATCTTAATACTCGTGTTGCATTATTTTATATATATATATATACCCAAGAAACCACTTCCTAAATCAAATTATAGAATATTCTCAGAACCCTAGAGAGCTTCCTCAATTCCTTTAGAGTCAATACCCTACTAGAGATCAACACTATTCTGACTTTTATCAAATAAAATAATTTTGTTTTTTTCTTAAAGTTTATATAATATCACATGGTATGTGTTATTTTGTGATTGGCTCCTTTTGCTTATCAATACGCTTGAAAAATTCGCTCAGATTATTGTGTATGTATATACATAATTTGTACTTTTCTTTGTGTTGTGCATTATTGCATTGCATGAATTCTATTACATCAATAAACCACAATTCATATATCCATTTGTGATCTAGAATTTGTCAACAGATTCTTAGACATGACACCAAATGTATGAACAACAAAAAAAATAGATAAATTGGACTTAATCAAAATTAAAATCTTGTATATTTCAAAAGACAGTATCAAGAAAGTGAAAAGACAATCCACAGACTGTGATAAAACATTTCCAAAATATATCTTATAAGGTACTTGCATCTAGAATATATAAAATGTTTTACAACTCAATAAAAGTCAAATAACACTATTAAAATTAGTAAAGGATCTGAACAGAGATTTCTCTGAAGAAAATATACAATTGCATAGTAAGCATATAGAAAGATACTCTATAAAAGTAGTCATCAAGGGAATATCAGTCAATAATACTGTAATTTCACTAGTATGACAAGAATAAAAATGTCAGAAAATAAAAGATGTTGATGATGATGTAACGATACTGGAACCCTCATACACTGCTGGTGGGGCTGTAAAGTGGTACAGTCACTTTGGAAAATAATATGGAAGTTTCTGAAATGGTTAAATACAGAGTTACCATATGCCCCAACAATTCTACTATCAAGTATATATCCAAGAGAAGTGAAAACGTATGAAAACAGAAAATCTTTTTCATACATGTTCATAGCAGCATTATTGATAGTAGCCAAAAGGAGTGCCATTGTCAAAATGTGTCCCCAAAATTAGTGTGTCAGAAACTTATTTCTCAACGCGACAGTGTTGAAAAGTGGGAGCTAATGGAACACATTTAGTAAAAATTGATAAGTTGGTTCTAAAATTAAATGTATAATTTTATATATTTTCCAGATTCTGATATGAGCTAAAGACCTATGTAAGTAGTAATCTACTGACATATGCATTTGAATAGCTCAATGGAATCTTAAACTCATCATGCTCAAGGCAAAAGTCATGATTTACCTCCACAAATGTATTCTTCTTTCAGTGTTTCCCCCATTTAGTTGCACTGACCAGAAAACCAGGAATCACCTTAGATATCCTCTGTTCACTTACATTTCATACTTAATCTATCATCAAATTCAACTGGTTTTACTTCCAATGTTTTTCTTGGTAACACCAACTTTTCTTCATTCTCTCCATTCCGGTCCAAGATACCATTCTGGTCTAAGGTACCTGCCATACTGTAATAGTCTAATAAATGGTCTCTCATTTACACTCTGCCCCACCCATTCAAGTAGTTCTCTCCACTGCAGTCAAAGAGATATTTAAAAACAAAAAAAAATCTAATCATATTCCTGTGACAGACACTATTGATTGTATAAACATAAGGCAAAGTCATTTGTTCTTTTTTGCTATGTAGATCCCATATTGTTCACTGTTTTCTAAGACATTATGTCCTTCAGAGAGGGCTTGGCCCCTTTCCTGATAGAGTTGGTGAATCTTCATTGATTTAACTCGTGTATTCTGGTTTTATTTATTTTGCCAAGGAATTGTTTTGTTTTTGTTTTTTTTTTTTTTTTTAGGAATGGGCATGTGGTGCCATTCTGTTCAATGACATATGAGTGGAAGTAACCTGAGAATCCCCTTGAAAGGTTTTACTCACTCTTAAAAAGGATCCTGAGAAGGGGATGTCCATTGTTCCTCCTCTAAATATTGACATTAGCAAATGATGCCTAGAACTGTGCCAGCAATTTAGGACTATATGATATTCCAGTTTAGGAGGACAAACAAACAAATACAGGATGGGTAAACTCAAAAACAGAGGGTTTTTCTGTCCTTGATGACTTTGTTTAGTCAGTGAGTTAACTAACCCTGGAATTCCCCTATTTCTGGAATTCTTATGTGAGAATAAATAACATATTTACAGGTTGTTTTTCTGGTTGGATGTTCTGCTACTTACAGATGAAAGATACTAAATGCTATATATACATACACTTGTTTAAAACCTAATCATACTGACTGGTATACATATACCCACTGGCTTAAAACTATCAATGGCTTCCAGATTTCTCTGAAGCCAAAATCAAGATCATTAATATGATCTATAAAGCCCTTCACAGTCTGGCTATTATCTTATTCCACAGATTAATCTAACACAACTTTTTGTTTCACTGTTTTCTTGCCTTCTTCCAATTTGTCCAATTCCTTGTGTTCTCCTGCCGTAAGGCCTTTATTAGGTTGCTAGGGTTGCTATAACAAAATACCACAGTCTGGATGGCTTAAGCAACATGACTTTATTTCTCACAGTTCTGGAGGCTAGAAGTCCAAGACCAAGGTGTTAGCAGGTTTGGTTTTTCCTGAGAATGCTCTCCTTGACTTGCAGGCTTCTTGCTGTGCCCTCACATGGCCTTTCCTCTATGATTGCACATTCTGGGTATTCTCCAGCCTCCTAATCTCTTCTTATAAGGACACCAGTCAGATAGTACCAGGACACACTCTACTTTTAATTTAATTACCTCTTTGAAATCCCTATCTCCAAATGCATTCACATTTTTAGGTACTGAGGGGTTAGGGTTTCAACATATGAATTTTGAGGGAACACAATTCAGTCCATAGCAAGGCCATTTCAATTGCTAATTCTTTCTGGAACAGTTTTTTCCACCTCCACATTCCCCACCTCCTTCCACCCCCACATGGGCAACTTTCTTAGATTTCTAGTTAAGTCCCACTCATGCTGTATTAAATAATTAGATTAAGTAATTGTCTATGGGACTCTTTCCCTAATTCACAATTTGCCAGTGCAATTTGTATTTATATATTCATTACTTTAATTGTTATTATATGTATATGCTACTTAATGATGAGTAACACACAAGTGACAGGCATGTAAATTTTGGCTCATCAAAGTACTTGTATTTCTTACCATAATACCCAGAATGCAACACATGCTTAATATATAATTTTTAATGAATATATGCCTGAATGATTACTACATCACATAATTGACAAATGTATTGTTTTCCAGTGATAGTTTCTTATTCATATTTTTATCCTCATTGTCTAGCACAGTGATTAGAATATAGTAGGTACTCAGTTTATGTTTTCTTTTTCTTTTTTTTTTTTTTTTTTGAGACAGAGTCTCGCTTTGTTGCCCAGGCTAGAGTGAGTGCCGTGGCGTCAGCCTAGCTCACAGCAACCTCAAACTCCTGGGCTTAAGCGATCCTCCTGCCTCAGCCTCCTGGATAGCTGGGACTACAGGCATGCACCACCATGCTCGGCTAATTTTTTCTGTATATTTTTAGTTGTCCATATAATTTCTTTCTATTTTTAGTAGAGACGGGGGTCTCGCTCTTGCTCAGGCTGGTCTCTAACTCCTGACCTCAAGCGATCCACCTGCCTTGGCCTCCCAGAGTGCTAGGATTACAGGCGTGAGCCACCACGCCCGGCCTTATGTTTTCTCTAAAGGAATAAATAAACAGTAAATGAATGTCCCTCTTGTTCTTTGAGTAAATATAGTTTAGCATGACTGGTTGACTGAAATTCTAATAAACTTGGAACTCAAATTTAGTCTCCAAATTTATTTAGGCCTTCTTCTCACTTGTTTTTCTACAGTCATTATTTCTTTTCCACACAGCACTGCATTTTTCTTTTTTATCTCCATACCATTTCAACTCTATATCATGACTCTCATTCCCTGCCTAGATTCTGAATTTGATACCTCTATTTGATACTAACTACACATAAATATTCAATATTTCTTAAAGATACACTTCTTATTTTCCTATCTCGAATTTCTTGCACAACAGCTCAGTATGGGGGTAGGCTTCACAACCATCATGTTTAAGTTTTATAGCCTTTGGGAGCTCATAAAGGCCAATTCTTCCTCAAACTTGACCATTTCTGACTTAGGAGGAAGACTGAACAAAATGAAGGTGCTTCATCACCTAAAATGGTTAAAAACTAAGCCTTTATTTTTGAAATGAATAGCATATGTCTTAGCTTTTCAAAACAAAAATGTGTGTGTGTGCACACTCAGACAGAGGAGAGTGAGAGAGAGAGATCCCCAGTAAATATATTTGCTAATGAGAATTCTGATGTGTATGAAACATAAAAAGCCTATAATTTACATATGCTACCCAAAATTAACCCAAAAGTTTTAACATCCTCTTATAAATAATTATGTAGATAAATGAGAAGAAATAATGAAAAAAGTAGCTCTACAAGTTTCTAACAAATAATTGACAGAAATGACTTAATGAATATGTTTTTTTTTTTTTTTTGAGACAGAATCTCACTTTGTTGCCCGGCTAGAGTGAGTGCCGTGGCGTCAGCCTAGCTCACAGCAACCTCAAGCTCCTGGGCTCAAGCAATCCTCCTGCCTCAGCCTCCTGAGTAGCTGGGACTACAGGCATGCACCACCATGCCCGGCTAATTTTTTCTATATATATTTTTAGTTGTCCAGATAATTTATTTCTATTTTTAGTAGAGACGGGGTCTCACTCAGGTTGGTCTCAAACTCCTGACCTCGAGCGATCCACTCGCCTCGGCCTCCCAGAATCCTAGGATTACAGGCGTGAGCCACTGCGCCTGGCCTGAATATGTTTTAAGAATTTTGCTATACATATATAAAAAATATAAACACAAATGATGGCTATAAGTGTGCCCATCATCCAAATAGTGTTCATTGTTACTGGTAGGTAGTTTTTTGTCCCTCTTTTCCTCCCCCTCCCCCTGCTTGATTTCTGCTGAGTTTTACTTCCCTCTGTGCACTTGTGTGCTCATTGGTTAGTTCCAATTTAATAGTGAGTACAGGTGTTGTTTGTTTTTCCATTCTTTACAATGGAAATATTAGGATAATGGTCTCTGGTTCCATCCATGTTTTGATATAGGTTTACAATGTGGAGTGATTAAATCAGGCTAATTAACAAACACAAAAAAAGACAAATGATGGACACTTTCAATTCAGCAAACATCAACTTGTCTTAGTCCATTTTGTGCTGCTATGACAGAGTACCTGAGAGTAGATAATTTATAATGAACAGAAATTTATTTGGCTCACAATCCTAGAGGCTGGATAGTCCAAGATTGAGGGGGTTGGCATCTTATGAGGGCCTGCTTGCTGTGTCCTTCCATGGCAGAAATTAAAGGGTAACGGAGGGCAAATGAGAGAGTGGAAGAAGGGTACCAAACTTATCCTTTTATCAGGAAGCCAATTAACTAACTCACTCCCTTAATAATAGCATTAATCCATTCATGGGGGCAGAACCCTCATGACCTCATCACCTCTTAAAGATCCCACTTCTCAACACTGTTGCATTGGGAGTTAAGTTTCTAACACACGAACTTTGGGGAACACATTCAAACCATAGCATAGCCTGAAATTATATTTATATTATTGAGAGAAAAGTTTAAATCATATAAATCAGCAGTACCCAACCTTTTGGGAACCAGGGACCAGTTTTATGGAAGACAATTTTTCCATGGACTGGGGCGGGGGGAATGGTTTGGGGATGATTAAAACACATTACATTTATTATGCAGTTAAACCTCTCTGCTAGTGATAATCTGTATTTGCAGCTGCTCCCCAGTGCTAGCATCACCACCTGAGCTCCACCTTAGATCATCAGACATTAGATTCTCATAAGGAGCACACCACTTACAACCTCACATGCACAGTTTACAGCAGGGTTCGTGCTCCTGTGAGACTCTAATGCCACTGCTGATCTGACAGGAGGCAGAGTTTATGTGGTAATTTAAGTGATAAGGAGTGGCTGTAAATACAGATGAAGCTTTGCTTGCTCACTGGGTGCTCTCCTCCTGCTATGTGGCCCGGGTCCTAACAGGCCATGGACTAGTAGCAGTCCATGGCCCAGGGATTGAGGACTGCAGATATAAACAAACCCTTTGAAGTAAATCAGTGAAAAATAGATTTTATAAAAGAGATAGTAGTTTCATTCTAAAAAGTCTAAAAGGGTCCATAGTGTACAGTTTGTTTCCTGGCATAAGGTCCCAGCTTTCAGTTGGTTTTCTTTCTGATTTGTTATACAATGTCTTCTGACTGAAAAGGAGCACGATTTTTTTTAGACCAGAGACTCACTGGTTTTCACTCCTATGTTAAGATCCTGATTGTGCTGGGTCAAATCAAGCTCAAAGATTCATGACATAGGAATTTGGATTTTTAGGTCATAGTTTAAGATGAGTTTATTTAACTAGGAGAGATTCAACATTAGGAGAAGGGAGGAGGAACTAAATAACACTATATTTTTTTATCTATTGCTCAATAATAAAATATTGTCAAACTTAGTGGCTTAAAATAGCATTTAGATCACTCAGCTTTTGTGAGACAGGCACAGATTAGCTGGTTCATGCAGCTCAGGGTACCTAACAAAGTTGTAATTAAGACATCTGCTGGAGCTTCAGTTATCTCAAGGCTCTCAGTGGGTCTGGATTCACTTCCAGGCTCACGCATATGGTTGTTGGCAGGTTGCAGATCCTGTCTGTTGACCAGGGATATCATTTCCTGGCCATGTAGGCTCTTTGATAAGGCTACACACAACATGGCAACTTGCTTTCTCCAAAGTGAGAGCTCCAATGACAGAGAGAGAGAGAGAGAGAGAGAGAGAGAGAGAGAGAGAGAGAGAGAGAGAGAGAGAGAGAGAGAGAGAGAGAGAGAGAGAGAGAACACATATCTGAAACCACAGAGCTTTTGTAACTCAATATCAGAAGTAAGATCCCATCATGTCTGCCATATTTTGTATATTAGAAGCTATTCATTAAGTCCAGACAACATTGAAAGGAAGGGAATTACACAAGTGTGTGAATTCCTAGACTCTGGAAATACTAAGATCTATCTTAGAAGTCATCTAGCAAAAAATACCATAGAAAAGGAAAACAGGATAAGACCAGAAGGAAAGAATGAACTATAGAACCCTATCACATTATATCAAGCATTTTTTGACCTCAAAATAAAAATATGATCATAAATAGTTCTGAATTCTTTCAATAGTTGCCAGATAGATATTCTTCTTTGTCAGGAGTCATAAAGCTGTGGCCTTCTGCCCTGCCATCTGTTTTTGTAAATGACGTTTTATTAGAACACAGTTATCTCCACTTACATGTTGGCTATGGCTGCTTTTGTACTAAAACAGAGGTGAATACTTGCTACTGAAATTTATGACTGGCAAAGCCTAAAATATGTGCTATCTGAAGGGCATTTTTTTAAATTATCGTTACTGATTCAATCCCTTTACTTGTTGCACGTCTATTCAAATATTCTATTTCTTATTGAGTCAGTTTTGGTAGTTTATGCATTTCTTTTTTTTTTCTTTTTTTTATTGATACATAATAATTGTACATATTCATGGATTACATGTTACATCTTGAAACAAGCACACAACATACAATGATCAAATCAAGGTAACTGGGACAAGATTCACCTGAAACATTCATCATTGCTTTATGTTGGGAGCATTTGAAAACTTCTAGCTATTCTGAAATACAGTGAACTATCGTCAACTATAGTTGCCCCATTGTACCACTGAACATCAGAACTTCTTCCTTCTAGTAAACAGAATTACCCCTTCACCAACATCTCTTCATTACCCCATCCCACCACCCTGATCAATCTCTAGTAGCCACCATTCTATTCACTACTACCTTGAGATCAATTTTTTTTAGGTCCCATATTTGAGTGTGAAAATGAAATATTTGTCTTTCTGTGTCTGGTTTGTTTCACTTAAAATAATGTCCTCCAGATCTATCCATGTTTCTGCAAATGACAAAATTTCCTTCTTTTTCATGGATAAATAATATTCCTTTGTGTACATACACCACATCATTTTTATGCATTCATCCCTTGATAAACCCTTAAGCTGATTCTGTATTTTAGCCATTGTGAATAATGCTGCAATAAACACTGAGGTGCAAATATCTTCTGGTTACATTTTATGACTTTACCTCACCCAAGTGAGGTTTAGAGGCATGCCCTTCCCCTCTACAATGCTCACCATGTCTGTGACCCTTAGTTGTGAGTTTGTCCCCACCCCCCCGACCCCCTAATCCCTGGAATATTACTACGGTGTGAGCACCATAGTGTTGATCACCTAACCCCAGTGAGATTGGCTGCTATCAAAAAATCCCAAAACAACAAATGCTGGTGAGGATGTGGAGAGATAGGAACACTCTTACACTGCTGGTGGGATTGCAGATTGGTGCAACCTCTGTGGAAAAGAATATGGAGATACCTCAAAGAGCTGGGAGTGGAAATACCATTCGATCCAGCAATAGCACTGTTGGGCAAATACCCAAAAGATCAAAAGACATTCTATAATAAAGACATCTGCACCTGAATGTTTATGGCAGCACAATTCACTATTGTAAGGATCTGGAAACAACCCAAGTGCCCGTCAATTCATGAGTGGATTACTAAAATTTGGTACATGTTTACAGTGGAATATTACTCAATTATAAGAAATGACAGTGACCTAGCACAGCTTATATTTTCATGGATTGAGCTTGAGCCCATTATCGACAGTGAGGTCTCACAAGATCGAAGGAATAGTCTACACATACACTCGCTGTCAAATTAGTTTGTGCATTTCTAGTAATTTGTACATTTCATGTAGATTATCTAATTTGTTGACATATAATTTTCCATAGTATTCTCTTATAATTTTATTTCTTTCTATAAGTTTGGTAGCAATATCTTCATTTTTATTCCCAATTTTATTTATGTCCTCTATTTTCTTTTCTTAATATAGTAAAAGGTTTGTCACTTTGCTATTCTTTTCAAACAACCGAACTTTGGTTTTATTTATACCTTATTGTTTTTTCTATTCTCCACTTTGGTTATCTCTCCTCTAATCATTATTATCTCTTTCCTTCTCCTATCATAGGGTTTTGCTTGATCTTAACTTTTTAGTTTCTTAGGATGTTAATTTAGGTTGTTCATTGGAGATCTTTCTTCCATTTTAGTGTAAGCATTTACAACTATAACTTTCCCTATGAGAACTGCTTTTGTTGCATCCCAAAAGTCCTGGTATGTTGCGTTTATATTTTCATTTGTCTTGAAATATTTTTTAAATTTCCTCTCCAATTTTTTCTTTGACCTATTGATTACTTAGAATTATGTTGCTCGATTTCCATATATTTGTGAATTTTCCACTTTTCCTTCTATTATTGATTTCTAGTTCTTTGTTCCATTTCATTGTGATCAGAGAATATAAGTTATATCATTTCAATCTTTTTACATTTATTGAGACTTGCTTTGTGGTTTATCTTATGGTCTATTCTGAAGAAAGTTTCATGTGCACTTGAGAATAATGTGAATTCTGCTGTTGTTGGGTGGAGTCTTTTGTATATATGTGAGGTCTAGTTAATTTATAGTGTTATCTAAGTCTTCCATTTGTTTGTTTATCTTTTGTCTATATCTTCTGTTCATTATTAAAAATGAAGTGTAGACTTCTCAATTATTATTATGGAAGTATTTCTCTCTTCAACACTGTCATTTCTTCTTTATATTTTGTCATAAGTCTAAATTGCCTGAAATTAATATATCTGCTCCAGCTCTCTTTTGGTTGCTGTTGCATGGAATATCTTTTCCTATTCTTTTACTTTAAACTTATTTGTTTCTTTGGATCTAAAATGAGTCTCTTCTAGATCTATTTTTTTTTTTTTAAGACAGAGTCTTGCTTTGTTGCCCGGGGCTAGAGTGCTGTGGCGTCAGCCTAGCTCACAGCAACCTCAAACTCCTGGGTTTAAGCGATCCTCCTGCCTCAGCCTCCCGAGTAGCTGGGACTACAGGCATACGCCAACATGCCCGGCTAATTTTTTCTATATATATTTTTAGCTGTCCAGGTAATTTCTTTCTATTTTTAGTAGAGACAGGGTCTAGGTCTTGCTCAGGCTGGTCTCTAACTCCTGAATTCAAACAATCCACCCACCTCGGCCTCCCAGAGTGCTAGGGTTACAGGTGTGAGCCACCGCACCCAGCTGCTTCTAGATCTTATATAGTTGCATTCTGGGATTTTATTTATTTGCCAAGCTCTGTGTGTTAATTGAAGAGTTTAATCAACTTACCTTTAGAGTATTTACCTGTGAGGATTTACTTCTCCCACTTTATTAATTGGTTTCTACACATGTTATATCTTTTCTGTTCCTCAATTCTTTCATTATAACCTTTGTGAATATTTTCTAGTGTGTCATTTTTATTCCCTTTTCATTTTTTTATATAATTTTTGGATATTTTTTAGTGATTGCCCTGCAGATAGCAATTTATATCTTAATTTATAACAATCTAGTTTGGGTTAATATAATTTAATTTTAATACTATATAATACTTTGCTTCTATATGACTCCCTGACCCCCATTATTTTGTTATTTTCACAAATTATGTCTTTATACAATATGTGTCCATCAACATAGAGTTATAATTATTGCTTTTTGTAATTGGCTTTTAAATAATATAGGAAAAAAAGGAATCCCAATCTAAAAATACATTAATACTGGTGTTTATATTTAATTATATAGTTAACTCTGCCATTGTTCTTTAGTTTATCAGGTGGATTTCAGTTATTGTCTATTGTTCTTTCACTTCAGCCTGAAGTCTCCTCTTAGTATTTCTTGTAAGGCATATCTACTAGTAACAAACTCCTAGTTTTTGTTTATCTGGGAATGTCTTATTTCTCTTTCATTTCTGAAGGCTATTTTTGCAGGAAATAACATTTTTGAATGACAAGTTTTTTTTTTCTTAGAGAACACTGAATATATCATCTCAATGCCTTGTGTTCTACAAAGTTTCTGATAAAAAGTCAGTCGTTAATCTTACTGAAGATCCCTTGTACTTGATGAGCTGCTACTCCCTTGATTTTTTTTGCTATGGATCAAATCTAACAAAAACAATCTAATAGGTACAATTGCAAGTCTTTCATATGTGCCTGCATTAAATAAAAAATCTACACAATTATAGATTAAGGAGGAATTAGGTTCTGATTCAATATAGAAAATGTAAAAAGTGTGAACAATCAGAACTATATAAACCCCCAAGAATTGGTGGGATCACTGTTACCAAAGGCGCCCAAACAAAAGCTAAATATACCATCACTTTTTGAGAAGAAAGTAATTAAGATTCATGCCTCAGACTGGGATTGGACTGAATGATCTATGAGAGACCTTCTGATATTTGATAGTCTATGATTCTTAGATATTGTAATTGCTATGGAGGAGCTGAGTAGTTGGATACATGGGCTTACTATATTTGTCAGCTTAAGCTATTTTATACTGCAGTGAGAAACACACTCAAAATTTCAGTGTCTTACAAAAGCAAAGATTCATTTCTCCCCCACTTTACAAATGTTTTGTAGGTAAGTTTTGGCTCTTCTCTGTGGTTATTGATTTAAATTCTCAGGCTAAAGGGGTAGCCCTTATCTAAGGATTGCTTGGCTTACTGCAGAGCAAAAAGAGTAATGGTGAAATCACACAATGTCTCTTAACACTTCTACTTGGAGGAGACATATGTCTCTTCCACTCACATTCCATTAGCCTAAGCAAGTGATATGGAAAGTATGACAGCAATATGGTAGAGATGATAACCTTCCTACCTGAATAGGCCCCAGGGGGATAGACATGGACTTGGTAGAATGGGGAAGAGAATACTGTGAACAAATAATATAATGTACATCGGTGATATACAGTAATTCCACCCAGGAATGATTTTGCTGTATGTTGAGCAGGCCCAGGTGATATAATTTTGTAGAGTAAATCCTCTTTATATATGTCTCTTTTCAGAGTATCAGTGATTCTACTTTCAAATGAATTAATGTGAGTTCCTCTGAAACATCAGTGGCACAGAAGAAATGACAGTTTTTTTTTTCATTTTTTTTTTTTTTTTTTGAGACAGAGTCTCACTCTGTTGCCTGGGCTGGAGTGAGTGCTGTGGCATCAGCCTAGCTCACAGCAACCTCAAACTCCTGGGCTTAAGAGATCCTTCTGCCTCAGCCTCCCCAGTAGCTGGGACTACAGGCATGTGCCACCATGCCTGGCTAATTTTTTTTCTATATATATTTTTAGTTGGCCAGATAATTTCTTTCTATTTTTAGTAGAGATGGGGTCTTGCTCAGGCTGGTCTCGAACTCCTGACCTTGAGCTATCCACCTGCCTCGGCCTCCCAGAGGGCTAGGATTACAGGCGTGAGCCACTGCGCCCGGCCAGAAATGACAGTTTTGATTGAGGCAAGAGGGTTAGAGAAAATTCTCAGCTTCCAATTTCCACCCTGGATTGACCAGAATAAGAATGCTTTAAGAACAGTGTGAGGCAAATTTCTTGTCCTGAGCTATCTCTAAGGGAGAACCTAGCCTCAGATAATTAGATTTTTTATTTGCCAAACACCTTTGTTACTGGTTATCAACCTCAAGTCCTTTTTTTCTGGTTTAAACTGTGTTTCATTTTTGATCTATTCAGTCCTGATCTTTGTTCTATGGCTGGCTGGCTGGCTCTTTAATTAGTTCTGGCTGTTCTGTTACAAATACTTGATTTTCTTGCTGTTTTGTCACTAATACTCTTTATTCAAATGTATTCCTAGTGTAGACTTATAGCCTTTATTGCCTAGCATCAATTCTTTTTTTCATTTTCAGTTCCCTAGCTCCTACTTCATTCTGATTGAATAACCTACCCATCTGGTTATCCATCAACAGAACCCCTTAATTTCTCAGCTACTGGTTTAGTCACTAGGTGTTGCTACTCTAGGTTTAATTCTTATGAATCACGTCACTGATTCTGGAAAATGGGATTATTCTGAAGAATACAGACTGACAGGAGAAGGGGGAAGGCTTGGAAACCAGGGAGTAGTTGGAAATAATTTGAAGTTATAGAAGAAAATGGGCATTATTTATAGAATTAGGCCCTGGAGGAGGGTGAGGTTGAAGGAATCCTTTGTAAATATTGAAGTGTTATCCTTGGAGGAAAAAAAATGAAAACTGTGAAGGAGGAAGAAATGAGAAAGGAATGGGTGCTCCTATAGGCAAATGTATGATATACAGTATAATAATTGAAGGAGTCCGTTCATGATGGCCTCATTTTGCTCTTTGAAGAACGCTGAGAGTGAGGGGTAGATGGAAGACAAAAGACTGAACTAAATGAATATTATTTGGAATAACTACTTCAGGAATTGCTTAAGAAGCTATCTAAAATAAGACAAAAAGACATATATAAGGAATATAGAGCATTAACCAGGTATTAACTGACATTTCAGGAACAAGAAATAAACAGGAAGCAGAAAGGAACCTAAAAACCATCAGTGAATAGAAGACTTTTTTTGTGCAATGAAACCTAAGATGAACCTATGGGTTTATTTTGTGCATTTTAAATTTACCTAATGCTAATACTATAATATTCCCTGGATTACCATAGATTTTTAAAAACTGGTAGTGCAAGGAAGTGGAAATCTAAGAATTATTTTCATGGCATTTTTACATGCCAAATCCAAAGAGAATAAAAATAATCCATATTTAAATGAATGGAAGAGGTACAACTTCACAGCTGGAAACTGGATTTGACGGTAGGTAGCAGTGGTAGACTATTTCCTGTGGAAATTATCACAAAGTAATACAGTAGCAGTCGAAACAACACACTTTGTAACACATTTTACAGGCTTCATTTATCTGTTAAATGAATAACAAATCTACTTAAGCCGCAGTGCCAAGATATGCTTTCTCTCATCTCAAATGCATTTTTCACATTGCCTTAGTGATAATTGGGGCAAAAGTGTTACAAACAAATAGAATGTCTTTTATCTCAATTCCTGCAGTGACACTACTAGCTAAAGTTTCTATTTGGTTTTTAAGAAATTTAACTTTTAAAATTCATGTCAACAATGAGACATTTAGAAAATTTATTTATAATCCCCATAATTAAATCCATACACTGGGTAATTTATATGAAATATGAAAATGTAGGAGAATATGGGAAAATGTTTGATATATTGTATTTATAAGTAAGGTATTTCCATGTGATGACAAATTTTGTAATGAACTTTGTCTGGTCTTGCCAGATTTATAATGCTAACAAAACCTTTCAATTGAAGTTCAAAATTTTATTTCATTTGCAAACATCTATTATCCCCTAAGAATCCATTGGGGTATTATTTTTAAAAGGTTATTGAAATTGAAAGTAAGAAAATTAAAGGATAGATGGGTTTAAATACCAGGAATATAAAAATTATAAAAGTGCTAACCTGGATTTTTGATTGGGAGACAGAGATGAAGGGACAAGTACTTTACACTATTTATGTCACCATGATATCTCATTCTTATACCATGTAACATGGTTATGCATGTATTGTCAGATGCACTATGTGATTCAACCATTTGTGTGCATCTAAATTAAAAAGCAGAAGGAATGACCAATTGCATATTGAATGTAGCACTATATATACTTTCTTTTCAACATCAAGGGCATCTCGTAATCTAAGAGATAGACATAATATAACATTCTAAAACAAGAAAAGGCACTGAAGGCAATCATAATCTATAGATTTCTGCTGGAACTGGTGCCTTTTCAAATTACCTAGGCAATATGCATAAGTACAGTAAAAATACTACTTCTATAAAATAAAAATATAACTATCCTTCATGTCTAGAAAAAGAAATAATTTACTTGTAAAAATGTCTGCTCATGGGGTTAGATCTACACTGCAAATTTCACCCTGACATATTTGGCTTTGATTGATGGCCATGAATGCCAACTTATTTAAACACATGTGAACACACACTCAATTCAAATCTTGTATATGAATTGATTATTCTTTGACTTTGCTCAGAAAATAACATAGTTATAAAACACTTAGTGACAAGTACCAGATTACTGATATTAGTGTTTTGTAAGTATAGGCAAAAATATAAATATTATACAGTTTATATATTTATAATATAGAGAATTATCTATCACCTATAAAAGTCACAACAAGGGAAAAGACAGATAGTAACACATATATAAAAGTTATTAAATAGAGAAAGCCTTTAGTAAATTATAAGAACAGTTTTTTAGGTGGGCACCTTTTAAGTGGAGATGTACTCTGTAAAAGTGCTTAAAAACATAAAAAAAATCTTTTAGTAAACTATTGGAAATGCAGTGCTAAAGGGGGATTGAAAATTAAGAGAACTGTGTGGTAAAATATTTTGAAAGCAGAACACCTTGGAATATGAAATGTTACCCTTTTAAATAAAGCTTTAAAAAGTTATTTCACCAACTCATATTGATGGTTAGGCCTGTCATAATGTTAACATTGAGAAAAAAGGCTTTGATTAAAAGGGGGAAAATTAGGAAGGCCTAGGTAGTCAAATGTCTATAGTTCTCTATGCAGATTAGATTATTATCAATAACACATCAATCATACTTTTGCCTCACGTTTATGATCACTCTTTCCACTGCTAAAATTTATTTTCTCTAATATTTGTGTGATACATCCTCTCAGTTTATTCATTCTCTGCTCAAATGTCCCCTTATGAGAGAAAATTTCACAGACAGTATGTGTATGTATATATGTTTATATAACATATATATTACATATTTAATATATATACTCTATATATATAATAACAATGCACCCACAACCCTGTATTCCTTATATCCACATATCCACCTGCTTTATATTTCTCCATTGCATTTATGACTATCTGAAAAAAAAAGTTTTGGTGTTTATTGTCTGACTCATCCCAAATAGGATGTAAGCTCTTAGAAAACAAGGAAATGTGGGTATGCAAAATAACCAATGTATATTATATTTATATTTACTTCAGAGTTATCTATCATCTATCGCCATCTATCATCTTTTTATATATTCTTATTAATATCTTTGACTCTAATTCAGCACCACAAGATTTATTTCAGATTCCTCTTGTTTACTGTAACTTCTTTCTCTCTCATGGATCTACAATATATTTATTTATTTGTTTATCCCTAGTATAGTTGTAAGAAGTTCCGTAATCTTTCTCCCTGAGAAAAAAAATGACAACGAAAGTATGTCATGTTTATAGGTCCTTTTGTCTTTAGCCTTTACAATATCCAATCAAAACAGAAGTCTACCCCCACAAAATAATTCCGTTTGTGCAATTCTTTGTGGTAAACTGGTTCTCCAACCCCATACAATTGTTACCACTGACCTGTGCTTCATCAGTATAGTTTTACCTTTTGGAAAATATGCAAATGGAATCATATGATATGTAGCTTTTTGTCTGGCTTCTTTTATTAAGCAAAATACATTTGCAATACACTGATCTTGTTGCATGCATCAATTGTTCATTCCTGTTAATTGCTGAGTAGTATGTCATTGTGTGAATGTCTGACAATTTGGACATCTATTCAGAGTTTGAGGGACATTTGACATGTTTCCAATTTTTGGCAAATATGAATAAGCCTTATATAAACAACTGAATACAAGTTTTTGTGTAAACATAAGTTTTCATTTCTCTTGGGTAAATACTAAGGAATGGGATGGCTGGATCATATGACAAGTATACGATTACCTTGATAAGAAACTGACAATCTACTTTCCAAAATGGTTATACATAGTATCTTTTTGGTAGACTTTTTGGGGATTTTTCTATGTAAACAATTATGCCATCTGCAAATATAGATACTTTTTACTTTCCAGTCTGTATGCTTTTATTTCCTTTTCTCACCTTATTGCACTGCAAGTGTTTTCCATATGATATTGAATAGCAGTGGTAAAAGTGAACATCCTCATTTTGTTACCAACATTATAGAGAAAGCATCCAAATTTTTCACGATTAAATATTATGTCCTCTATCATCATTCTTGTTTAGTCTTTAGAAATTGTGATTTACATTGATTGATTTAAAGTATTGTATTTGCTTACAAATTGTTAGACTCACTTTTCTAATATTAAGTTAAATATTTTTCATCTGTCTTCCTTATGGGTATATTAGTTGGTAATTATTTTTTCCTTATAATATCTATGCCTGGTTTGCTACTAAGGTAATGATAGTCTCATAAAATTAGTAAGGATGTAGACATCCTCTTCTATTTTCTAAAATAAATCATATAAAATTGGTAATGTTTTTCTTTAAATGTTTGGTAGAATTTAACTGGTCCTGTAGTTTTTTTATCTGAAGTCTTTTAACTATGAATTCAGTTTATTTACTAGCTATAGGTCAAAAAAGATTATCTATGTCTTCTTAAGTGGACTTAATGTCTTTTAAGTGATTTTCCTGATAAGGTAGATGGATGAAATGTATTTAGTATTTTCTTTTTTTTCTGTTTTTTTTATTTGAAAGACCACTTTTTATTATAACAAAGTAAAAATCAAGTTTGTTCACAATTTCTCATATTGAGAAATAAAATTTTAGAAACTATTCATTTTAATAATGGAATATAAAAAAATGAACAGAACAAAGTTATAATCTTACTTTGAGATCTACAAATTATATTTGACACAAGGAAAATTTTCTCATATATTTAAAGTCATTTATTTCCTAATAACTTAATGCATTCTAAACTGCAGAATCACCTTATTTTATTTTACTTTCGTAAATTTATAAGGGCAAAAAAAGATTGTATTGTGGTTATAAATACTCAAATCCTAAAGATGAAGTTAGAATTACCCTTAGCTCTTATTCAATCTCTTTTCCATTCCCAGAAACAAACACTGTGATCAGTGTATCTGCCATCATTTCCTATGCATTTACATGACTACATACAGCCATTGCAATAGCATTTTATGCGTATATTGAAGCATATTTTATACATAAGCCCTGAAATTTTTTTCTTTTTGTATTTTGGTACTATTTATTTTGGAAAAAAAAAGATGTAACATGTACTCCATGAATATGTACAATTATTATGTATCAATAAAAATAAATAAATAAATAAATAGTATTTTCTTATCATTTTAACCTTTCTGTGGTCTGTGGTAATAATGCTTGTCTCATATTAATTTCTGATCTTGGTAATTTGTGTCTTCTCTCTGTTTTTCCTTGGTTAAAAAGGCAATTTTATTATTTTCAAGGAACTAGCTCTATGTTTCATTACTTTTGTCTATTGTTTTTGTTTTCAATTTTACTGATTTCAGTTCTATTCAGATTTAATGTTTCCTTCCTTTTGCTTGCTTTCAGTTTAATATGCTCTTTTGGTTTCTAGTGAAGTTGGAAGGTTAGATTGCCTACTTGAATCCTTTACATTTTTCCAATATAATGATTAATGCTATAATTTCACTCTAAGTATTGCTTTAGTTATATCCGACAAATTGTGATGTGTTATACTTTTGCTTTCATTTACCTCTGAAGAATGTATTAATTTTCCTTGAGACTTCCTCTTTAACATACGGGTTGTTTACAAATGTGTTGTTTATTTTGAACATATTTGGGGATTTTCAGGTATCTTTCTTTTACTGATTTCTAGTTGATTTCAATTGCTGTCAAAGGACAGGCATTCTATGATTACTAATATTTTATATTTTTTAAGGATGGCTTTATATTCAAGAATATGGTTGAATATTACATGTGTTTTTGTAAAAATAGCATATTCTTCTATTTTGGGGTTGAGTCCTCTGTAAGTGTCTCTTAGGTCAAATTGATTTATAAATGATTTTCTTCTTGGTCTATCAATTACTGAGAAAAATGTTGATGTCTCCATCTACAACTGTGGATTTTAGTTTATCAGTTTTTGCTTCATGTAATTTGAAGTTTTATTTTTAGGTGAATATACCCTTGGAATTTCATGTTTTATTGGAGAATTGATGCCTTTATTATTATATGATGTCCTTCTTTTCCTAATATTATCTGTTCTGAAATCTTTTTGGAGATTAGTAAAGATATTCCAGCTGTATTTTTGATCAGTGCTTGCATTGTGTATAGTTTCCTTACTTTCATTAAACCTATCTAGGTCTTTATATGTATATAGATAGATAGATGATAGATAGATAGTTATTTTCTTGTAGATAGCATAAAGGTTGGTCTTGAGTTTTTTAATCTAATACGAAAATATGATTTTTAGTTCCAGCATTTATACAATTTATCTTTGATGAAATTATTAATGTGGTTTTATTAAAATGACCATCCTGCCACCTATTTTCCCTTCATTCCACATTACTTTCTTTTTTCCTCTTTTTCTGTCTTCTTTTGGATTGAGTATTTTATGATCATATTTTATCTACATTATTGACTTATTTTATATTATTATATTTTTACCCTTTTTCTCTTTGTGTTTCTATTTGGATAATTTCTATGGGCATATCTTAAAGTTCACTTGTTCATTCCTAGCTGTTTCCAGTCTACTGGTGAGACTATCAAAGGCATTCCGTATAGGTTTCTATGTTTTTCATTTTTAGCACTTTATTTTAATCTTTCTTATAGTTTCCATTTTTCTGCTAAAATCTGCCATTTGATTTTTCATGTTGTCCACCTTATCCATGAGAATTTCTAACATATTAATTGTAGTTATTTTGAACTTTCTTCCTGAGAGCTTCAACATCTGTCTTATGTCAAAGTATAGTTCTATTGATTGCTTTATCTCTTGGCAATATGTTTCTTTTATTGGTTTTCAAATACATTTCATAATTTTTTGTTAAATTATGGATATCTTATTTAAGACAGTAGAGACTATGGTGAATAGTTCTCATGCCTAGAAATTGGCATAACTTTGTTTTTACTAGGCTTTTAGTGTTTGTGTGTGTGTGTGATTCTAGTTAAGAGTGGAATAGTGTTTGGAGTTTCTTGCTGCAATTGCAGATGTCAGTGTGCCAGACTTCAAATCCCTTAAGTTTTACATTGTGTTTAGGGTGAATTCTGGTTTGCCCAAGGTTTTTATCAATGTCTACTCCATCTTTAGCTTCAGGTCTTCCCTTTAGACTATGCCTTAGAGAGGGTCTCCTTCCAGACTCTTATAACACTTCCAGAAGTATAATATTTCCCTGTTATTTATTACTTGACTCTTACTGACTGGATGATAAAGGGTGTTTTCAGTTGTTTCAATTAGTCCTCCATCCCAGGCAAACACTGTGACCCAGTATCTTGGAAGTGTGTTCTTCTCAGTACTCATGCCTCTCTCCAGATGTAGTTCTTGGCCTAGTAAGTACTCCTGCCTTCATATGGGTAAAGTATTTTTTCCCCTCCTTTTCCCTTTCACCAGCTGTGATGTATTCACCAGTGTCCTAAAGGTGACAGTTTTTTGTTGCCCTTTCCTCTACAAAGTTTAAAGTTTTTGTTTCCATAAGTGAAACAGGAGAAACAGACCAGAGTAGAAGTTATTGTTGCCATTCCCCTCATCCAGACTTGTACAATGAGGGATGCTTTTTCAGGACCTCATCAATCTCTGTTTTGAGTGTCCAGTGATATCCATGGAAGAGATGCTGTAAGCATGTGTTAATTTCCCTTATGTCTGTGCCTCTAGAGGTTCTATGTTCTGTTCTTAGCCATAACCAGCTTTTACCAATTTGTCAAGAATTTATAACAGTTTTTTTTTAATTTTGAAATACTTTTAGATGTACAAAATTTCAAAGTAGTAGAATTCCCGTATAGAATATTTATCAAGACTAATAAATTATCCTTGGTGCATTACTTACTATTCACTAAAAATGTATTAGCTTAATTCTTAATAGTGACAGGATATATCATCTCCACATAAGTAAATGTTTGCATCTTATCTCTACTCTTTGCCTTTCTTTTCTTAGATTTTAAGTTACTTGGTTATCTTGTGGCATTACCTTTCTCATAGGTTCAAGAAAATTATGGATTTTCAATCTGTCTCGCTTTGTTTCTGTTATTGTTGTAAAGGTAGAAATGATGGTCTTTCCAGCTTTGTATACTCTCAGTGGAAATCGGGAGTAAACAAATATTTTTTTTAAATGAATGAAAAAATGAATGAATGATCTGTCACCCATAAGTAAATTTGATATATAAGGGAAAACAAAACAAAAGAACTATTTAAATATTAATGTTCATCGTGAAGATTAAATATTTTCTAACGTTCTGTTTATGTGCTGACCTAGCAACCTGTTTAGAAGTTCTTCATAGGTTTCACCTAAATGTGGTGTTTAGAAATACTTCATACAAAATTGTTTGCATTTGAGGTAAACATTTACTCAAGAGACTTTTTTTTCCAAATTTGAGATCACACTTTTTTGTGAGTGTATCCATCTATAGAGTGAAAATACATAAAGCAGTGGCTGTAAGTCCTTGAGCTTTAATTTGGGGATCTTGTGGAAAAGCCCAGATATGTTTCATGATAGTCATAGTCTTTAAATTGAAAAACATCTTTCTGTTCACAGTCACCAGTTACATAAGAGTGAACTGTGGTAATTTGTTGGTCAACCTGACCTTGTTACTTGTTAATATGATGTGACCACAATGCCCAGTTTTATTAAAGGTTTCTGTTTTAGTGAACAGATAATGGGTGTTTTAAGATATCCAAACACTTAATTTTATCATTGTTGTCACTTAGAACATTTGGGGACACAACATTTGGAAGAGGTGGATTGTTTTTTGAGGCTCAAATAATTGTACCAAATTAAGCACCTCCAATTGTGGGAGCTATAATTAGAAAAGAAAATTTTTTATGATTTTTACAAATGAAAGAGATTTTAGAGATTATTTAACTCAGTGCTGAGGCAATGGAGACCCACAAAAATAAATCAGCAAAAAAGATCACACATCCACTTAGAAAGGAATGTGCAAAAATTTGAATCTTCTCACTTTGTTCTCAGAGTCCTTTACATCATATGGCATTGCTCTTTTGAGTGTTTTCCTTTAAAAAGTCTATCATAATTTTATGTAAAAAATTATTAATGGATTTTGGAACTGTCTTTAGACTTAACTTAGGAGTCACACAAGAAAATAAGTTTCATTACTATAAAGACATGCCTCATACACTTAAATTGTATAAAAGTACAAAGGAGGAATTATATTAGTCAAATGTTTCCCCCACCTCTCTCCGTCTTTGGCACAAATAACAAACACTGACAGTGCATAATAATTGTGCAGTCCCTAAGAGTCTTTGCTCATTAGATTTAAAGGGATATGTAGGATGGTAATTGACACTTAATCTGAACTCTGTTTTGAAGGAAAGAAATTAACAGATATTTATTTTGCAAATATAGTAGTGGCTAAAATTGAACTGACTTCACCCCAAGAATTTTTCTTATTTTAATGCAAACACTATGACAAATAATAATATACCTCAAAAATCTTATGTGGAAAATAAATTATACATTCTCCATCTTTCATTTAAAGGAAAATATTCCTATTCCACATAATATGTTAGGTCTGATAAAAAGTATATAAGTTTAAAATATCTAGGTTTTCTTGATGAAAGGTAATTTTTTATATGTTTGCAAATGAAACACAAAACCTCGATTCTTTCCATTGACGTAATGTTGTATGACTTTATTCAACAAATATTTATTTTGTGCCCACTAGTTTGGGTACCGGGATTATAATAGTAAATATATATATATATATATATATATATATATATATATATATATATATATATGTTATGTTAAGTGATAGGGGAACGTCGTATAGTCAGGGAAGCATATAAAATGTTGGGGTGTTTACAATTACAGATGTGGGACTTTAAGTAAGTTTTATTAAGAAGGTGGCTTTAGGGCCAGGGTGGCTTTCACCTGTAATCTCAGTGCTTTGGGAGGTTGAGGTAGGAGGATCACTTAAGGCCAGGAGTTTTTTTTTTTTTTTTTTTTTTTTTTTTTTGAGACAGAGTCTCACTCTGTTGCCTGGGCTAAAGTGCCATGGCGTCAGCCTAGCTCACAGCAACTTCAAACTCCTGGGCTCAAGCTATCCTCCTGCCTCAGCCTCCCCAGTAGCTGGGATTACAGGCATGTGCCACCATGCCTGGGTATTATTTTGTATATATATTTTAGTTGTCCATATAATTTCTTTCTGTTTTTAGTAGAGATTAGGTCTTGCTGTTGCTCAGGCTGGTCTCGAACTGCTGACCTCAAACGATCCACCCGCCTCGGCCTCCCAGAGTGCTAGGATAACAGGCATGAGCCAGCGCGCGTGGCCAAGGCCAGGAGTTCTACACCATCCTGGGCAACATAGCAAGATCCTCTATCTATAAAAAATATTTTAAAAATTAGCCAAGCACAGCCTAAACTCCAAACTCCTAGCTACTCAGGAGGCTGAGGTGGGAGGATCACTTTAGCCCAGGAGTTCCAGCCTGGGTGACAGAGTCAGAATCTATCTCAAAAAAAAAAAAATGTTGGCTTTTGTGTAAACACCTGAAGAAATAGAGGGAGTGAATCATGAGTATATCTTAGGAAAGAGCCTTCCAGAGAGGGAAACAACATATATAAAGACCCTAAGGCTAAAGCATACATAGCACTTTTGAAGAATAGCAAGAAGCAGCCTGAGTGGATAAAGGTGACTAAGGAAGGTTGGGGAATGGAAATACTAGAATATGAGGTTAGAGAGGTAAAAGAGTTGGCTCACAGAAAGTCTTGAAGACCATAGTAAGGGACATGTCTTGTTATGTGTGCAAGATGGGAAGCCATTAGAAGATTTTTTAAGATGAATAAACATGCAATTCAATTTATGTTTTTGGTTAGAAGGAGATAAATACCATGGGAAAAATAAATAGAACAAAATACGGGAGATCAGGAGTTGTGAGAGTGAAGGCATATTTCAATTATAAATTGAGTGGTGAGCATAAACATGTTTCAGAAGACAACATTTGAACAAGACTTTTCCGAGGTGAAGAGGTTAACCAAATAGATATCTGGGGGAAGAGCATTTCAGAAATCAGACCATAAGTTGAATGGGTCAAATAAATGTCCGAGGAACATACAGGGTACTATAAAGAGTTGAACAAGAGGAAGAGTAGTAGGAGAGGCAGTCAGAGGGATAATGAGGTATCAAATGATGTTAATCTTTGAAGGGCAATAATAAAGACCCCAGCTTCTATTCTGAATGAATTGAGAAGCCATTCACTGAATAATTTTGAACAGAAGGGTGATATGATAGTATATTTTAAGGAAATCATTCTAGCTATTGTATAAGAATATACTGTAAAAGTGTCAAAGGAGGAAACAAAGGACAGATTTTGAGGTTGTAGAAAAAAATCCAGGTGGGAGATGACAGTGGCTTGGAACAGGATAGTAGCAATGGAGGTGGTAAAAACTGGTTAATTATGCATATATTCTAAAGTCAGAGACAACAGCATTTCCTGACAGAACAGATGTGGAATGGGAAAGGAGATTCAGTGGCATTCAGATTCTTTTTATTATGGTAAAAACAAATAATGTAAAATTTACCATCTTATCAATTTTAGCTTTCTAATTCAATAGTGTTCAGTATATTCATTTTGCCGTGAAACAGATCTCCAGAACTTTTTCATCTTGCAAACCTGAAACTATATCCATTGAACAACTCCTCTTTTCTACCTCCCTCCAGCCCCTGGTAATCATTCTAATTTCTGTTTCTATGAATTACACTACTCTAAATGTCTCATATAAGTAGAATCATACAGTATTTGTCTTTCTGTGGTTGGCTTATGTTGCTTAGCATAATGTGCTCAAGGTTTAGCCATGTTGTATCATGTGACAGAATATTTTCCTTTTAACATTAAATAATATTCTATTTTATCTATATACCATGTTTCCATTATCCAATAATCTATAAATGGACGTTTGCAGTGCTTCCAACTTTTGGCTCTTGTAAATCATGCTGCAATGAACATAGGTATGTAAACATCTCTTAGGAAACCTGCTTTGAATTATTTTGGGTATATAACCAGAAGAGGGATTGTGGGATTATATAATAGCTCTCCCTTTATTTATTTATTTATTTATTTATTTATTTATTTATTTATTTATTATTTATTTTTGAGGGCCATCCATACTGTTTTCCATAGCAGTTGCACTATTTTACAATCTCACAATTGTGCAAAGCGTTCTGTTATCTCCACATCCTTGACAACATTTGTTATTTTTGCTTTTATTGTACTTTTTTTATAATAGTCATCCTAATGTGTATAAGGTGATATCTCATTACAGTTTTGATTTATATTTCTCTGATGATTAGTAATTTTGAGTATGTTTTTATATGCTTATTGGCCATTTGTATATTATTTTTGTAGAACTCTTTATTAACATCTGTTGTCCATTTTCTAATTGGGTCATTTGATTTGGTCGGAGTTCTTTATGTATTCTGGAAATTAACCCCTTATCAGACACGAATTGAAAATATTTTCTCCCATTCCTTAGGTTGCCATTTTATTCTGTTGGTTAAGTTCTTTGATGAACAAACTTTGTAAGTTTGAATTAGTCAATTTGTCTATTTTTGCTTTCATTGCCTGTGCTTTTGGTGTCATATCTAAAAAATAATTGCCAAATCCTGTCATGAAGCTCTGATCCTGCTTTTCTTCTAAGATTTTTACAGTTTTAGGTCTTACAGTTAGTTCTTTAATACATTTTGAGTTAATTTTTATATATGGTGCAAGGTAAGAATCCAACATCATTCTTTTGAATGTGGATATCCAGTTTTCCTAGGACAATTTGTAGAAGCCTCTGTCATTCCCCTATAGAATGGTCTCAACATGCTTGTTGAAGATCACTGGAGCATATACATGAGGGCTAATTTGGACTTTCTATTCTATTCTGTTGGTATATTTGTCTGTGTTTATGCCAGTACCATGTTGTTTTGATTTCTCAAACTATATAATATGTTTTGAAATCAGGAAAAGTGAGTACACCAAGTACTTATTCTTCTTTTTCAAAATTGTTTTTTTGGGGTCTCTAGAGATTATATATTAATTTTAGGATTTTTTCTATTTCTAAAAAATGCCATTGGTATTTTGATAGGGATAGTGTTGAATCTGTAGACAATTTTGGGTAGTATGAACGTCTTAACAATACTAAGTCTTTGAGTCAATGAACACAAGAAGAGTTTCCATTTATAAGTGTTTTCTTTCATTTCTCTCATTAATGTTTTGTAGTTTTTACTGTATAAGTCATTCTACTCCTTAATGAGGTTTATTCTCATTTTTTTTCCTTTTCGATGCTATTATAAATGGAATTGTTTTGTAATTACCTTTTCAGATTGCTCATTGTTAGTGAGTAGAAATGCAACTTCACTTTGTATTTTGATTTCATATTCTACAGCTTTGCTGAATTTGTTTATTATTTATAACACTTTTTTTGTGGAATCTTAGGGATTTTCTACATATATATGAACATACCATCTGTGAATAGAGATAATTTTACATCTTCCTTTCAAAATTGAAAGTCATTTACTTCTTTTTTTGTTGTTTTTGTTTTTTGTTTTTTGACTATTTGTTCTGGCTAGGACATCAAATACTATGTTGAATAGAAGTGGTGAGAGTGGGCATCCATGCCTTTTGCCTGAGCTTACAGGAAAAGCTTTCAGTATTTCACCATTGAGTATGATGTTAGCTATAAGCGTTTCACAAATTGTCTTTATTTTATTGAGGTAGCTTCCCTCTATCCTTTGTTTGTTGAGTATTTTTATCATGAAAGTGTATTGAATATTATCTCATGCCTTTTCTGTGACAGTTAATATAATGATAATAGTTTTTGCCTTTCATTCTGTTAATGTAATGTATTATATTGATTGATTTTCATATGTTGAAAAATCCTTGCATTCCAGGAGTAAATCCCACTTGGTCATGGTGTCAGAATCCTGGGTTTTGGTACCAAATATGTCAGGGTGGGAGCCTTCCCTCAGTTCTTGGTGTGCTCTTGGTTGAAGAATGACCAGACATACCAAAGTGTCAAGTCCAGACTATTATCCCAGTTCTCTGACTCCTTTCTTGGAAAAACCACCAGCAAGGCCAGTACAACAGAGTAACCTCAGGCAGGGAACAGTTTCATAAGAGCAGCTCTTTATTGTAGAATGAAACAGGTCTGTCTCTGTGAGTGGAGAGAGACAGAGCAACTCACTCACTCACTGACCCACTCATTTACTCTGAGTTCTTTCAGATTGTTTCCTTTTATTAGCCCAGTCTGTAGGAGGGCTCTTGGAAGGTGTAGGATGTTAATCATATGATCAGCAGGTGTCCTCAATATTCCATCTGCATATACAAGCTCCCTCTAAGGAAGCCCACCTTGGGGGAGGTGAACCACAATGCAGATTCAAGCTAATGGCATATTAATTACCCGTAGGTTACTCTAGGTCACTTTCTAAATCTTATTATGCCTGGACTGGGGAATTCCTAGATTGATAAAGCATGCCCTCCTTCCCCAGGTGTAGCAGTTACTCAGGCTAGAATTAAGGGTGGAACAACACCAAAATGGAATGCTTCCACTTATCCTTCTTCCCAGGAGGAGCAGTTGCTCCAAACAGCACCAAAACAGGGAACCCTTGTCCGGAGAAGAGCCAGAGATCCTAACTATCTACCCAACAATGGTATGTTATCCTTTTAATGTGCTGTTGAATTTAGTTTGGTAATATTTTGTTGAAGATTTTTGCAACATTATTCTTCAGGGATATTGGGCTGTAAGATTTATTTTATTTTCTTATGCTGTCTTTGTCTGGCTTTGATGACCAGCCTCATAGAATGAGCTTGGAAGTGTTACCTCTCCTTCAATTTTTTGAAGATTTTCAGGAGGATTGTTGTTAATTCTTCTTTAAATGTTGAGTAAAATTCTCTAGTGAATCCATCTGGTCCTGGGCTTTTCCTTATTTGGAGGTTTTTGGTTTCTGATTCAATCTCCTTGCTCATTTTGGTCTTTTCTTATTTTCTATTTTATGCTGTGTTTTTAATAATTTATCCATTTCTGTCAGGTTGTCAAATTTGTTGGTGTACAATTGTTTATAATATTCTCTTATAATCCTTTTTTATTTAGGTGATATCAGTTGTAATGTCCCTCTTTTATTTCTAATTTTAGTTATTTGAGTTTTCATTCTTTTTTCTTAGGTAATCTAGCTAAGGATTGTCAATTTTCTTGATCTTTGCAAAAACTCAACCTGATGTCATTTATTTTTCTATTGTTTTCCTATTTTCTATTTTGTTTATCATTATCCTTTCCTTCCTTCTATTAGCATTATTTTTAGTTTGTTCTTCTTTTTTTGGTTTCTTGAGGAGTAAATTTTGGTTGTTGATTTGAGATATTTTTTTCCTTATGTACACATATACAGGTATAAACTTCCTTATTAACACTGTTTTTGTTGCATCTTATAAGTTTTGATATGTTTCATTTTCATTAGCATCAATGCATTTTTTAATTTCCGTTGTGACTTATTTTTTGATCAATTCATTGTTTGGTTCTATTTTTAATTTCTACATATCTGTGGATTTTCCAGTGTTTCTTTTGCTAATGATTTCTAGGTTTTTCTATTCTGATCAAAAAAGATTTTTTGCATGATTTAAACTTTTTGAATTTTTTAAGACTTGTTTTGAGATATAATATATGGTCTATCATGGAGAATGTTTCATGTGCACTTAAGAAGCTATATTCTTCTGTTCAGTGGATTTCTCTGTGCCTGACTGTCAGGTCCAACTGGTCTGTAATGTTGTACAAGTTCTATATTCTCTTACTGATCTTCTTTCTGTTTGTTCTATCCATTATTGAAAGTGGGGTGTTGAATTATTCTACTATTATTGTGTTAATGTCTATTTCTCTCTTCAAGTCTGTCAAAATTTGCTTCATATATTTAGGAGCTCTCAGGTTTGGTGCATAAATATTTATGATTTTTATATCTTCTTAGTGAGTTACCATTTTAGCATGATATGATGTCCTATTTTGTTGCTTGTAACAGTGTTTGATTAAAGTATATTTTGTCTAATATTAGTATAGCCACTTCTGCTCTCTTTTGGTTACCATTTGCATGGAATATTTGTTCCATTATTTTCTTTTGAGTCTATATGTGTCCTAAGATCTAAAGTGAGTCTCTTATTTACAGCATATAGTTGGATCCTGATTTTTAGTCCATTCAACTAATCTATTTATCTAAATTAGGGAGTATAATCCATTTATTTTAAAAGTGAAGAATCTACAAATAAGCAAATCAGCAAGAAAAAAATCAAACAACCCCATTAAAAAGTGGGCAAAAGACATGAATAGAAAATTTTCAGAAGATGATAGACTAATGGCCAACAAACACATGAAAAAATGCTTAATGTCTCTAATCATCAAGGAAATGCAAATCAAAACCACAGTAAGAATCTAACTCCAGTAAGAACGGCTTTTACCAAAAAGTCCCAAACAACAGATTCTGGTGAGGATAAAGAAAGAAAGGAACACTTATACATTGTTGGTGTGACTGCAAACTAGTACAAACTCTATGGAATGTAGTATGAAGATACCTCAAGGAACTAAAAGTAGACCTACCATTTGATCCAGCATTCCCAGTATTAGGTATTTACCCAAACAACAACAAAAAAAAGACATTTTATAAAAAAGACACTTGTACTCAAATGTTTATAGCAGTACAATTCACAATTGCAAAGATGTAGAAACAACCCAAGTGCCCATCAATACATGAGTGAATTAATAAAATGTGGATTGTATGTATACCATGGACCACTACTCAGCCATAAAAAATGGTGATCTAGAATCTTTTGTAATACCTGGATGGAACTGGAGACCATTCTTCTTAGTGAAGTATCGCAAGAATGGAAAAAAAAAAAAACACCACATGTACTCAATACTAAATTGGAATTAATCAATCAACACTTACATGTACATATGGAAATAAAACTCAAGGGAAATCAAGTAGGTGGGTAAATTCACACCTAACAGGTACAATGCACACTAACTGGGTGAAAGGCACACTTATAACTGATTCAAACTGTATAAAAGCAAAATATGTAACCAAAATATGTGTGTCCCCACAATAGTCTGAAATAATAATAATAAAAAAAAACATGCAGTTCACCTACCATAAAGGAAACAAAGTAATTCTTGGTAAGGAAAGACTTACTAATTGTTTTCTATATATTAGTAGCTTTTTATCTCTTCTTTCCAATCTTACTGCCTTCTTTTGTGGTTTTCTAAATTTTGAATTGATGTATTTTGATTCCCTTATTTATTTTTGTGAATATTTATAAATACTTTCTTCATGGTTACCATTGCAACTCCCTAAGACATCTTAAAGTTATAGCATCCTATTTTAAATTGATAACAGCATAACTTCAGTCCCGTACAAAAACTCTACGCCTTTACAGCCTCTTCTGCACCCTCAATATTTGTTGTCATTGTCACAATTTACATCCTTATATATTGTATACCCATTGACATAGATTTATAGTTGTTGCTTTTGTCATTTAAATTCTACTCAACAAAATTACAATAGTACACGTTACTATATTTACCTGTGTATTTACCTTTATTAGAGAACCTTATGTTTTCAATCAGCTTCAAACTTCTGCCCACTGCACTTTCATTTCAACTTGAAGGACTCCATTTAGCTTTTCTTTTTGAACAAGTCTAGTGACAATGAACTCTTTCAGCTTCTGCTTATATAGGGGAGTCTTAATTTCTCATATATGCTGCAGGATAGTTTTGTCAGATAGAATATTCTTGATTGACAGGTATTTTTTCCCTGCACTTTGAATACATAATCCCCCTTCTAGCCTGCAAACTTTCTGCTGAAAAATCCACTGATAATGCAGTGGAAGCTCCCCTATATGTGACAAATCACTGATATCTTGCTACTTTTACAGTTCTCTCTTTGTCTTTGATTTTATATGGTTTGATTATAATATATTTTGGTGTGATTCTCTTTTGATTTTTCTTAGTTGGACTTCTTTGAGCCTCTTGAATCTGTATGTCAATGTTTTTCCTCAGATTTAGTTAGTTTTTGGCAATTATTTCTTCAAATAAGCTCTCTGTACCTTTCTTTATTTCTTTTCTTTCTCCTATTCCTATTATACACAGGTTACCTCTTTTGAACTTGTCCCACAGTTCTTGAATATTCTGAGTATTTTTTGTCTTTTTTAACTTTCTTTTCAGTTTTAGAGGTTTCTATTATCAAATCATCAAGCTCAGGGATTCTTTTTTCAGTTATGTACAGTCTACTAATTAGCCCATTAAAGGCATTCTTTCTTTATGTTACAGTGTTTTTTAGTCTCTCATTCCTTTTTGGTTATTTATTAAAATTTCCATCTCTTTGCTTATATATCCATCTGATTTTGCATGCTGTCTGCTTTTTCCATTAAAGCCCTTAGCACATTAACTGTAGATATTTATTTAATTATTTATTTGTTTTTATTTTTCTTGTTTTAAACTTATTTTATTTTAATTCAATAGTTTTAGGGGATACTAGTGGTTTTTTTGTTATGTGGATGAGTTGTATCTTGGTGAAGTCAGGGCTTTTAATGTACCCGTTGCCTAAATAGTATGCATTGTACCCAACAGGTAATTTTTCATCCCTCAACCTCGTTTCATTTTCCCCCATCTGAGCCTAAAAAGTCCATTATATTACCCTGTATAACCTTATATACCCATCATTTATCTCCCACTTATAAGTTTGTACATGTGGTATTTTTTTTTTCCATTGGTGAACTACTTCACTTAAGATTATGGCTTCCAGTTCCATACAAGGTGCTACAGAAGACATTATTTCATTCTTCTTGATGGCTGAGCAGTATTGTGTGTGTGTGTGTGTGTGTGTGTGTGTGTGTGTGTGTGTGTGTGTGTATCATATTTTCTTTATCCATTCATCAGTTGATAGGCACTTAGGGTAAATTCATATCATTGCAATTGTCAATTTCACTGAGATAAATGTATGAATGCAGGTGTCTTTTTGATATAATGACTTCTTTTCCTTTGGGTAGATACCCAGTAGTGAGATTGCTGGATTGAATGGTAAATGAAGTAAGTGAAGAAAACAGGAAGATGGAGATTCAGGCTAAAAGAGTTCAAGCTCCTTTAGCTACTTTACAGAGGAAGTACAAATCTATGACAATACAGAGATTGAAAGGAAATTCTCATGCTGCTCACAAAGTGAAAAGTTTAAAAACCAGCTTGAACTCCTTTAGCCAGAATCTCCATCTTCCTGTTTTCTTTACTTTTGTCATTTAATTATTTTTAAAAGATATCATTCAATTCTTTCAGTGCATCAAAAGAGGACCTCAATCTCTTGCTTTCTTTATTCTTTTCCTTGAGAACTTCAGTTAAATGTTCAACTTCTGCATGATGTTGTTCCTTTATAATTTGAAATCATGTAAGAACCTCTTGTTCAACACCTTTAGCTTTATTCAAGGCATTTTCATGTCTGAAAAGCAGTTCTTGTTCAAGTAAAAAGCATTCTCACTTTTGAAGCTCTTCAGCAAATTTCTGTTGTGCTGCAGTTTCACACTGTTAGTGGGACTGCAAGTTAGTACAACCTGTATGGAAAACAGTATGGAGATTCCTCAAAGAACTAAATGTAGACTTACCATTTGATCCAGCAATCCTACTACTGGATATCTACCCAAAGGAAAAGAAGTCATTTTATCAAAAAGACACCTGCACTCAAATATTTATTGTAGCACAATTCACAGTTGCAAAGATTTGGAATCAATCTAAGTGTCCATAACTTTATGAGTGGATTAACAAAATGTGATATATACATACACACACACACACCATGGAGTATTACTCAGCCATAAAAAGGAATGAATTAATGTCTTTCACAGAAATTTGGGTGGATCTAGAGACTATTATCCTAAGCGAAGTTTCTCAGGAGTAGAAAAACGAACACCACATGTACTCTTTAATAATTTGAAACTAATCAATGCACACACATGGGCACAGAGGGAAGTAAAAGTCATTGCAAATCAGAAATGGAGGAGGAGTGGTGTAAAAACCTCCCTAACAGGTACAATGGATATTATTTGGGTGATGGTCACACTAATAACCCTGACTTAGGCCTTATAAAACTATCTATGCAACAACAACATTTGTACCCAATTAATATTTTGAAATAAAAGAAATTAATCTAGGAAAAAAAGGTGTGGAATACTATTTAGTCATAGAAAAGAAGAAATTTGTGCCGTTTGTGACAACCTGGAGGACATTTTGCTAAGTGAAATAAGCCAGGTGCAGAAATACAAATACTGCATGATTTCACTCATACGTGGAGTTTTAAAACAATGATCTCCTAGAGCTAGAGAGTAGAATGGTGGTTACTAGGAACTGGGGCTATTGGCAGGGGTAGGTTTGAGTGATGTTGGTAGCCCATGGTATTTTAAAAGGTTCTCTCTCTATGGACAATTTGCCAATTTCACAGAATCATAATGGCATTTAAAAATATAGATTTCTTATTCCCTTCCTCATGTTATATCCAGGTGGGCCTCAGATCTCATATTTTCTATTTTTAACAAGCAAATTCTGGTTGATACTTATAATTAGGTAAATTTAAAATATCCTATCAAAAATAATTTTCAAAGGGTAAGAAAGAGGAATCAGCTTGTTTACATGACTTGTGGGCATTTTTGAACCTACCCTCCTACCCTGCCTTACACTATGCCAACCTACCTCAATGTTTACTACCTTAACTACCCATCACCAAATCCACTGCTTTCAATATGCCTTTAGGGGGAGCATGGCCTTCTGGTATGTATCATTTTATAGTACATACTTTTAAGATATGAGCCAGCTCTGTTTTCCTAAGATAATTGATACCCTAAACCCACAAATATCAGCCCCTGTAGTAATGTTCAAACTTTGTAACCCTGAACTGCTTTCTATAACAGTCTGAGTCATGACAGAACTTTAACCCTGCTGTATAATCATCTTTTCTAAGAATTTTTATTTTGATTTCAAAAAGGACAATTTATTTTTGCCTGATGGCAGAATCAAGGCAACATAAACTTGTGCTGAGGGAGAGCCATGTCAAATTGTATCCCCATGAAGAAACAGGTAAAGCCATTACTTAGAAAAAGAAAAGAAGGAAGCAAATACTTGGAAGCAAAAGGAGAGGTCTCTTGACCTTGAATGGATGGAGAAAAGAACATTACTTTTTAGCAGTTATTCAGAAGGAAGTCTACTGAGAAGTATGGTATGGGCTGGATGTGAGTAGGGTGGAGGTGCTGATGTAGTGTTGCTGGCTGACATCATACAAAGAGAGCCTGTCACATCTGCTCCCATGCTAAATTCTCACTGTTTTAAGGGCAACAACCTTTTCTGCTAACTGTGCAATGAAAATTTCACTGTTCCTAAGTTATGCTTCTTTTTCTCTTTTCTGTCTTATAAATTCTGTTTATCTGTATTGCTTGAGTCTATCTACCACCTCACTCCCTCATATGTGAATAAACAATTTACATGTAAAATAAACTAGCAGCAAAATAGCTAAAAAGAAACAAGTGTATTTGAAATAATTTGTCATATGTCTGACTCAGTTGATATGAAAGTAAAGTCTGCTTGTTTGATACTTTGGATTTTGGGTAGCTGACATGTTTCAAAGGAGAGCCACTTGCATCACTACAACATTCAGTCCTATGTCTTCATGAGGCCATGTTAGTTGGCAGGGCAACTTTTTCTATTTCTTTAAAAGATTGCTTGGTTATTTTGGAGGTACTAACTTCATGATCATTCTCAATTAACTCTTCTTCTGTTTGCTGTTTCTTCAAATCATGAAAAGAATCCAGTTCATCATCTAGGCAATTCACATTTAAGTGCTTGAATGAACTGCAAAAAGGTGTTGTACAATGCTTTCTTTTATCAGAATAACATCTTGACGATGAACCAACTTTACCTCCCGATGAATAGATATCCAAATCACCTAGGGAAGTTAGAGATCTTCTCTTACATTTAGCCGGATCAAAATTTGAAAAATCACACACACCAGGGCAGCTGCCCTGATGTCTGTAGCAGCTTTTGAGATGCTTCACTACAAAATTCTGCCCTGGTGGATTCATGACCCTCGGCTCCCTGGTGTGCTGCAACTGCAGTCTCCCCAACAACCACGTTGAAACCCATGGCTGGCTGGTGGAGGTGACGCTTTAACTGTAGATTTTTAGATTGTTTTTTTCCTTTAATTCCTGGCTTGAACATTGAAATATTCCTGCCTATCTTAGTCCATTCAAACTGCTATAGCAAAATATCATAAACTGGTGGATTATAAGCAACAGAAATTTAATTCTCATATTTCTGGAGCTTGATAAGCCCATGATCAAGGTGCTAGCAGATTTGGCATCCGACGAGGGTCCTCTTTTTGGTTCATAAATGGCCATCTTCTTGCTATAACCTCACATGGTGAAAGTGGCAAAAGGTCTCTCTTGGACCTCTTTTATAAGGGTACTAATCCCATTCATGGATACTCTGCCCTTGTGACCTAATCACTTCCCTAACACCTTTACTTTATGGGTTAATATTTGAACATGTGGATCTTGGGGGGAACACAAATATTCAGATCATAGCACTGCCATATCTGACTTTGATCTTGATGCTTTTTCCATCTCTTTAAACTGTATTTTTTGCCTTTTAGTTGCCTTGTAACTTTTGGTAAAAGGTAGACATGATGTACTGGATAAAATGAACTGAGGTAAATTTGCCTTTTGTAATGTAGTGGTAAGGGTAGGAAGAAAAGAGGCATTCTGTAGTTTTATGATTAGGTTTCGGTCTTTTGGTCAACTTGTGCCCCTGGATTATAAACTTCAGCAATTCTCAATTGCTAAGGTGGAGAAGTTTGGCTAGAGAAAGTTGAAGTTGGTATTTCCCTTCCCCCAGGTAGGTTAGGTTCTGATAAACTGCTAGCAGGTTAGGCATTTTAAAAATAGTCTCTCCTGAAAACATACCTTTTTGAGAATAACAGACATTCTGACATATTTAAAAATGGTTATTTTCCCCTCCCCTTGCCAGAAGCACAAGGAGACTATTTTCTGATATTCACTGTGATGACAAGGTAGAGCTCCTGGAGGTAAAACTTACAGAAAGGTGGGACTCCACCTATGACTGCATGTCCCTGGAGGTTTTATCTCTCAAAATTATCCATACAGAACCGCGAGCACATCTTCAATTATAGTCCATGTTTTCCTACTCCATCACTGGTTCCTGTTAGAGGTTTCTGCTTTTGGTTTCTGGTCTGGTATGTTGTGATTCTTTGTATATGCCTACCTGCTCAAATTTGGGGCAATGGTTTGCCTTATGATCAGTCTCACTTTTCTTACACATCTAAGACAAGTTGCTAATTTTCAGTTTGCTCAGCATTGTACCTGTTTTTAGGATGGAGTGGCAACTTTAAAGCCCTTTACTTTCCGGACCAGAAATTGGAAGACTCCATGTTTCTTATTTTGAAAGTCATATTCTGTGCTGAAATTTTCATCTTAATCATATTAGCTACGGTTATTTTAATGTTTCTATGTGGTACTCTCAACATCTAGAACTCCTATACATCTGTTTCTTTTATTTAGTTTTCTATTGATGGTGGTCACTTTGTCTTATTTTCCAGGATGTCTGTGGTTTTTATTATATAACAGACATTGTGTATAAAATATTGTAGAATTACTTGGAGGTTCAGAATTGTAGTCTTCCCTCAAACAGGATTTACTTTTGCTCCTTTCTGGCAATTAGAATATGGACGTATCACCTCTACAAATTCTGTGATTGATCTGTTTAGCAGCTGGGTTTAATCCTTTGAGGGGTCTTGTCTGTATCCAGTTCCCCTTTTCCTTAAAGTATAGCCGTCAAAAGCCTGAAATGAAAGCTTGGGACGCTTGAAAGAGACCCTTCTCTTTGTTGGACTTTGAATTCTAATTCTCTCCCCCAGCTTTATGAAACTGCTAAAAGCTCTCATGTTTTTTCAGCTTCTCAGAAGCCTATAGTGGTTGATTAATGCATTGAGGGGAAAAGTGAAGAGAATGCCCTGAATATTATTCTATTAATATTTTTCCCTTTGTTTCTGAATTTTGACACTTCAAATTCTTGCTGCCTTAGTAGCTTGCTCATGCCTTAAAATATTTTAAACAAGAATTTTTTTACAGCTTTTCTACTTGATTTCTGAAAGGTGGTTTGTCTGAATCAAACTTACCTGTCACTGCTAAAAATGAAATTCTCCCATATACTTTTTGATTTGTTATTTCCTACGTAATGTTTCATTACTGAATCTGTTAGCTATATTTGCCCTTTTCCTTGGTTGGAGGAGTTATTTGTACTGAGATTCAGGGTGGGAAGAAATATATTATATGTGTACATTGTGGAATATTTTACCCCCAAGTCTGCTGACTAATTTCTTTTTGCTCTTGATAGCAATATCAAAGGGACCATTAGTCCAAAGAGCTACTCTTTTTCCTACTTTCTACAGATGTACATTTAAAAAGCCTAAATTATAATATTTTTAAATGGCAATACATTTTTTTATAATTTTTGATTTATCACCTTGGTTAGGCTACCTTCCTTATTTATTCAATTGAAGATTAATCTAGATGCTGCTGTAGTTTTGCTGATGCAAAATCCCTAATCAGCTGATTTTAGGTAAAGGAGATTGGTCTGGTTTATCTAAGTAGATCTCCTGATTTAATTAATAGGAAGGTCTTAAAAACAATAATTAGGCTTTGGAAAGAGAAAGAGAGAGAGAGGAAGGGAGGGAGAAAGAGGAAAGAAGGGAGAGAGAGAGAAACATGAAATCAGGAGGGAAAGAGAAAGAATGAAAGCAAGAGAGAAAAAGAGAGAGAGAAGAAATCTAAGGATTTATTCAGAAATAATCTGAAGCATACATATGTATACTATATATTTTTATAAGCACTTTTATATTATATAGAGAAAACTATATATTAGCCCAAATATATATATCATTTAATTATATATAATTATATTTATGTATTTTTTATTGATTTTGCTTCTTTAGTTGAACCCTGACTGAAAAAATGCTGAAGAACATGTTTTTCAGAAAAATTAAAATGTGGTTATGTAGTGTAAATGAGCACAAGAATATGCCATAGCCATGGAATGGAATCTGTAGTATTATATTAAATGGGTTTCTTTGTCCTGCATCTGGCAGAAATGACTATAATATATATATATATTAATAATTAAGTCAGACTTCTTTAGTGTAATTAGCTTTGGGAACAGAAATGGAAATACAAACACAATTAACGAATATGCTAATTTCCCCCTTGCTATAGACATGAGGGGATAGTTGATCTTTATACATGGCTTAAAATTGCATAACAAATTAAATTGACAATAAATATTTTCTTCATTTCTAAAGTACAAAACATAAAAATGCTATTTCAAGGTTAAACTTTAAACAATGGGAGGGAAACATCAATTTTTATCCTTGAGATTAATTAAATATAAAATATTATGAGAAAATATTGACTAAGTACCAGAAGTCTCTATTGATGGTATACAAGACTAGTCAGATAATAATGATTCTTGATAATGTCCAGTGAAAACTGAATCCCACTACTCTCTACTATCTATTAGTTCACATTGTTTTTCTTTTTTTGCAAGTAAGATAGCATTACCATAATAAGCATGTAAAACACCATAAATATCTAAGTTTGTATGCAAGAATAAATTATTTCTGCACTAAGAAACTATAACCAGAGGGAACAAATATTCTTGCAGATTTGAGGCAGGCAGAGCTCTGTAGCAAAATAAAACATTAATTCCTTGGAAAGAATTTGAAGCTTTCTTTTTCATGGGATTTCCTTCCGAATATTTATAAAACTAGTTTTAAATAAATTATTTTAAAATAATTCAATCAGAATTTATCTAAAATCTTCTTTTAGAACTCAGTTAAAGTGAAATTCAGTGCTCTTAATTGCTCAAATTGGCAGTTTTTCAAAAAGTAGGTTACTACTGCAGCTTTGGTTCACATAAAATTATGCTTTAAGTATGTGCAAAAGACATCATTATTCATGTACCAAAATGTATAAATAACATATTCAAATCATATTTAAATAGTAATTTTAAATACTTGATGAGGCTTACGTCCCAGGTTTTGTTAAATCTTTTATAGTTTCAACTATAATTTTCTTTTGACCTTCAGGTGTTATATGCTAACCCGTGCCTCCTATAATTCACATTTATAGAAGTAAAACATAGTCTAATAATATTTAAGGCTATGGAGACTGACTTGACAGCCTCACAATTTTACAAAACCACACAAAAAACTGAGCCAAAGCAAAGTAGAAAAAATATATTTGCAATAATGTGTCAACCAATAGTACACAGTTTTCTTTCTCTTTAATGGAAGCAACTTTAATAGGACTTGAAGTATTTTAATTTTGATGATTGCTATTATCAGAATTTGCTTCATGCAGTAGGAGGCCACGCACTATACAATAGGAGTTATCAAGAAAATATACTTTCAAATATGCTGCACAACGTTGTTTATAACAGCATGGAATAAACGCCAGCTTCTATTTTACTGTGACTTGGTTTTTATTAATAAGCACTAGTAAGACAGAACCTTCTTTGAAAATACAAATGCTACCATACCTAGTTCAATTATTTAGCTCCAGGTTTTAATATGTTTTAATGTGTCTTAAAAGGAGAATTCCATGATAAAGAGACTTTCAAATAACTTTTTACTTTTTAAACTGCCTCTTAAAATAAACATAGTTATTTGACATATGAAAGATATTTCTTATCTTAAATAAGTTGGATTCTCTCCTACAGGCATTTATCTTCAAGACTTACAGTTCTTTTTATTGATTTTAAAAGAAGATCGATCCCTGGTTTATTTTGTATATTTGACTTCATTCTGGATTGTGTTTGATGACTAATGAAAAAATATATAAAACTGAGTATATAAAATGCTGCCTCATCATGCTCCTACATCATTCTCCTAATTAACAGAGATTATCTCTGTAGATTCTTAGTAATACTTAGGACAATGTGAGTTTATAAAGCATATTGATTCATTTGTCAAAAAGCAGCAATGTATAAATGAATATTGATACTTTGAAAATTTAGGAACCTAAGAGAACCAAGGTTTTTATTTTCTCAGTTTATAGTATGCTTTATTTCCCTCTAGATTTTATGAGAGTCATCAATCTCAAAGAGTAAGGTTGCCTATTTTCACAGATACTTTCTCCTCTCTCACACATATATATACTCAAAAGTCCCCCGTTTCTTTAAATTGTCTAATTAAATGATTTTGAGTTGACATCACCTCTCTATAATTAATTTCTAAATATCACAGGTATACCATGCAAAGATACTCAATGCATATAATGTTTATGTATTTTAATGCTCTCTTATGTGCTATTATAGTATATCATAGGCATGTTTTTGCATGAACTATAAACCTATGGAAGTATGTCTTTCCAATATGTAAGCTGTTCTCTGGTAACGTAAGTTTCACTATTGCTTCTATCGCATGATTCTAGGGATACCAGACTTCAAAAACCAATTAACATGAACCATCTCTTTTTATTAGGCATGACAAAAAAAGGTAATTGTCAATTTTGTCTTAGCATTACAGAAAAAGTAAAAAATGCAAATGTCCAATCTTGAGAGGGAAGCTGGTATTGAAGAACATCAAGAAAGCCTGTGGCTAAAGCAAATAGAATAAGGCAAAGAATAGTAGGAAATGAAGTCAGAGATATAAGAGGGAAGGGGAAGATTATTTATAGTTTCTAGGTCACTGTAAGGATATCAATTTACAATCTAAGTGAGATTGAGAACCCTTGCACTGTTACGATCTGCCTTAGATTTTAATGGATCTCTTTGTTGCCATGTGGATTCTAGACTGTATGTAAAGGCAGAGGTGAGCAGTGGGCAAGGGTAGGAGCTGATATTTCAGTTAATAGGCTATAAGTCAATCAAGAATGATGATTTCTTGGATCATAATGTGCTATGGTCTGAATTTTTGTGTGTCTCAAAAATTCATACATTGAAACTTAATCACCAATGTGATGATATTAGGATATGGGAGATTTGGGAGGAGTCTTCATGAATAAGATTATAAAAGAGATCCTAGAAAGCTAACTGACCCCTTCCACCATGGGAAGACACAGCAAGAAGGTACCATATGTGAACCAGAAAGTGAATCTTCACTGGGCACTGAATCTTCTGGTGCCTTGATCTTGGAATCACCAGCCTTCTGAACTTTGAAATTTCTGATGTTTAGAATCCATACAGTTTACGGTATTTTGTTATAGCATCCCGAACAGATTAAGACTTGGTGATAATAGTAGAAGTTGTGAGAAAATAAACTGTTATATTTCAGATATATATAGAAGATGGAGCCAAAAGAATATGTTAATAGTCAGGATACAGGGAGTGAGATAGTGTTTCCATTAACTGAAATGGGAAAAGAATGTAGGTGGAACTTTTTTTGGCTGGGAGGGATAATAAGGAAATATACATTGGATATATTAAATTTGATATGCCTATTAGCTACTTACAGCTATTATGGAGAATCCATGTGAAGACATACATATAAGCATCTACAATCTTTGTGTTTTCTGATATATTATTAATATATATGTCAAGAGCTTATTGATAGGATTATAAATATTGAATGTCTTGATGTTCATTATATGTGATAACATTATATAATGCTCTCTTATTGGGAAATATGAATCCTGCTTCTTTAAAAAGAAGTGTCTCCTTGTTATCATGGCATTGATAAGAAGTGACAAATGTTTTCTCCAACTTAGAAGCTAGTTTAAAAACCAAAAAGGGAAAGGGGGGAAATATTTCTATCACAGGCATGCATCTCATCTTTCAAGTGGAAGCTTAGAATCTCAAATATAAAATTTTAAAATGGGAAAAACTCATGTGTCCATTTGTATTAAAGTACTGAAGGATTCAAACTGTTTGTGATACCCTGTCATCCAGCCTTATCCCTAACTTCCCAAACTTGCAAAAAGAATGTTACTAGCTGCTAGTGAGTGACACTAAATGTCCTATACCATGACAGGCATAATTCTCTGATAAAATAGGCTTCTTTATCTGTAATGTTATCATCTGTCAACCAAAGTGATGTGATGTCACATCAAGGACACAATATAATATTATTTGGGTATGGGTACACTAAGTTTTCTTTTGCATGAAATAATCTGATTTAGAGATATATGACAAGTACTGTAATTATTTAAAGTACTTATGACAAAGTAGCATAATTTGTCAATATTACAAACATAATTGCCATACGAGTAGTCAAAATAATTGTGATTAAACTGCTCTTTAGACACTGTTTAGAAGAGGATGAAACGAGAATGACAAGGAACTGTGGTTACTGACATTTAGAACTCAGGGAAAATTTTCACCCTTTCTTTAGGGATTGCTTTCATAGAAAATGTTTTTCAGTTCTGATTTTGATGTTACAAAGGTGTATGATAGTGGCTGTGCATTTATATGGGATTGTCAAATAAATTCTGCCTTTCACATGATGTGGCATACACTTTGTAATTACCATTCCATCATGATATATCACTCTAGAAGAATTTCACCAATTGTGCTCTGAGAACTTCTTTTTATATTTTTCTATAAAAAACCTAGATTACGGGGAAAGTTTTTTTTCCCAAAAGATTTATGTTAATCTTCATCTGAGTCTACTTATTGATGTTTATTCTTAATCATTTTATTTGTACAACTGAACACTCTTATTTCAGATGGATATTATATTCCCATTGCGTATTTGCTTTATGTGCTTTCTATGCAACATTCTATCAATTATGCATATATATTTACTTTGATTGTTTTGGTTGTTTTAAAGATATCATTTTGTTTAGAAACATGGTTTGGATTATTCCTCTTTAATTTTTAAGTTGTATCATACAATATAAGATTCAAACTCATAAATACTGATCATGTGACCATCACCAAATACCTACAAAGTCACCTAGTCTCCCAAATAAAACTATACATATTGGCCTAGCAGTCGAAATAATATATAACTAATTAAAAAATAGTTAAACATTTACCAGCAAGAATCATCTTCTTCTGATACTTCAAGAAAATTGAGAATAATCATCATTGTAGAAACATTGTTCTTAATATGAACTTTGATAAAATATCACACCACCTTCCATGTAATTTTTTTAAGTAAAATGTATTTTTATTATATAAATTGAATTTAGCCTTTCTGGATGCTCTAAATATGAGATATACCTCACTATGTCTCAAAGGGGAAATAATTAATACCCAGGCCATCACAACTAAATTAGAAAATCTTATTAAGGATTTCCTACTTCTCAGAATACTAGAAATTCTAACACCTGACAGTCGTTCACCTGAAGTTGTTTTCTAGATCATTGATCTGACATCTCTATTCTTTATAATTTTTGCTTCTATCAATTAGGATCATGCATTATACTTAACTGACATTTCAATATTTTCAGCTTTTCTCTGAAATACCACCAAAAGTCTTAAATCATTAAATTCAGTATTTTAAATTACATGGAACATGTAATAAATTGAATGACACCCTATAGAATATTTCAAAATTAACTAAATAGTTCATAATAATTCCTTTAACTCCAAACCTGAATAGACATCAGGGTAAAATCTATGGGAGTTGCAATTATGTCTAAAATTAAGTATTCTTATGGGTAAAAAACAAAATTTTCAGTTGAAATCTTCGCCTCTACTAATATCCGTACAATGATAGCAACTTTAAAACTGATTGAATACATTATTTGCATGCAGCATGCTGCTTTTTACATATTACTAATAACACTAATAGGTAAGAAGATATTCTTCTGGCATCTCAGTAGACATTTTGGTAAAATATAATAGACTGCCACTATTTGGGGTACTTGTTTTAATTATGCTAATTAGAGCTAATTTAACAAATAAAATTGGACTTAAATACTATATACTATATTTCTTCTATCTGACCATACTATTCTTCATGGCAATTCAAGAAACTAGAATTTTAAAATAAGAGGATGAAATTCTCAGATATATTTTTAAATTTTTAATCATTATGGGTACATAATAGTTATATATACCTATAGGGTATGTATGATGATTTGATACAGGCATAAATGTGAATTAATCAAATCAGAGTAGTTGGGGAATCCATCACCTCAGGCATTTGTCATTTCTTTGTGTTAGGAACATTACAATTCCACTCTTTTATTATAGTTATTTTAAAGTATAGTCTAGCTTATTGTTGATTATAGTCACTTTGTTGTGCTACCAAATATTTTTAGATATTCTATCTAACTATCTGACTATATTTTTTCACCCATTAATCAGGTATCTTTTATGGAACTTTATTCCTATTCTAATTTTTAAAATACACTAGAAAAGAGTTTTAATTTAAAGCTATACTTGATGTTATTTAGTGCATTTGATATTATGTTTTTCTGATATTATTTCCATAAAATGAGAAGGAATAGAATTTGGGAAGCTAACGAGCTTCACAAGGCTGAGCTGATGGTCAGGACTTCAAAGACCTCATTCAATGATATTGCTGGATTCCAGATTACCCTTGCAACATCCCCAACATCATGAAGAGTATTCATTTGCAGTCTATTTGCTCATTTGGTTGTGGGTATATGTGAGGTTACCAATACACCTTAGACTTTGGTACTATAATTTTACAACTAGAAAGTGCACATTATTTGCTGGATATGGTGTTAAAATATAGGAGCCTCCATAGTTAAGAAGAAAACTTGCATAATACGATCTTGTTTACCTGCTTCTCAAGGTAGAACTGATAATGAAATGAAAGATTATATTTGGCAAACAGACTTAATAAACATTCAGTATGTGGAAGCAGCCATCTCAGACTACCTGAGTTGAGGTGATCCAGATTAAATCTGATCCACAAAATGGTTTTGGTAGAAATTTAGTCTCATCAAATAGGAATTCTCAGGTCATTACATTCACCTTTCTGGAAAGAGCCATAATATTTTCACCTGAATTCACTGACAAGTTTGGATAATTTTTAGATAACTGTTATATGGTAATTAAATCAGTAATAATAGCATATAACCTTCCAGGTTGACGACATTAAATGGTACCATAGGTAATTAGATACATAATTTCTAGATTTTGCTAAAAGTAAGTCTCATTACTCCAGTTATATCTCAAGCTTGAACAGTTAAGCCTAAAGGATTATTTCCATGGAAGAATTGAGTAATCTCCTTCATTCTTGAATTGTAAAAATAATCATAGTTTCTCTTCATTTTATTGATAGGTATTGCTATAATGCTTATCCTTGTTTGATATACAAATGAAGCCAACAAAGTATTTTCTTTTTTTCTTAAAGAAATTACTTCAGCACATGGCTTTAATTTTTTATTTATTTATTTATATTTTTTTATTTTTTATTTCAGCTTATTATGGGGGTACAAAAGTTCAGGTTATATATTGCCCATGTACCGCCCATCCCCCCGAGTCAGAACTTCAAGCGTGTCCATTCCCCAGACAGTGCGCGCTGCACCCATCATGTAGTTATACCCCCATCCCCTCCCCCCACCCCCATCCTCCCGAGTCAGAACATTCAACCGTGACCATTCCCCAGACAGTGCACAACGCACTCATCATGTAGGCATACACCCATCCCCTCCCCCCACCCCCCACTTCAGTCTGATACCCAATTGGTGTCATTCCCAAATGTGCACTTAGGTGATGATCAGGGAAACCAATTTGCTGGTGAGTACATGTGGTGCTTGTTTTTCCATTCTTGGGATACTTACTTAATAGAATGAGTTCCAACTCTATCCAGGAGAACAAAAGGGACTCCATATCATTGTTATTTCTTATAGCTGAGTAATACTCCATGGTATACATATACCACAATTTACTAATCCATTCATGAATTGGTGGGCATTTGGGTTGTTTCCACATCTTTGCAATTGTGAATTGAACAAAGTATTTTTAAGGTAGGGCCAACTAGCTAAAATGATTTCTTTCTTTCTTCTCTTAAATTACCAAAATTCAGGTAAATAATAAGCCCAATATATCATTTTAAATGATATTAACATGAACCTTTTCAAACTACATATCACTGCCAAACATTCTGAAACTTTATACAATAAAATCATTTTTTAAAATATCTCACAATCTTCAGTTTTTATAACTATATTTTTTCTTTTTTGGATTTCAAAATATTAACAGGGTACAAATATTTTAGGTTACATGGATCATTTTTGTAATGCTTGAGTTCCAGCTATAGGTGTGCCTATCACTCAAATAGTGTTCATGATATCCATTAGGTAGGTTTTTGCCCCTCCCCTTCTTCCTTCTCCCTCTGGTTGGTTTCCACTGAGTTTTACTTCCCTCTGTGCACATGTGTGTTCACCATTTAGTTACAATTTAATAGTGAGTACATATGGTCTTTGTTTCTCCATTCCTGCGATACTTCACTTAGAATGGTCTTCAGTTCCATCCAGATTGCTGCAAAAGGTATTTTTTCATCTTTTTTATGGCTGAGTAGTACTCCATGGTATACATATACCACATTTTATTAATCCACTCATGAATTGATTATGCAGCACAATTCACAATTGTAAAGATGTGGAACCAACCCAAGAGCCCATCAATTCATGATAACTATATTTTTTCAGTACACTAATCCACCCCACTGTAGAATACAATAGTCCTTCTTAAAGGCAATCCTAAAAGAATTTTAATATTAATAATAATATTATAATGACTCTTGTAATCTGTTTTGCATGAACCAGCCTTGTAATACTCAAGCTTTTGTCCCATCAGTTCTCTCAATATATATTAACTTCATTTTCTACTACTGCAGCATCGCATTTCTTCCAACAGGCAAGACTGTAAAAATAGCATTCAACAGTACTCTCCAGCAGGAAGTCAAGTATTAGCGACACAGGACCAAGGATACATACTGTGTGCTATATAGTTTTAAAATATGTATATTTAGAGTATTGAAACAGTGTTACTAATGTAGTTCACGTAAAACAACATGATGTGTGTTTCAGGAGATGTTTACAGAATTTGTGACCTTTGGATTAGAAAGTCTGCCTCCTTGTCACTGAAAAGTAAATCTTCATCTCAATAGATCACTAAATTAAAATAACTAGGTTTTACCCATCAGAATCAAGGAATAAAGGTTAGGTTAAAATTGCATTTTTTTTTTTAGATTTGCACAAAAAATTCACAAAAAATGAGAATTTCACTTTTATACTTAAATGTGAAGATTAAATCATTTTACTCAACCATAGTCACTATATGAGAAAAAATGTACTTTGGACTCAAATCTGATTTGAAATTGAGTTTTACAATTTATTTTCTGTGTGAGTTGGGGCAAATGCTCAATTTCTCTGAGTTTTGGGTTTCTCGTCTCCAAATTAGGTGTAGGAAAATTTATCTCTCAGTGTTGTATTGAGGATTAAGGGTATAATGAACATAGAATACCTTTAACTCTGCATCTTTACTGTAATATGTTATGCCTTATTAATATAAGTGCTTTGCTAATTGATTTTATGAACATTTAATGAGACTAGATGTCTGATAAAGCCCTAGTCAGTTTCTTGTTCGTGCCCTGTTGCTTGCCTTTGCCGGATTTAATCAAGGCAGCATAATTTAACTTTTAAGGGGTATGTTTTTTGCATTGCAGTTTTGAACTTAAGGAAATTTGCTTTAGAATTCAGTTTTCCTCTCAGAATGTCCATACACTTTCATGGATCTGAATTATTTACTTCACCTTAACCAAAAGTCACTGTTCATTTAAGCTTTTTATACTTTAGAAAATCCAATGAAAATATATTTAGCAATCTGTAGTATGTTAAAATATCGACACTCAAGCACCAGTTAATGAAAAACAAAGATGACAAATCAGAAAGAACCTCTTTATCTTTTAATAAAGCATCTGGATTCTTAGAGAAAAAGACATAAGGTAGCTGACATAAGGACCAGCTGGCTTAATGTGATTCCTAAAAGCTATAGAAGAGACTCAGACATGTAGGGATGAGGCAGCAGTGTGATTGACTTGGCTGAGCCTAGAAGAACCAGTAAAAGAAATATTTGGTAAATTAGAAAATAGAAGCAAGGGATAGTAATGGGAAAGTCTATAAGGCAGTCTTATGGGTGAGAACAGAAGGCCTGATCTAGTAGTGATAACTTCAGAATGGAGAAACAGTTCATGGCATTTTTTGATACATCATAAATATGAAGCTTCTAATATTTAATTCAGACAATGGTATGCTCAGACTATTATTTTTACCCTGGTACAATTCAGCTACACAATTTTGATATGAAGTGTTCTTTGCTAGTTTCTAAACAGAATTCCTCAGTTTTTGCTTAGTTTCAGCACTTTGAAATTAAACATATGGGCTCTGCAAAAGATTTTCATCTACTAATCTGCAAATATTGTGTGTTTGTGTATACAGTGTATGTGTATTTAATTTTATCTAAATGTTGCTCTTTTCATTTAAATGTTGCTCCTTCATCCATTTTCTGCTCTGCACAGAAACTTGGTTATTGTGTAACTTGCTAGGAAGACTTCATTTGGAATTGTCTATAAGTCATTAATGCTTCCACCAAATATTCTGGTTCACTTCTCCTCTCTGGCACAAGGTAGAATTGCATTTCCTGTACCACCTACTTGTGGCTTTATGAAGTCATAACTAGTTCTAGCTTTTGAGTTGTGAGGCATGTACTTGACTAGTACTGTTCAAGCTAGTGATTGATCTATCTGCCTGGGGTTCAGGGTAAGGTGACACAAGGCAGAGCCCCCAGACAGCTAATAATAGACTAGTATCATGTGTGAGAAATACAGCTTTGTTGTTCTAAGCTACTAACATTTTGGAGTTGTTTGTCACTGCAGCATAATAAGTTATCATGATGGAATTGTGACACTTCGAGCATCACATGTAAGCATCAAGGGTATGCGGTCACAGTTATTCCAGGAAAAAAATATCAGTACTACAGCCCTTGATGAGAAAATGCTTTTCACTTTTCCTCTACTTAGCATTCTTTTAGACAGGTGGAGGTCTCCATGCATGAAGATGTTGCTTAGATTGTTTAGTGCTTAATAATATATCAGAATAATACAAAAGTTAATTAAGAGAATATAGATGTACAGTTTGGTGATAAACAAGATACTATATTGCTTTATTTGGCTGTATAAAAATTATAATATCTTTTTATATGTTTGCTGGCCATTATTCTGTCTTCTTTTGAAAAGTTTCTGTTCATGTCCTTTGTCCATTTATTGGTGGGCCTGTTTAATTTTTTCTTGTTGATTTTCTTATGTTCTATATAGATTCTTGTTATCAGCCCTTTATTGGATGTGTAGACTGCAAATGTTTTCTCCCGTTTTGTAGGTTGTCTATTCGCTCTAATGATAGTTTCCTTGGCTGTGCAGAAGCTTTTTAATTTGATCAGGTCCCATTTATTTATTTTTGTTGCTGCTGTGAGTGCTCTGGGGTTCTTCTTCATAAATTCTTTGCCTAGGCCGATGTCTATGAGTTTTCCCAACATTTTGTTCTAGAATTCTTAAGGTTTCATGCCTTAGGTTTAAGTTTGTTATTCATCATGAGCTGATTTTTGTGAGAGGTGAGAGGTAGGGATACAGTTTCAATCTTCTGCATGGGATTATCCAGTTTTCCCAGCACCATTTACTGATTAGAGATTCTTTTCCCCAGTGTATATTTTTGTCTGCTTTGCCGAAGATCAGATGACAATATGAGGATGGTCTTATATCTGGATTCTCAGTCCTGTTCCAAGGGTGGGTCTATATCTCTGTTCTTGTGCTAGTACCGTGCTATTTGGTTACTATAGCCTTGTAGTAAAGTTTGAAGTCTGGTAGACTGATGCCTCCCAACTTGTTCATTTTGCTCAACATCTCTAATCATAAGGTAAATGCAAATCAAAACCAAAATGAGATATCACCTAACTCCAGTGAAAATAGCCTTTATCAAAAAAATCCCAAAACAACAAATGCTGGTGTTGATGTGGAGAGATTGGAACACTCTTACACTGCTGGTGGCACTGCAATTTAGTACAACCCCTGTGGAAAGTAATCTGGAGATATCTCAAAGAGCTAAAAATAGAAATACCATTTGACCCAGCAATCCCACTACTAGGCATCTACCCAAAGGAAAAAAAAAATTCTATAATAGAGACGTCTGCACTTGAATGTTTATGGCAGCCCAATTCACAATTGCAAAGATGTGGAAACAACCCAAGTGCCCATCAATACATGAGTGAATTAATAAAATGTGGTATATGTATACCATGGAGTACTACTCAACTACAATAAACAATGGTGAACTATCACCTCTTATATTATCCTGGGTAGAGCTTGAGCCCATCCTTCAAAGTGAGGTATCACAAGAATGGAAAAACAAGCACCACATGTACTTGCCATCAAATTGGTACTAACTGGTCAACACTAAGGTACTCACATGGTAGTAATATTCACTGGGTGCCAGTCAGGTGGGAAGGGAGGGGTGGGGAAACTCACAACTAATGGATGTGGAGCACACTGTATGGGGGAAGGGTACATATGTAGCCCTGACTTGGGTGAGGCAAAGGCATTATATGTAACCAAAATATTTGTACCCCCATAATATTCTGAAATAATAAAAATTTATAATATCTTCCAAATTACCGCCTTCATTTTCTTTTAAATTACCCACGGATCTCAAAAGTCCACAGAAAAAGAGATAGTCCCCAGGCCTATATAGTAGCTAATGGTTTTTTAAAGTATGTTTTCTCTTCCTCAGTGGCCAGGAGAGAACTCCTCCAGTCCTAGTCAAACAGCTCCAACTCTAGACATGAATTGTAACACTGAATCACAAATTCTTATGGGGGAGGGACACACTTATAGCCCTGGCTTGGGTGGTGCAAACACATTACATGTAACCAAAATGTTTGTACCCCCATAATATGCTGAATAAATTTTAAAAAGCCAAGAAAAGTGTCATTAATTGTTAACACTTTTTTTCCTTCTTCTCTATTTTCATCCCTTCTTTCTGTCCTTACACATATCCTTCACACTAGTATCTATTCTCTACCATGGCTTTTTCTACATTTCCCTGTATTTTCATTATGTGTCATAAACATGAATTATTTTAAGCATTTCTTAAAATAGTAGCACAGAAAAGTTAATACTAAGTTACTTGAGTTTATGTGGGTTAGAAATTCCTGGCTTAAGGAGTCTATGGGAAGTATTTACTTAGACATTTTTTTCTTCATTTGGATAGCAAGTTGGAGTTGACATGCTCTTTAGACAAGATTATCTGAAATATTCATAGATGGCTCTCCTCAGTGCTTGTTTGATATTTTGGCGAAGGACAGGTCACAAACAAGTTGCTGATGCTCTCTGGAATAAGTGTCGTACTTTTTCTTAAGCCTATGAAATTCTGAGTGAGAACATTTTAAATTGCCTAAAATTTCCACTGCATTCACGAAACAAAAAGACATTTAGAGAAAAGCACTGTTGAGAGGGGAGACCTTTTGAAAGGGGTTCAGCTTTGTGAGTTAAAAAGTACAATGAGAATACATAGAAATATGTCAGTATTTTTAGTGGTAGGGTTGGGGGGGTTACTTTGTAATATCACTATATTTATGAAAAATAATAGAACAATCCTGATATTTCATTCTTTTTAACCAAGAAAATATTTTGAAGTTACATTATTGAAAAATTTACATCACTCCAGAACAAAAATATCACTGCAGACTACTTTTCCCCACTATTCTTTCCCCACAAAACCTCACCAATAAACTTTGAAAGCAGATCTTCATTTTGTGGGGAGGATTATAAAGGTTATAGAATCATAGATGAGGAAAGTCTTTACTGTATTTAGGGAAGATTTCAAAGAGTAGGTGGCATTTTAACCATGATAAGTAGTAGTTCTTCACATGGTTTGAAGTTTTCCAGGCAAAGGGAACAGCAAGACATAGGCATTAAGATACGTGATGTATTTAAGAACATCTGTTATGGTTAGAGCATATCACATTTGCAAAGAGTTACAGAAGATAAGGCTTGGAAGGAAAGCTGAGCCAAGCTGAATAGCACCTTGTATATAACTGTGTCAGTCAGGGTATAGTGCAGGAAATATACTGTTTTACATATTTTAAATGAGTTTCCCAAGATCACACTGCTAGCAGTTAACAGAAATGGAATTTGAATGTAGGAAGGCGTGTCTCCTGAGTGAGTCTGTTCTGATAACCACTATGCTGTAGATAAATGTATGGGTAACAGCAAAGATATTTTTATGAATAAAGTATAAACTAAGGATCAGGAAGCAAAAGATAATTGTATGAGGTGGCATTCATTATAGTTGTCTGAGGCAAAGTAAGTTTGAATCGATACTTAAGGTATGTTATTTTCATGGTAAGAAGAGAGAAAGCACAAGGTAGCCAAAAGAAGAGCATTTGATTCTTTGTCTTAAAGTAATTTTTCATTTTCTCTCTGATCCTCTCTTATCCTCTTCCATTCCCTCCCCTTGCATCTCTTGTCAAGAGGCTGGTTATGGAGAGATAGAAATTCAAGCCACAAGGCTATTTCTTTGTATATAGTTTTTAAAAAGTAGTTGTTTCTGAGGTATACTTTGTAGTTAATAAACAAATAGAAACATTCAATGTATTTTTGTATCATATTTGCAAACCACAAATATATGAGACCTTATTTCTCTTTGGATATCTCACTATGGTGTTTTTATAGCACACTGAAGATCTGTATTACAATTCCATTATCAAAGAACTCCATCACCATATCTACTTATTACACCCAATTATAAAACCTGAGCTGCTTGGCTAAAGTATTCATTAACCTTTTCAGAGCTTATAATAGGAAATCTAATCACATGGAGGTGGTAGACTGCATTCTGAAAATGAGCCCAGTTGTCATGTACAGTAAATTTTAATATCCAAATTTTCTGTAAATTGGGCATTTTAATGAAATTGAATGAGGAGTTTCTATTTTAATCAGCTTAAAAGTATGAAATTTGAATTCATTTGAACTGTAAAAATTATGACTATGTCTGATATAAATGCTAAAAAGAACATTTTTGTTTTTTATTCTAATTAAATTTTCTGCATTTATTAATTAATTTTATTTCTCTTTATGTGCTTTAAGAGTTTTAAACTCTGATAGAACATGTATATTCAGTAAATAAACATTATTAATTTGTGTCTCCCATTTTGACATTCTCTTTAAACACAGAAAGTAAACTAAGAGTCTTATTTATAATAAACAAGTTTGCTTTAAGTTTCATATTACTTCTGTAGAATATAATGCAGACCATCCTTGGTGATTTACCATGTGTAGAGTACCTTTAATTCAAATTATTTTTGATTAAATTGTGAGTATTTCCTGAACTGATACTACTACACTATAGAAACTTTTTTATAGCAGAATAATTTTAAAATCATATTTAACTTAAATCGTCAAAGTGCTCACTGTTTTCCGTAACATTTGGCATTGTTAATAAGTCCCAACTCCTAGAATGTTCCCTTTCCCTTGTTTTATAATTCTACTGTCTCTTTATTCTTCTACCTCTTTGAACATCATTTATTTGTCCCTATTACTTATTTTTTCAATTAAATCCTGTGCTTCCTTGGGCTCTATCCATGCTCATTTTTGTATTCTTGTCCCAACAATCCTTTCTAGAAAACACAAGTTCTTCCCTTATCTTCAATTTTTTATATATGCTAATCAATTTATTAATTTTTCAATTAATCACTCACTTATCCATTTGTTTAGGAAATAGTTTTGAGTATTTACTATTTGTTAAGTATTTTGATACTCATTGATGTGACAGTCAAGCATAGTCCCTGTCCTCTAGGAACTTACAGACTAGTGAAGAACTCAGGCAAATTGATGTGGGATCGGTTAGTAGCAGATAAAGGCTTTAGTAAGTACTTTTGTGGTTGGATCAGAGTATACAGAGATGGGGGTGGTCAGCTATGAGCTATAAAGTTTTAAAAAACATTTTAAGTATAATTTTAAGCCTAGGGTTATTTTGTTAAAGTTATATTTAATTAGGATGTACATACACATATAATATTCTGTGATAGTAACACAAATATCAACATTAATGTTCATTATTCATTTTAACAATCTCTTCTACAAACCAAGTTCAACAATGCATTATTAATATATTCAAGGCTATTCAATATAGACATAAAATTTCATGTGACAAAATTCTTAAAATTGTTAGACATTAACAGATAGATATAGATATTGATTATCAGAGTGAGAGCTGCTCTTACTGTTAACTGTTTTAAACATGTGTTGATGACAGGTATAACATTTACTTATCCACTTGGACCTTCACCTATATTCTTATTTTACCTACCTCAACTAATTTTATCATTTAATATTCAGAGAATTGTTTCCTATATAGAGAAGAAGTTTTTAGTTTAACAGTACTTTGAAGAAAATATTGGCATAGGAAAGACCCCACTAATATGATCTTGCTGCAAAATACATCATTAAATGCCTGAAGCTATTAGCAAAGAGTTCTAAAGGCCAATATGTGAAATGCAGAGACAACTGTCTGCACATTTATATATTCCCATTTTTAATGGCAATGCAAGGGAAGTTAAAAGTCAGTCATCAAATGATCCTCTGAATCATGTAAAGTAATTTCTTATGTTAGTGACATGGAAATTGGAGTAGATAGAGATGTGGATAATTTATGAATTTTATTGCGACCTGTAAATGCAGTCATGATTTTTGTAATTATATTCTACTTCATCTGTAGTTGACTAATGAAATGACACAGATAACCAAGGGATTTCTTGTTAAAAGCAGAAGCAAGACTGTCTTTAATACATCAGGAAATCTAAGTGCTAACTACTAAGTAATATCAATTGAATTTTTAGCCCTGGACATTAATAAATTCTCCTAGAGTAAATTTACTTCATTTTCAGATTGAAAAAAAGATACAATGCTATTGAGAAACTGTAGAGAAGCATGGTGGTCAAGAGGGCAGACTTAGAAGCTAGACTGTATTGATTCAAACCTCAGTTCTACCACATATTGTCTCTGCTCTTTTGAGCAAGTTATTTAACCTTTTAATGGCTGAATTTTCTCCTCTACAAAATGGGGACAATAAAAATAATACCTACCTCATAGAATTGTTGTGAAGACTAAAAAGATTAATATATGTAAATCACTTAAAACACTGTCAGATATGTGCTTGCTCTTACATTTCTTGAGACCAAAATGTTAAAGAAAAAAGTTAACTATTATAATTTATGTGAAAATTTACAAACTATAAGCATGATAAACCAAAGTTTTTAATTTATATATTCTAATAGTTATGGATAAAACATATTTTTAGTTTAAAATGGAGTGCTAAAGAAACATGAATAACTCTCACCAATGATACAAATTCTATCACTGCTATAATGTGAAATTGCAGAAATAGATTCTCATAATCTATATCACTGGACAATAGTAATATTGGTCAAAGACTTTCAAGAACACAGGAGAAAAAACAGCTCAATCTCAAATGAAATTATAAGGCAAAAAGGCAGAGTCCATGTAGAAAATAAAAGCAAAATCAATTATATTAAATTACCATACTGTCTGAATAAAGCCCTTCTTACCCTAGCAAGTTTGGAAAGTCTGTCAAGTTAGCCTGCTTCAGACCTCTTACCCTGATATAGAAGTCTTCCTGCTTTCAGGCCAGAGTGTATCTCAGTAAGTCCTTTCTTTAGGAGAAAAATCCTAGTGGGAAAACACACCTCTAAGTTCTAAGGAAATAAAGAAGAGCAACACTATGCTATGGTACAGTATGATATACTATGGTCTGAATGTTTGTCCCTGTCCCCCAAATTCATACATTGAAACCTAATCCCTAATTTGATGCCATTAGAAGATGAGGCCTTTGGGCAATGATTAGGTCATGATGGCAGAACCCTCATGGATGAGATTAGTGCCTTTATAAAAGAAACCCCAGGAAGCTATATAGTCTCTTCCATAATGTGAGGATGCAGCAAGAAGGCACCATCTATGAATAAGAGACTTAGTCCTCCCAAGACACCACATATGCCAGCACTTTGATCCTGGACTTAGCAGCCTCCAGAACTATGTGCAACAAATTTTTGTTATTTATAAGCCACTCGGTTTATGCAGTTTTTAGGATTTTTATTATAGCAGCCCAGGTAGACACTAACCAACATACTGCTTTATTGACAAAAATGAACAGAAAACTAGAATTAACACACTGAATCAAAAAGACAACATGATCTAATATAAAAGTTGATGAATGAAACAGAGATATGATAAGTACCAGAAAGAAATTAATATACAGTTGACTCTTGAACAATGCGAGTTTGAACTTGTGAATCCACTTCCACGCAGATTTCAACCGAACTCTAATTGAAAATACAGTATTGGTGGGATGCAAAACCAGTTTGTGTAAGGAAGGCTGACTCTTTGTATGCATGGGTTCTGCAGAGCTGACTGTGGCACTTGACTATGCATAGATGTTGATATATTCAGGGAGTTCTGGAAGCAATCCCCAGCATACACTGAGGGACAACTGTATAAAAAATATCATGGCACTGCAAATATATATATTTTTGAAGTAACTTCACATTCATAAAACAAATTTAAAAATACTGCTCTGAGAAAGGAGTAGAGAGAATGAGAAAGTTATTGGACTATAAATATGTGATTATCAAAATAACAACAATAGAAAGACTGAATACAGAGTGGATTTGATGAAGGCTAGAATAGCACATGGAAAATAAAGTCAAGGTATATTCCAGAAACACTGACTAAACAGACAAAAGAATAGATGTGAAACTTCAGAGAAAAATCAAGACATGGAATACCTATTTACAGGGCCCATTTGTTGGGGAAATATTGAATTTATCAGCATTATGTTGACTTTATTGGTAGAAGGAAAAAAACTGAGAAAAAGATAGTAAGAAATAATTGAAGAAATCAAAGAAAATATCCTATAATTAAGAAAGACTTCTTTCTTCAGATTTAAAGAGCCCACCAAGTACAAAAAGGATGTCTGAAAGAAACCACACCCCTACTGGTAAAATTACTGATTCATACATAGGGAAAAAAGAAGAAACAAATTATATAACTTTCAGAATTAAAAAGTAGAATAAGTTTTCTTTAGAAGACTTAACGTCATACTGGCATTAGATATCTCATAGTCAACAGTTGAAGACAATTTTGACATGTTTATGGAGTTCTAAAGGAGGAAAAACATTACCTATCTAGAAATACACATGCACACACACACACACACACACACACACACACACACACACACACGTCCTTCCTCAGTGGTAGAAGCCAACTGGCCTTCATATATAATTGGTAACTGTCAGTAAACTCATATACAGAATTCCTGCATAGCGTTTGCAAGAATGGTCTGGATAAGGAAATATTTCTTTCAAGGTAATTTTTAAATTTTTGCCCCCAAAGCTATACAAATGTTTACAAAGATAGAATTCATTTTAACCTAACATAGACTTGAATTCTAAAGTCCCAAGAAGAGATGGAGATAATGGTAGAACCTTTTATCTGTCCCAATTTTAGGTCCTTATTTTGCTTTTATATAATAATGATGAAATCAGTTCCAGCTTCTAAAGCATATGTGGCACTGGGAGGGAGAATTTTTTGTCTCATTTTGTTTAGTAAAATAAATATTTGACCTGTCAATATTTTCTGAATGATAACCTCCTCTCTATTTATTGTCTATTGTACTAGTCAGGGATTAGCATAGAAAATAAAAAGAAGCAAGGAATTGAGGACAATGGTAAGAGTGGAGTTGGAGTGATTGGCTTTGTGCCATGGCATGAGTATGGTGGGATTTAAGTCCAGGAAATGGTTAAAGTAGAATGATGAGGGTTTGATATTTAATCTGTTTGAAGAAAAGGGTTAGTAAAAATGCGGAAGTAAGAAAAGGGGTGATTATCAGACAAGGTTATCACAGCTGTGTACCTAGGTCCCAGTAAAGTTATTTGTACACAGGAGTCATTCAGTAAATATTTCTTGAATGAACAAATAAATAATATTGTGTATCTGAGCCATCAATATGGACTTTAATGTAATCAGGGTGGTAGCTGGAGTTGAGGTTGAAGCTTATGAATTTATGCTGTTTTGCTTCTATTTCTTTTGTTTTTCTTTAGAAAAAGGTTTCACACTCTCATGCTAACGAAGAGATATTTGGTGTATAGGATTCATCTCAAAATTTTCAAACACTCCCGTAACTCTAGTAATTACTCTATGCATTATCAATATCACAGCCGCATTTAGATGTGGTAAATCACAAAGTGCTAATCTACGCAGCAATTAATCAAGATAGTCAATGATCTTTCAAGACATAGTAAATTATTACTCAGATTTCTTCATCATGATTTAGTTCATCACATCCCTTTAAGAAGATATGATTTTGTGGAGGAAAAAAGTTATTCAGTAATTCTCCTGGCACAATATTCTTACTCAGTAACTATGTAAAATTTTATCTATAGATAAAAAAATCTATGGATAATAAATACATCACCAATAATTGTTGTAAGTTGTCATTAAACATAATGAGATTTCATCTTAACTGTGAGATAAAAGACATGACATTTCTAGTATTAATACATTTCCTTGTATTAGAAAAAAGAGTGAAAATGAAAGAATAGCATGTGAAGGCAGTACTGCAAATTCAAATTTCATCTCTAGGTTCCACAATCAACCTGCAAACATATAATCTCACCATGATTCCTCAATATGATGTCAAAAACTGAGTAAAGAAAATTTTGTTAGTCCTATAATAACATGGTTTTCACATTCTTGACCTTTAAAAAAAGTATCCCTCAATTGGCTGAACTAAGCCCTAAAGTAAGTTATTTAAAAAGTCTAAATGGGTAATATATTTCCTGAACCCATCTATATCTGAAGATTTACTTCAGTTGCCTTCACAAAAGACCTGTCAAATCCTTTTCCCACCAGATCTCTTCAAATGTTGTTATATTGCCTCCAGGACTAACATGTTATGGATAAATCTGGAACCAGCCTGCTGTTTTTAGATTATCTTTATTATTTACTCCATTCACAAGTGCCTGCAGGACTTTACAATTTATCCTTCTGATGCAAGAATTTAAGAATATGAGTTTATTTTCATTATCTTTGTCTAGAAGTTAGTAATCCCTTTTAATATACATATTTCTTCACCTCTGGAAAATTGTCTTCAACTATATTTTTTATTACAACTTCAGGTACATTTGTTCCTCAGGTACAACAATTATTTATAGATTAGGTCGCCATTTTCTTTTTTCCATAGCTACCACTTTCTCTCCCATTTGTATCCCCTTTTTCCCTTTCTCTGGACTCCAATAAAACTTCCTATATTTTCAGTCTATATTACTAATTTTACATTCTACAGTATATTTCTTATTTTTTATTAGCTACATTATATACTTTAATTTTCTTATCTCCTATTGTACTTTAGTTACCTTGAAATTCTTCCTTATCTTGCTTGTTTCTCTTTTCATCTATTTTTGTTACCTTTACATCTCAGTGTGTTGCCCATATGCCTTTGTGCTCTTGTATCTTAAAAGCAAATTTTTCCCCAACTATGTTTAGCATGTCAAAGAATTTTTACATATTTTATTCTAGATCTTACATGGACTCATTTGCAATAGCATTCTTTTCTTTTGAATTTTAGGAGATGCCTCATTGCTGTGATTTTTTATCTTTACTCATTTGAAAATGAGGCAAGCTCTTTTCAAAGTATTTGGCAACAAAACCAGTGAGCTCTTTGTGCTTGTTCCCAGTGTCTGCCAAATCAGAGAATGGTTAAATAGCATTTTTGGACCATAGTTAGTGGACAGTTAATATCCACATATTTTAATACTATTTTCAGTTTTTAGTTGCCATGAACTTGAGGGAGTTTTGTCTTAGTTCAGTAATATTTCATTTTCCTTCATCCAACCTTGTTCCATAAAATGTGCAATAAAAATTTATAATTTCCAGCCCCCATGTACAGCAGTTTATTTGTGGGTCTTTACATGTTTTCAAGGTAAACTATACTACCATCAATTGCCTGTCCAGTAATTTTTCTAGGCATTGCTGTCCCTCGATGAACATAGAAAGATGGATGGTGGTAGGCATATTCTGTTTGCCTCACAAAATAGCATCTTCACATTAGAGATATATTTGCCTAGAGTCCTGGTTAGTATAGATCCTGGGATTCTGAGCTATGAGTTGGAGTGAAGTTGGTTAACCTCACTTCTACCCACACATGATCTTACTTTCATGAGGTCAATTTTTCTAGTTTCTTAATCTAGTCTCATTCACCCACATTCTAGTCTTTTTAAAATTATTTTTCCCAATTTTTGTTTATTTGTCTTTTTATCTCTGTGTTCTCCTTGTTTTCTACAGATTCATAGTATTTTTATAGGAAGTTGGGAGAGATTTCATCAGAGACTAAAAGTCAGATATATATTAAATGAGAAATTTCCAATCAATTATTCAACATAGCCATGTGTTACAAATGAATAGAAGTGTCTATCAATAGATAAATGAATTTAAAATATGATTATGTATGTATATATGCACATATGCATACACACATACACATAGTGGAATATTGTTCAGCCATAAAAAAAAGGAAATCTGTCATTTGTGATGGTATGGATGAATCTGGAGGACATTATAATAAATGAAATCAGCCAGACACAGAAAGACAAATATTTTGTTCTCACTTATATGTGGAATATAAAAAAGGAGTCAAACATATAGAAACAGAGAATAGAACAGTGGTTGCCAGGGACTGGCAGGGGGTTGGGGATATGTTGGTCAATCAGTAAAACTACCTATTGGGTGCAATGTACACTATTCTGGTGATGAGTACACTAAAAACTCAGACATCACAACTATACAATTCATTCATGTAACCAAAAATCACTTGTACCTGTAAATCTATTTGAAATAAAAAGAAGATGAATAAGTTCTGGAGCTATAATATATAGATAGCATGGTGATTACAGTTAATAATACTATATTGTTTACTTGAAATTTGCAAAGAGAATAGATTGTAAGTGTCCTCACAGCCCTCCCCCACACACTGATAATTAATTGTGGTGATGGATGTGTTAATTAATTTGATTGTGGTAATCATTTCATAATGTGTGTGTATATACATATATATATCAAATCATCACATTGTGCACCTTGAATGCATATAATTTTGTTTGTCAATTATATATCTTAATAGAACTGGGAAAAATTTACATGTACAGTTAAGAGTTTGACTGGATTGATTCAAATTCATCATCACTATTTGGGAAAACATCTCAACGATCTGTTATTGGTTGTTTAGTAGTTTCACCATCATTGTAGACTGATAAAACATCACACACAGAAAATTTACCTTGATCATTAAATGAAAAACTGTGGCTCCTTTCAAGTAGTCTCAGAGGAAAAAATTAGCTTAGAAAAAACACTTACTACAATTATTTCAAGTGGTATTAATATCTTGTTTTCTTAAAATATAAAGTATATAATTAGAGTTAATTTACTTAACTCATGAAGGTTGTATTGTAGTAAGGTTTAAAGTTTGACCCTGTAATATAATTATTGAATTTAAAAATGTATATATTACCTTGACAGTATGAAAGTATTACTGGGTCCATTAAAAATATACCCCCTATACACAGAAGGGTTTAGTTAACCAAAAACTTTAACCACTCTCTGCTTATATTAGCTGCCTTTTCCATACCATACCTACAAAAGAATATCACTTTACTATCTTCCATATGCCTCATCCTCACCACAACATCTGCTAAATCCAAGTTGGCATCATTATCAGAAAGGAGTAGACTTCTTCAGTGTCTTCCTTGTGCTTTGTGTTAGTTAGCCAAAAGCTTTTTGCTTTGCCCAAATTGTTAAATCCATCTGCCAGTAGTCTCTCCAACTCATTATGCCATCTGCCAGGCACTGACCTATCACTCCCTCTGGTCTAGATGCCACATTGTATGTGTCTGGCGTCTCCAAATATTCCCTACTGTCTCACATTCTTCCAGAATATAGAGAAATGGCTCAAGCTGACATTTCAAAACTAGCTAAAGCTGGAGCAAGAAGAAATGGTAATGCAAGCATTCCAACTATTCAACACAATAAGTATTTTCCCAAAATAGCAGTGGAGGAGTTTTTACTGTAGAATAAAATGATCAGGATTTTTTCCTAAGGAATACTGAGTGAATGGGAGGGAAGTGCTCATTTATATTCAATGACTTTTCTAAGTAAACATGAGAGCAATTTTGAAAGGAGTATACATTTAGAGGCTTTAAGTTAAAATTCAGTCTTCTAAATACAGTGTGAACATTACTGGGAGACATCACAGAGTAGAAAAAAGAACACAGTCTTTTCAGTAGGAGGGTAGTGATGTAATCTCAGCTCTCTCTTATTAGTTCTGGGACTTTGGGAAATGTTTTTAGCCTCTCTGAGTTTCAGTTTATTCATCTGCAAAATGGAGATAAAACTTGACATCACAGGATCGTTGCAGGAATTAACTGAAGCTATGTACCCTGACACATTGTGTTAATTTTAATATACTTACAGCTATTCAGTTTATATCTGATTAATTTAGGGAGTTTCACAGCTAAAAATGTTACTACCTGTACCCATATGACTAATTCCTGGAAAGTAGTTTGGACACTGGTAAAAGGGCTCCTTGGCATTAAAAATGAACTTCCCTTAATTTTTTGCATTGAGTTCTGGCATCTCAATGGAGGTTAGGCAATAAAATACAATGACATCTCACCAACACCATAAAACCTCTATATAACTGGCATCTCTAGCTTAACTTAAATTTTTTATTTGTTCATATTTGATGGATGAGGGGAAAAGAACCGCTTAATTGAGAGATCATTGACAGAGGTATCAAAAGTAACAGAAATCTTCAAATCAAAAGATGCACACACATTATTAAGTGAGAAAACATACCAGAATACTATTTTGAAATGCCAATATATTAAAAATGACATCCACTATTTAAATATCATTAAAATCAATTCAATGAAGCTATGATGACTGTCATCCTATTACACCAACATTCACTGAATACAAAGATTAAAGATGCATAAATTACCTGCTACCACAGAACTTATTGAGGTTTACAAAATTTTGCTTTTGTGTTGCAGTGGGGGACCATTTTCCTGATGTGTAGAATGATGATTGTGGCATTTCCATAAAATCATTAGACAAATAACAGCATTTTAATAAATTGCATTCTAAGCACTCTAGCACAAGAAAAATGAATACACATATGTCTAATGTTTACATATAGACATATACATCTATATGTAGATATTCATGGACAAAACAGTACACTATTTTGTTTAAGATTTTTTTAAAAGTTTTCCCTTCTATTTGAGCAAAGAAAATATTCAGTGTAATGTATACAGATCACATAAGTGTACTCAAGTTAAAATGACCAAAAAATATCTCATTGCCCTAGGTCCCATCTACCACAGCCAGAGCTCTCAAAGATACTACATTGAAGATGATTCCTAGAAAAAAACGAAACAAAACAAAACAAAACAGAAGATATAAACCATAGATACAATAAGAAAGTGGTGAAAATTTAAGGACTGTATTTGTAAAGAAGCCTAGCTTATCTGTGATGATATGTGCATGTCCTAAACCCCTGTCCCATACCTTCTTACATAATCCCTGTATGTTTTGCTCTACCCCTTGGAAATATTAAACACTATTATAAACTAGTTAAATCATATTGCTTTCTTAAAATTTCTTAGCTAAAATTTATTTCAATAGAGAATGAAAATATTTTTTAAATGATAGATTTTTTGAGGGAAGATACCATTAATTAAACTTTTTAAAATAAGACTTGTGTTTTAAATTACTTTATAATGCATATGTAGATAGATACAGATATATAGATATGTATATGAAGTATTATCCTATGTATAGAACTACAACATTTAAGTTCCCTGGAGTGTCTTATTTCTAATTTTCAGGTACTTTATAAGTAAGCTAAATTTTTTTTCATTCAGTGAAAAATATTTGTTGAGCACCTACTAAATGTCAGGCACTATGCTTGGTGCTAGAAATACGAGTGCACAAAATACTCATAGGTCCTGTTCTCATGGAGCTTGTAGAATTACTGTGCCTGCATTAAAATTCACAGTAAATACAAAATTAAAGTTTATAGTAATTTTAAGAAAATTTACATTATAATTTTATGAATAATTAATTGGCCCAGAATACAGAGCCAATTGATTTCAAGTTGACTATGTGTTTTACAACATTCTCTAAGCACTTCATTGGGTTATCATACACAACTATTTTTATCTAGTCTGTCTCTTCATAAACAGAGCCAATGTGAATGTACAGATGTGACTTTATAAATAAAACCCTAACGGTTTATATTTGTCATCTGTCATTCTCAATGTTAAGAAGGAACCATATAAAGTATATTTGAGTAGGTTTCTATCTTTGTACCTATCACTCAATATAAACACAGATGTCATCCCATTTTAATGTTCTATTTCCTAGGATCTGTAGGGTGGAAAACACCTTGAAATATTCTGATTCCATGATAGATGTGCCCATTTCTCTGTGAAATTTTAAAGGCCTTTTTATTCTCCCTTTATAATATCTTGTATCTTTACACTTAATAATGTATATATATTTTAGAGCTTCAGATTAATTACTAGATCACTGGTATTGTGTTTATTTTTAACATTTTATGATTCAGGATGAGGGAACATACTAAAAATCATAGTGAATGCTGTATTTAAATTTAACCCTTTTAAGAATTTTCTAGACAGTGTATATTTTTAATCTTTCACAGATACAACTGAGATCATGTTTTTAAAAGGTATAAACGATCACAGAATAACTATGTAAGACATTATTTCCAACTAAAGAGTATAGATTTTTCATTAACTGGTTATGCAGTTCTCACTTTTAAATTTTGTAGTATGATATATAAATTTATGAGCATAGATTAAAGTCAGTTATTTATAATTTAAGCATCCTTAGTTTTTAATGTAGGTATTGTTGGGAAACTGATCATTTATTTAATTAAGTTATAATGTAATTATTTAGCAATTACCTTAAAAGTTAGATAAAAAGGATATAAAAATTTGACTGGTCATTTTTATAGTATATCTAAATATGAAGCAATATGAAAAATATAAACAGTATGCTTGGTGTACTATGTAAATTTATATATACACGTAGAAATATATTTCATTGTAAAAAGGCTAAAATCATGCTGAAATATTAATAGTGGTTATCTTTAAATTGTAGGGATACAGATTTTATTTTTGTTTTCTTCATACATTTCTCTATTTTCTCAATATTATACTGTGGTCATATATTACTTTATTCCATAAAACATGTCAAACCTTACTTGTAAAGAGGTGGTAAAATGTTATGCAGATTTCATAATGATTCTTCTAAAGTGGATATAATTAAATGTCTTGGTGCTTTAAATGGTAAGATGTAGTTATTTGGAAAATCCACTTAGGTTGAGCTACTCAGTCTCTGCAGAGCCAAAATGGAAGAGACATCTACATATTCAGAATTGAAATCCAGATTGCCATATCCAAAATGGTTCTGGTTATGTAATGAGACTGTAGTGTATGGGAACATTCTATGCGCAAAACATTACATTTAATGTTCCTGTCCAAATATAATAGACTATCAAATGAGACAAAACCTGCAAAAACACTCTGTAAATTAGAGAGTGCTGTACAATTTTTAATAGTTTTTCATTATTTTGACATTTCAGTGTGCATTTAAATAAATCAGCTTAAATTTATTTGACCAAAGACACACTTGTAAAAGAGGATTTTTGTGTAGAGTTGTTCTGTACAGCTTGTTTTATGTTTCACCTCCCTTATACTCACATGGTTGGATGCTTCTCACTACAATTTTAAGAGCTTCTTCATAAACATTAGAAATTGATTGGAGGATGGAGGGAACATACAAGGGAGAGACCTTACTTCAAATAAGTCAGAACTTATTACTTTGTCAGCACTATGACATTTGCCAGTTTATTTAAAATACTTAAATACAATAACAGCCTTAGGATATGAATGGTTATAAAATAATCTCTAAAAATGTATAATACAATCATATATGCATCCACAAAAATAATCCTCCATGATGCTATGGGCTTTAAAATTTAAAAGAGATCAAGTAATTAAACTACAGTACCAATCAACCATCATCTTGTTGAATGATCCTTAGAAAAACATTTTTCACTCAGTCATGCCAATAATAAATTTCTTTGAAAAAAGTGTAAATATTTCTCCTGAAGCATTAGAAGTCCCATGCCAAAAGTGATAATGCAGCATGACTTTGATAAAGAGGGGAGGGTTAATGGGTAGAAAAATACAGTTAGATTGAAAGAAGACCATCTAGTATTCTTTTGCAATAGGGTGACTATAGTTAATAATAATTTATTGTGCATTATTAAATAATTAAAAGAATTATATTTAAATGTTCCTTTCACAAAGAAATGATGTGTTTGAGGTGATGGATATCCCAGTTACCCTGATTTTATCATTACATATTGTATGCTTGATGTACAATTATATATCCATAATAATTAAAAATAAAAAATAAAAATAAAAGACTTTAACATATTTTTAAATGAAAATTAATAATTAAAAGTGAAGCCCATGTCAGAATATAGTAAATATAGTAGAGGAAAGGAATACATATTAGAGGAAAGGAAAATGTACGTGTGTGTATATATATACACACACATATATATAGGCTTTGTTCCACAGATATACATTACGTACATGAAGAAGTCACCTTTTAGTGGATCTCTGTTGCTTTTTTCCTTTATATTCTTGCATTTTTATTGAAGTATGAATTCTCATATATACAGGCATACCTTGTTATATTGTGATTTGCTTGATTACATTTAGTAGACATTGGGCTTTTTATAAATGGAAGGTTTATGACAATCCTGAATCATGCAAGTCAATCAGCACCATTTTTACAGCAGCATGTCCTCACTTTGTGTCTCTGTGTCACATTTTGGTAATTCCCATAATATTTAAAACTTTTCCATTATTGTCATATCTGTTATGGTGATCTGTGATCAATGATATTTGATGTTAATTATAGTAACTGTTTTGGAGCACCATAAACTGCACACATGTAAGATAGTGAAGTTATCAATAAATGTGTGTGTTCTGACTACTCTACCAACTGGCCATTCCCCTATCTCCCTCCTTCTTCTTGAGCATCTCTATTCCCCGAGACAAAACAACATTGAAATTAAGTCAATTAATAATCCGATAATGGCCTCTACGTGTTTAAGTGAGAGGAAGAGTCACACATCTCTCATTTTAAACCAAAAGGTCAAAATAATTAACCTTAGTGAGTAAGGCATGACAAAAGCCAAGACAGGCTGAAAGCAAGGCCTCTTGCCCCAGTTACCCAAGTTATGAATACAAAGGAAAAAGTAATGCTTATACCCTATTGGTGGGAGTGTGAACTAGTACAACTTCTGTGGGAAACAGTATGGAGATTCCTCCAAGAACTAAAAGTAGACCTACCATTCAATCCAGCAATTCCACCACTGGGTATCTATTTACCCCAAGGAAAAGAAGTCTCTTTATAAAAAGGACACCTGCACACAAATGTTTATCACAGCACAATAAATAATTGTAAAGATATGGAATCAACCTAAGTGCCCATCAACTGGTGAGTGAATAAAGAAAATGTGGTGTGTGTGTGTGTGTGTGTGTGTGTGTATCTATATCTATATCTATATCTATACCTATATCTATATCTATCTATCTATCTATCTATCTATCTATATATATATATATATATATATATATATATATAATGGAGTATTGATGAGCCATAAAACGGAATGAAATAATGTCTTTTGCAGCAACTTGGATGGAACTGGAGTTATCGTAAGTAAAGTAGCTCAGGAATGGAAAAACAAATGCCACCTGTTCTCACTTACAAGTGGGAGCTAAACTATGGATATATATGATCATAAAGTGGTGTGATGGACATTGAAAACTAAGGAGTGGAGGGATAAAAATATACCTATCGGGTATAGTGTTCTGGTCACAGCTACACTAAAAGCCCTGACTTCAACATTACACTATTCATCCATGTGACAAAAAAACACGTGTACCCTGTAAATGTATTGAAAACAAAAAGTTCTTAAAGGAAATTAAAAGTGCTATTCCAGTAAACACACGAATGATAACAATGTTAAAAAAAAAAGCCTTACAGCTAATATAGACAAAATTGTAGTGGTCTGGATAGAAGATCAAACCAGCCACAATATTCCCTTAAGACTAAGCCTAATCCAGAGCAAATCCCTAACTCTCTTCAATTCTATAAAGGCATAGAATGGTAAGGAATCTACAGAAGAAAAGTTGGAAGCTAGCAGAGTTTGGTTCATGATATTTAAGAGTACAAAGTGAAGCAGCAAGTACTGAGGTGGAAACCACAGTAAATTATCCAGATGATCTACCTAAGATCACTGGTGAAGGTGGCTAACTAAACAATGGATTTTCAATGTAGTTTAAACAGCCTGATACTGGAGGAAGATACCATCTAGGACTTTCATAGCTAAAGAAGAGCAGCAAAGACTGGTTTCAAAGCTTCAAAAGACAGGCTATCTCTCTTAGAGGTTAATGCAGCTGGTGACTTTAAGATGAAGCCAATGTTCATTCACCCTTCTGAAAATCCTAGGGTCATTTAAAATTATGCCAAATTTACTTTGCTTGTGCTCTATAAATGGAACAACAAAGCCTGGATGACAGCACATCTGTTTACCGTGTGGTTTATTGACTATTTTAAGCCCACTATTAAGACCTTCTGCTCAGAACAAAAGATTCTTCTCAAAATATTACTGCTAATATTCCTAGTCACTCAAGAGTTCTAATAGAGTTGTACAAGGAGATTAATGTTTCTTTTTTCATGCCTGCTAACACAAAATCCATTCTGCAGCCCACTGATTAAAGAGTTATTCTCAAATTCCAGCATAATTATAAAGAAATGCATTTCATAAGTTCAGGTTATATACATTGTTCAGGTCCCGCCCATCCCCCTGAGTCAGAGCCTCAAGCGTGTCCATTCTCCAGACAGTGCACCTGGCACTCACCATGTAGTCATACCTCCATCCCCTCCCCCCCACCTCCCCGAGTCAGCACCTTCAAGCATGACCATTCCCCAGAGGGTGTGCAACGCGCTCATCATGTAGGCATGATGAGCTGAAATAAAAAAAAAGGAAAAAATAAAATAAAATGCTCATACTACCCAAAGTGATTTAGAGATTCAGTGCAATCCCCACCATAATACCAACGTCATATTTCACAGACCTAGAAACAATAATTTTATGCTTTGTTTGGAACCAGAAAAAGAACCCAAATAGCCAAAACAATCTTAAGCAAAAAGAACAAATCTGGAGGCATCACATTACCAGATTTCAAACTATATTACGAAGCTTTGGTAGACAAAACATCATGGTATTGTTACAAAAATAGAGGCATAGACCAATATAACAGTACAGAGAACCCAGATAGAAAACCATCCACATACAGCCAACGGATCTTTGACAAAGCAGACAACAATATACACTGGGGAAAAAAAGCCTATTCAATAAATGGTGCTGGGAAAATTGGATAGCCACATGCAGAAAAATGAATCAGAATCCATATCTATCACAACTCACAAAAATTAATTCAGGATGGATAAAACAGTTAAATGTAAGGCATGAAACCATAAGAATTCTAGAAGAAAATGTTGGAAAAACTCTTATAGATATCGGCCTAGGCAAAGAATTTATGAAGAAGATCCCAAGGGCAATCATAGCAACAACAAAATAAATAAATGGAACTTGATTAAATTAAAAAAAAAAGAAATACATTTCATAAAACATAAGCTGCCATAGATAGTGATTCCTCTGATGGACCTGGGAAAAGTAAACTGAATGTCTTATGGAAATGATTTACCATTATAGAGGCCAATAAAAACATTCATGATTCATGGGAGGAATTCAAAATATTGACATTGACAGGTGTTTGGAAGAAGTTGATCCCAACCTTCATGGATGACTTTGAGGGGTTCAAGATTTCGGTGGAAGAAGCAACTGCAGATGTGATTGAAATATCAAGAGAACTAGAATTAGAAGTGGAAGGCTGAGCATGGTGGCTCACACCTCTAATCCTAGCACTTTGGGAGGCTGAGGCAGGAGGATCACTTGAGGTCAGGAGTTTGAGACTAGCCTGAACAAGAACAAAACCCCATCTCTATAAAAACTAGAAAAACTAGCTGGGCATGGTGGTGCACCTCTGTAGTCCCAGCTACCCAGGAGTCTGAAGCAGGAAGATTTCGTAAGCCTGGGAGTTTGAGATTGCAGTGAGCTATGATGATACTGTACTCTAGTCAGGGCAACAGAGCAAGACTGTCAGAAAAAAAAAAAAAAGAATTAGAAGTGGAGCCTGAAGATATAATTGAATTGTTGCTTCTTATGAATGAACAAAGAAAGTGGTTTCTTGAGATGGAAACTATTCCTGGTGAAGATGCTGTGAACATTGTTGAAATGACCACAACGGATTGAGAATATTATATAAATTTCGTTGATAAAGCAATAGCAGAGTTTGAGAGGATTGGCCCTAATTTTGAAAGAAATTCTACTGTGAATAAAATGCTATCAAACAGCTTCACATACTACAGAGAAGTCTTTTGTGAAAGGAAGAGCCAATTGTGGTGGCAAACTTCAGAGTTGCCTTATTTTAATAAATTGCCACAGCCACCCCAACCTTCAGCAACCACCATCCTGCCAAGTCAGCAGCCATTAATATTCCATTGTGTATATATATACCACATTATTTGTCCATTCATCTATTGATGAACACTTAGCTTGATTCCACATCTTGCCTTGTTGTGAGTAGTGCTGCTATAAAAATAGGAGTGCACATATCTCTTTGATATACTGATTTCCTTTCTTTTGGATATATACTCAGCACTTGAAATGCTAGATCATATGATATATCTATTTTTAGTTTTTGAGGAACCACCATACTTCTTTCCATAGTAATTGTATTTACATTCTCACCAACAGTGTACTAGTGTTCTCCTTTCTCTACATCCTTGCCAGCATGTGTTATTTTTTTGTCTTTTTGATAATAGCCATTTGAACTTGGGTGAGATGATATCTCATTTTGTTTTGATTTGAATTTCCCTAACTCTTAGTGATAGTAAGCATTTTTTCATATACCTGTTGACCATTTGTATGTTTTCTTTTGAGAAATATCTATTTAAAATTTTTGCCCATTTTTAATCAGATGTTTTTGTTATTGCATTGTTTGAGATTCTTGTATATTCTAGTTATTAATCCCTTGTCAGAGGGAAAGTTTGCAAGTATTTTCTCCCATTGTGTATGTTGTTTCTTCACTCTGTTGAGTTTTTACTTTGCTGTGCAGAAGCTTTTTAGCTTGATGTAATCCCATGTGTATATTTTTGCTTTTGTTGCCTTTGCCTTTGAATTCTCACCCAGGAAGTGTTTTCCCAGATCAATGTTCTGAAGAATTCCCCCAATGTTTATCTCGAGTAGTTTTATAGTTTCACGTCTTACGTTTAAGTCTTTAATTCATTTTGATTTGATTTTTGTATATGGTGATGTTTCAATTAAGGTATACATATTGCTTTTTTAAACATAATGCTGTTGCACCCTTAATAGACTCCAGTATAGTATAAACATTACTTTTATAATATATGCACTGGGAAAGCAAAAAAATTGTTTGACTTTTTTTTATTGTGATATTCACTTTATTGAGGTAGTCTGAAACCAAATCCAAAATATCTCCTAGGAATGCCTGTGGTAAAATGCACATTTTGTGAAGAAGAAATTCTACCTATCTATACCCTCTTGTAACCACTATTTAGTGCAATATTATATTTCCACCACCGTAAGCGTTGTTGCTTCACAGTCAACACCTGTTGACTCCATCAATACTACTCTAAATTAACCACTTTTCTGATTCCTAGCACAATATAAGCTTTGTTTGTTCTGGAACCTCATATTATTTCAACCATATACATGTAATCTTTTGTGTGTGGCTTCTTTTTTGTTGTTCAGTACACTGTTGTTAAGATTAATCCATAATATTGCATATATCAGTAGTTTGTACTTTTTATTACTGGGTAGCATTTTGTTCTGTAAATATACCAAAATTTCTCTACCTATTCCAACTTGATGCATATTCAAGTGGATTTTAGCTTTTGTTTGTTTGGTTGTTTGGGCTATTTTTAATAAAGTTGCTAAAGGCATGCTTGTACAAATATTTCCTTGAACACATGTACTCATTTTTCTTCAGTAAATGCCTAGTAGTGAATTGCTGGATCATGGAATAGACATATTTTTAATTTATGATACTGGCAAATTAATTTCCAAAGTGATTGTATAACCATTTTATATTTCCACCAGCAATATATAAGTTATGTCTCTTTGTTTTTAATTAGCACAGTAAGTTATTCAGCTAAAATTACTAAGAAAAACACTTTCATTTTTAATTATTTTGTCATATATTTTGACTACCACACACCCCCTCATAAGTAAGGTAGGATATGAATAATAAGTAAATTAATGTATAGGAATGCAATCTTCTTGGCAATTGACAGTTTATTTCAAGGTCCCACTTTCTGAGCTCCTATATCAGTGTCTTTATACCTTCCTTAAGGTACTTATCACTCTCTAATTTTCTGCAGAATTTAGGAAGTCTAGACAATATGTCTGAATATGTCTGCCTAATAGGATCAACATGGATGGGGTGACATAGGAAAATGATCTCTTATTAAATCCCTAGGGATGAAGGTCAGATTTCAGGAGGATAAATGAAATGGGATAATATGGACAGACAACTGTTAGATTGGGCTACTGACAGCACACATGCAGTGGAGAAAATCTGTAAAAGATGACAAGATTACAGCAGCTGTTGATCAGAAAATAGATTCTTTGTCACCAGTAGTATTAATATCATAGGATGGGCCATATGAATGCCATTAAACCTTCAATTACTGATTGATTACTATGGGTTTATCTATTTAATCCTCATATTTAGTCTTCAGATTAAAGTTATGAAGCAGCTACTGATATTACCCCACATTAGATATGAGGAAATGGAAGCTCAAAAATTTTGGATAAATTACCCAAAGTCAAATCTCTAGTAAGTGTTGGAGCCAGGAATAACCCCAGGCTATGACTTAAAGACCATTGGTCTCTCCCTAGCATAATATTGTCTCAAGGTGATGCTGGATTGATGTACCTTAGAATTTCAATTTTGAAAGACATATAAACCAGAGTAAAATCAGGCCATAGGGACTTACCAAACAGGTTTTCTTTACTGTTGGAAAGAATTTATCTCATGACAGTGGAAGAAAGTTGAGAACGAGTTAGCGAATGACAGAATTCAGTTTATCGCCAGGGTTGGAAACACCATCCCTGGAAGAAATTTAACCCTTTTTCATGGAAGAGCACAAAGGAAGTTTCAGGGTATTCATATTCAGAATATCTTGGTAAAAGTCTTGCATTACTACTTATTTGAATGAGGTTGATTTACTTGGTGGAGAAACTAAGGAGACTTGGTAAGGACCAGAATAATTGAAGCAAATGATACTTGAATTTGATACTGTTTGTATCCCAAACACAAGGTATATCAATTCACTCTTAATCTCTCCTATTAAGCTGTGAGGTTCTTGAAAGCATGCTTTATGTCTTGGTTCATCAGTGCATATTGTTTACAGGGTCCCAGACAGTGGTTCTTGCATGTCAGTGGAATGAGAGAGTAAATCAACTCAATGATTTAGGCATAAATAATTTCAGAAGACTTCAAATTAAAAGACCATAGTTCCTCCCTATATAGAATGAAAATTTTAAAATGCCCTTTTGTCTACTACATCTTTTTATTGTGCCCCAATTTTGTTTAAATTACCTAATGAAACATTGAAACAATGAAAATATTTCGAATCCATTTGCCTCAGAACATCCAGTCTAGGTTGACTTATTTTTCTAATGATTGAGGATTCTTTAGTGTCCTCAACATCATCACTATTATTATAATCTGAGGCTCTGATAAAAAGGAAGCATGATATGATAGCATGGGATAGCATCATTCATTAACTCTGTGTTTTGGGGTAAATATTTGAAAATCTCTGAATATCAATAACCCCACATTTTAGGGCTTTCCTGTGCCTATATGAGATAATGCATGGCAAAATATTCAGTAAACTGCAAAAAATAAAGATACACACATGTCATTTATTAATTAGATTCTGTTGTTATTACACTTATGATAGCCATAAACCATTATAACCCTAGCATAAGTCTTTGTTCTGCTTAAAAAACAAAAGCCATGATATAACCTTGGATTCTTAAAAATATTTATCCTAAAGGATGACTTAGTATGCAGTTGGGGTTTGAGTAGGAAAGTTAATGAAACAATCTAGTTTCATGAGTTCTGGCTTGAGGATTCTTGCATGGCAACCGTAGTAAATTATATAGCATTCCACTAATATCAAGAATAGTTTTACCTATATCACAACATTTTTATATTATGGCTGTTTTATCATAAAAAATACCATGATTAATTAAAGTTCACTAATTCATCAACAATAACTATTCAGTAATCATCCTAAATCTAAACTGACACTATACCTGCTACTATGAAAAATTGTTTGAGAATGAAATATCTTTTTTCCTTATAAAATTATGGCCTGATGGGGAACCAGGACAAACAAATGTGAAAATGATAATAGTAATGTCTACAATAAATGTATAAATAAATTTTGATTATATATAGCAAGCTATGTAAATCAGTGGCAGAAGGTACATAATATATATACACACATATGTGTGTATATATATATATATATAAAATTTGTGTCAATGAACAATCTCTGCAATAAAATATTTTTTCAATCAAGATTTTAAAAGAAATCAAGTATAAATATGGGCAGAAGAGAGTGATCAACGAACAATTAAGTGTTAACTTGTAAAGGCAGAGATAAAGCAAAAATTTTGCATTAGGGGTATAAAGTTAGTTTTCTTAGCTGGAGAGCAAACCATGGTTGAGAGTAGCTAAAAATAAAGTTGGTGAATTCTGGTATAATGAGATGGGGAATGTGAGAGCTGATTGAGGCCATAGAAATCTATAAGAGAAATTTTATGAAAAATAGTGGTAAGAAACTACAGGCTTTTGTAAAGGGAAATGACATGGGCAAATGGTTTTAAAGTAGAATGATTATTACTTCACTGAGTAAGAGAATTTTAGATAAGGTTAAGAACAAGTAAACCAGCTACTCTTATTTTTCATAAAGTTATGTCTGAGGTTTTATTGTGCTTTAACTTCATCTATCAATATATTTACTACTGCAAAATATATCTTTATCACAAAATAATTTAATGAAACCCAAAGCTTTTGAATGGTTAATTGCAAGTGAAAAGACAAATATTCTTATTATCTTTTTGTTTTGGTTACATTTACCCAATCCAAAATCAGAAAGCGAAATTTAAAGAGAATTTTTAAATTTCAACTCAAGAAGATTTTAAATATTTTTAATTTATGTTATACAACTACATTCATCTTTCAATATATACATATATATGGCTTATAAGGAGGCTATACTTTAAAAAATCAGATGAGTGATGCTATGCTAAATAAAATATGATAAAAATGAATAAATTACATTGGCATCTAGAAATATAATCTATTTTTTCCTTATAAAACAGATTATAGATGACATAATATTATCTGGATTAATACCTTTCAATATTTAAACAAATGCTGCTTATCTTTCAGTAGCAAGACAAGGGTAGTGTAAAGGCAGCCAATACAATAGCAAAGCAAAATTTTCATTTTGAAACTAATGCTGTGTTGGAAAAGACCATTCTCAAATCATGGATGACTTTACTGATGAAAAATCAGAAGAGTTAAAAGCACACAAGGCAGTGCCAATTACATTTCATTCTACAGATATTTTAAGGCTTCAGTTTGTAAGCCTGAAGGGGAATGCAATAATGAAACAGCTTGATTTGATAGGCAGTAAGGGTCAGGTCATCACTGCCCAGAAAAGTACGTATCCTGGCATTTATTTTGTAAGTGGCATATAGAAAATAGAGATTACTAGAAAAATACTAGTAGTTTTGTTTCCTCAAATATTTGTTATTTTTTAAAAAACAAACAGTGTCTTTCAAAACTGCTCACAAGTCAAACTTTGTAGGATTTATTATCAAGAATTTAGCATCAGAGAAACTCCTGTCTCCCTGAATATTCATTCTGTTTTTTTTCCTTTCCCTTATACTAAATGAGACTCTGTTTTTTTTTTCATTTCTGTATTCAGTAAACCTCAACTGAGCACTTAAAATATGCCAGACATTATGCTAAGTATTGTGATTACCAATATGAATAAGTCCCAGGCCTATTGTCCAACATTTTACTTTCTTCTTTCTTCCTTAGTATAGAGTTCTGATCTTTCTCCAAAATTCCAGGCCTATATTTCCAATTTCCAGATGGGTATCTTTCTGGATATTTCATTGATATCATAATTTATGCATATTGAAAGCTGAATTCATCATCATACTTTTTACTCTTGTATTAGTCGCTTACTTGATTTCAATGTTATTTCCATTCTTTAACCTTCTACCAATCATATATGTTCAATTATTACTGCTCTGAAAATATAACTCATCCGGAAAACACATTCAAAATCATTGTTGGGAAATTCCACTTCTGTCTATAATTCTCTCCCTAAGTTAACAATGAGAAAAGTAGACAAATATATGAAACGAATTTTTTATATTGGAACATCAAAATACACAGGATTGAAATTTCTATTTAAAGCAAAATGGAAAAACATGGACAAATTACCTTCTCATCTTTTTTTCCACTTTTTTTAAACAAAATTCTGGACAAAATATATGAAACAACATTTTTCATACATTGAACACCAGGCAGCATAAGACAGTGATCTTTGAGATGGGGAAAATAAATGACGTGATCTCTTAACTGCTCCCAATTTACCTCCTGGAGAGAGGTTCCATCTTGTTATGCAGGGGACAGAAGCCAGGAAGAACCTGGAAATCTCTATGATTTGGGGATGTGAGTGGAGAGTCCAAAGATGCAAGAAAGGCTAGATCCCACAGGACAGGGTACTGGAGAGGTGACAGCTGTATTGACAGGGAGCTCTAGGAATCTGCAGAGGGTTCTCTTGAGTCTTGAGCTGAGTATTGATCAGTGCATGAATGTGCATAAAACTACCTGAGACCAGAAAAAGTACCACCCAAAAGGAGCAGAGGAAATAATCCTTGAAGTAACACATGACCAAGAACAGTATCTGTTTCCAACTGCTAGTGGAAAACCTTGTAATTCACAAAGAATTAAGTATAGTATTCAGAGGGACATTTTCTTATTAGTGGGGCAAAATTAGCCATCGATTAACAGCTGTTTTGGTCCAACCTAACAAAGCTTAAAAGTAAGTCTTGAAAAAATCAAACAGTATGTCAAAACCTTAACTATATCTCAGAAAAAAGATCAAGAATATTCATAGGAATACAAAAAGTCTGGTACCTGGCAAGATAAAATTAATAATATTGGGCATTGAATAAAAAATATTTAGCAAGCAATAAATCAGGAAAATAAAATCAATAATAAGGAGAGAACTAAGTAAATAAAAACAGATCCAGAAATGACAGAGATGATAGAATTAAGAGTCAGATATTAAAAGTGGTATTATCACTGTATTACATATGTTTAAAAAGGTAAAGACTAAGCATGTTAAGTAGAGAAATGGAAGATATAAAGATCCAAATGAAATTACAGAGAATAAAAATAAAATAAAATATTACTGGATGGAATTAAGGCAGATTAGACACTGAGAGAAAATATTAGTGAACATGTAGAATAGATAATATCTAAAATGAAGCAGAGAGAGGAAAGAGTGGAAAAATTAAAATAGCATTAGGGAGCTCTGGGAGCTCTTCAAAGAGTCTAATATAAATGTTATTGGAATACCCACATGAGAAGAAAAATGGGAAGCAAAAAATATTTGAAGCAATCATGACTAAAAAATGTCCAACTTTGATGAAAACTGTAAACCCACTGGTTCAGAAGTTCAAATAAACTCAAACATATGACATCAAAAGAATAATAATAAAAGAAAAAATGATAAGTTCATCTGTATAAAAATCAAGAATATTTCTCTTCAAAGTACAATGTTAAGAGAATGATAATACAAGTCACAGACTGGGAAAAATATCTTTGTAAATCTCATACCTGATAGAGGACCTGTGTGCAGACTATAAATGAAATCTCAGTATGTATGAAATCTCAGAATCCAGTAGTATGAAAACAAACAACCCAGTAAAATGGGCCACAAATTTGAGCAGACATTTCCCTGAATGAAATATACAGGTGGTAAGTAAGCACATGAAAAGATATTCAATATCACTAGCCATTTAAAACTGAAAATTAAAATGACAGTAAGGTACCACTACACTACTACATCCTAGCCAGAATTTATAAAGTTAAAAATATCATACCATGTCATCCTTGGTAAGGATGTGGAGCAACTTGAACATTTAAACACTACTGGTGGGAATATAAAATGTCACAACTGCTTTGGAAAAATGATTCACAGTTTCTTGAAAAATTCACAATAAATTTACCAACTGACCTAGACATTCTGGTGCTAAGTATATATACAAGAGAACTGGAAAGTACACGTCCACACAAAGACTTGTATGAGAATGTTCATAATGATTTTATAAGAAATACTCAAGAACTGAAAACAACCCCAAATGCCCGTCAGTATGAGAATGCATACACTAAATGTGGTGCATCCAGATAGTGTAATGCTTCTCAGAAATAAAATAATTATTCTTACACATACCATTGTGGATGAATTTCCAGATAATTAGCCTGAGACAAAAAAAATCAGGCAAAAAAGAGTATATATGTATAATCCTATTTATTTAAATTTCTAGAAAATGTAAACTAATCTACAATGACAAAAATTATATCAGTGGTTGTGTTGGGTATTGAGTGGGAGGAAAAGGGATTGGAGGAGTTTCAAGGGACAAAAATAAAATTTGTAGTTAATGGATTGTTTGTTTATAATCTTTATTGTGTTGATAGTTTCATGGATTTATGTATATATCAAAACTTATCAAAGTGTACACTTTAAACATCAATTACATATCAATAACACTGGGAAAAAACAAACTTCATCAAGCATCACCAGGCAGCAGACCAGACATGTGGCTCTGAGGTTGCAGTCTCTTTAGCACCACATCACAGTTCTCTCTCAAGCCTAAATGTTTCTCTCTTCAGGCTAGTATGTGGGGGAGAAAGGTGATCCCTGTAAGGATAACAAATGATATGAGTTCCACAAGTTTCTTTGTGTCATGGCAGGAAGAGGGGAATCCCAAGCAGATAGCATCAGTCTTGCTTTGTTGACAATGCAGAAATTAGTGTTCAAAGAGATTGAAGTAGAACATAACAGAATAGAGAGTTAGATAGAGAAAAAGATGCAGAAATCCACATATGCTTCTCTGAGTCTGTTGCTGAATACTAAGTGACACATGCATGGGCTGAAATCCCACAAGGCTGAGCAATGAGCTAACAATGTGCTGAAAATTGAACAATTTCTAGAATTCACACAAGGCTTCGATTAAGTCTAATTCCCACCTGTCAGACTGCACTCTTCCCTTGAAAATCCAGGGCATTTTATAGAGACACCATAAGGATTACACCTTAGTAGTAAGGCTAAAAATCACACTAAATTTAAAGCTGCTAGAAATACTAAACTAACAATGTTTAAAAACAAGTCACAATAAGATCAATTTTATTTTCAATTAACCTATCTACCTCACATGTAATTTTTGACATTTCTCTACAGATGATAGCAAAATTCAGAAATTTAATGTAGCAATAAAATGTTCAGCATACAATGAGAAATTATTAGACATAAGAAAAATCCAGGGAAAAAAAAACCCTTTCAACAGAACGCATGATATTCAATAAATATATGATAAAGATTGTCTAATTAACAAAAAAGAGATTTAAAAGAATTATTAAATATCTTAATGTAAAGACAAATGTGAACATAAAGAAGAGATAAATGATATATATAATAAAAAACAAAATAAAGCATCTGGAGTTAAAAAATACAATATCAGAAACAAGTTTCACTTTATAAGTTTAATAGCAAATTAGGTAATGCAGAAAAATGATCAATGAACTTGGAGCAATAGCAATGAAACTTTTTAGAAATAAAACATGCAGAGAAAAAAGCTTTAAAATCCATGAGCAGAGCAGCAGGGACTTGTGGGACAATATCTAGCTGTCTATCATAGATGAAATTGAAGTTCCAGAAAGAAAGGAGGGCTTACTGAAAAAAATTGCAAAAATAAATGGCCATTGTTTCCAAATTTGAAGAAAGCCATAAACCCACATAACCAAGACACTCAACAAACCACAAATAGAACACACATAAATAAAACACCAAGGCAGGTTCTAATCAAATTGCTGGCTGGGTGCAGTGGCTCAGTCCTGTAGTCCCAGTACTTTGAGAGGCCAAGGTGGGAGGAGGATGGCTTGAGGCCAGGAGTTCAAGACCAGCCTGAACAAGAGCGAGACCTTGATTTTGTAAAAAATGGAAAAATTAGCCTGGGGGCAGTGGTGTGCACCTGTAGTCCCAGCTATTCGGGGAGCTGAGACAGGAGGATCACTTGAGCCCAGGAGTTTGAGGTTGCCATGAGCTATGATGATGCCACTGAACTCTAGCCCTGGCAATTCAGTGAGACCCTGTCTCACAAAAAGAATTGCTGAAAATCAGCAATACATAGAAAATCTTAAAAGCATCAGAAATAAAAAGCCACATGATTATAGGTGAGCAATATCTAGAATGAATGCAGACTTCCTGTTAGAAATAATGCTAGCTGGAAGATAATGAAACAATACCTAAAGTGTTGAAAGAATACAGTTTCAACCTAGATTTCTTTATCCAGGAAAATATTCTTCAAAATTAAAAGCAAAATAAATGCTATTTCATGCAGACAAAAGTAGAGAGAATTCATTGATAGCAGACCTACATTACAAGAAATGTTAAATGAAGTTCTTCCCAGCGAAGAAAAATGTTACCAGTTAAAAATTTTACTCTACACAAAGAAATGAAGAATAATTGGAATGTAATGTTAAATATGTGGGAAAATTAAAGAAATTGTTCTTATTTTAATGAGTTTTAAATGCATACTTAATACTTTAAAGCAAAAATAATAGTGCTGGATAACAGAACTTATAAAATATGTATAAAAAATATAAACAATTATACGACAGTGGTATAAAAGATGGAGAAATTGAAATACATTACCCTAAAGTCCTGAAGTTCTTAAATTATATGTGAAATGTTATATTTGAAGGCAGACTATGATATGTAAAAGATTCACATCACAATACCAAAACAAACAATAAGAGGAAACAAAGTGGAATAGCTATTAAGTAAAGAGTGGAGATAAAATGAAATATTAAAAAAATTCAATTGACCTCAACAAATGCAGGAAACTATGAAAAAAATGAACAAACAAAATATGGAATAAATAGAAAAAAAACATAGGAAATGGTATATTTAAAGCCAATGATATTTTAAAAATAGATTAGGTATAACATTTCTAAGCATTCTAAAGGCAGAGATTATAAACTGATTTTAAAAGCCAGATGCAACCTTATGCTGTCTGGAGAAATTCTGCTTTAAATAGAAATGTTGAAGATTGGTTAGAAATAAAATGATAGAATAAGACATATCATAAAAACCTTAATCATAAGACAACTGGATTGACTATATTAAAGTCAGACAGAGTAGACTTTAGGACAATAAATATCAACAGATGTAAAGAGGGGCATTTTATGAGTATAGTGGTTCAGTTCATCAAAAGGACCTAAGAGTTCTAAAGATGCATACACTTAATAACAGATCTTTACAATACATGACACAGGAAAGGACAGAAGGGAAAAAATAAATGAAGGAACATTTATAGTTAGATATTCTAACACTTATTTGTAGGTAATAGAAAAAATAATCAATAAGAACATAGGAGATTTGAAAAGCACTATCAAAAAACTTGACATAAATTTACACTTATAAAATTCTCCGCTTAACAGCAGCAAAATTCTTATGTTCTTTTCAAATGTATGTGAACATTCCTCAAGATAAACCACACTCAAGGCCACATGGCAAGTTTCAATAAAGATAAAAAGATCAAAATTATGCTGTGTATTTTCAGTGAACCTGAATAAAATTAAGGTAGAACTAATACCTCAAAGATATCTTATTTTTGCCCAAATCGTTGGTAATCAAACAACCTGTTTGGTGCAAACAAGAAATCACAAGGGAAATTAGAAAATATTTTGAAATAAATAATACTGAAAAAAGACATCAAACATGTGAAATGTAGCTGATACAGGTTTGAGATGAAACTTTATAGAATTAAATGTTCGCATTAACAAAAAAGAAAGGTCTAAAACAAATTATTTAAGATGCCACTTTATTAATGTAGAAAATAAACAAGCAAAATAAATCTAAAATAAAAGGAAAAAATAAAGATAATGGAACAGAGTCATGAAATAGGATATGGACAAATAATACAGGAAACCAAAATCTGGTTCTCACCAAAAATCAAATGTCAAGAAAATTGATAAATTTATACCTGAATAGATCAAGATACAAAGAAAATAAGCACAACCATGCCTATTTTGTTACGAGTTCTTACCATAAAAGGGTGCTGAATTTTGTCAAATGCCTTTTCTGTATTTATTAAGAGGATCATATGGTGTTTGTTTTTGCTTTATTTATATGGTGAATTACATTTATAGATTTGTGTATGTTGAACCATCTTGCAGCTCTGGGATGAAGCCCACCTGGTCATGATGAATTTTTTTTTTTTTGAAGTGCAGTTAAATTTGGTTTGCTAAGATTTTATAGAGAATTTTTACTTCTATATTGATAAGGGATATTGGTCTGTAGTTTTCTTTTTTCGTTGTGTCCTTTCCTGGCTTTGATATCAAGGTGATATTGGCTTCACAGAATGAGTTGGGGAGGCTTCTATCCTTCTCAATATTGTGGAACAATTTGTGCAGTATACGTACCAGTTTTTCTTTATAGGTTTGGTGAAATTCAGGTGTGAATCAATCTGGTCCAGGAATTTTTTTTTATTGGAAGATTTTTTTATTGCTGGTTCAGTTTTGGTGCTTGATATTGGTCTGTTCAGGAATTTTATTTCTTCCTGATTAAGCCTAGGGAGGTTGTGTGTTTCCAAGAATTTGTCCATTTCCTCCATGTTTTAAAGTTTTGGGGCATAGAGATTTTTATAGTATTCAAAGATGACGTTTTGTCTTTCCATGATATCAGTTGTGACTTCTCCTTTTTCATTTCTTTTTTTTTACTTTTATTATTATTATTATTTCAGCATATTATGGGGGCACATAAGTTTAGGTTATGTATATTGCCCTTGCCTCCCCTACCCCAAGTCAGAGCTTTAAGTGTGTCCATCGCCCAGACAGTGCGCATCGCACTCATTATGTATGTATACACCCATCCCCTGCCCACCCAAATCTGCCTGACATCCAATTAATGTTATTCATAAATGTGCTCCTAGGTGATGATCAGTGAAACCAATTTGATGGTGAGTACATGTGGTGCTTATTTTTCCATTCTTGGGATACTTCACTTAGTAGAATGGGTTCCAACTCTATCCAGGAGAACATAAGAGATTCTATATTCCCATTATTTCTTACAGTTTAGTAATACTCCATGGTATACATATACCACATTTTATTAATCCACTCATGTATTGATGGGCACTTGGGTTGTTTCCACATTTTCCACATCTTGCAATTGTGAATTGTGCAGCTATAAACATTTGGGTGAAGATGTCTTTTTTATAGAATGTCTTTTGTTCTTTTGGGTAGACGCCCAGTAATGGGATTACTGGATCAAGTGGTAGATCTACTTATATGTCTTTGAGGTATCTTCATATTGATTTCCACAGAGGTTGCACTAGTTTGCAGTCCCACGAGCAGTATATGAGTATTCCTGTTTCTCTGCATCCACGTCAACATTTATTGTTATGGGACTTTTTGATAAAGGCCACTCTCACTGGAGTTAAATGATATCTCATTGTGGTTTTTATTCGCATTTCCCTGATGATTAGAGATGTTGAGCATTTTTTCATATGTTTGTAGGCCATTCTTCTGTCTTCTTTTGAAAAATTTCTATTCATGTCCTTTGCCCACTTTTTGATAGGGTTGTTTGATTTTTTTCTTGCTGATCTTCCTGAGTTCTAAATAGATTCTAGTTATCCGTCCTTTATCAGATGTGTAGCATGCAAAATTTTTTTTCCCATTGTGTAGCTTGTCTGTTTGCTCTCGTGACTATTTCTTTGGCTGTGCAGAAGCTTTTTAATTTGATCCAGTCCCATTTATTTATTTTTGTTGTTGCTGTGATTTCCTTCAGGGTCTTCTTCATAAATTCTTTGCCTAGGACAATGTCTATAAGAGTTTTTCCCACATTTTTGTCTAGAATTCTAATAGTTTCACACCATAGGTTTAAGTCTGTTATCCACCATGATTTGATTTTTCTGAGAGGTGAAAGCTGTGGATCCTGTTTCAGTCTTCTACATATGGGTATCCAGTTTTCCCAGCACCATTTATTGAATAAGGATTATTTTCCCCAGAGTATGTTTTTGTCTGCTTTGTCAAAGATTAGGTGGCTATATGAGGATGGTTTTATATCTGAATTCTCAGTTCTGTTCCACTGGTCTGTGTCCCTGTTCTTGTGCCAATACCAAGCTGTTTTAATAACCACAGCCTTGTAGCATAGTTTGAAGTCTGGTAAATTAATACCCCCCATTTTGTTCTTATTGCCTAAAATTGCTTTTGCTAAATAGGGTCTTCTGTGGTTTCATACAAAGTGTAAAATTATTTTTTTCTACATCTGTGCAAAATGATGTTGGTAATTTAATAGGTAATGCCTTGAATCTGTAGATCACTTTGGGTAGTATAGACATTTTAACAATGTTGATTCTTCCGATCCATGAGCATGGTGTGGTTTTCCACCTGTTTATGTGCTCTGAGATTTCCTTCCTCAATGTTTCATAGTTCTCTCTGTAGAGGTCTTTTACCTCCTTAGTTAAATATATTCCTAGGTACTTTATTTTCTTTGTTGTTATTGTGAACAGTATTGAGTCATTAATTTGGTTCTCTGTTTGACTGTTATTGGCATATATGAATGCCTCTGATTTGTGTGTATTGATTTTGTATCCTGAGACTACTGAATTCATTTATCAATTCCAGGAGTCTCTTGGTTGAATCCTTGGTGTTTTCTAGATATAATATTATAGCATCAGCAAAGAGTGAGAGCTTGATCTATTCTTTCCCTATTTGGACACCTTTAATTCTGCTCTCTTACCTGGTTGCTCTTGCAAGGACTTCCAGGACTATGTTGGAAACCAATGGGGACAGTGGGCAACCTTGTCTGGTTCCAGTTCTGAGTAGTAATGCTTTCAATTTTTCCCCATTCAGGATGATGTTGGCTGAGTTTGTCATATATGGCTTGTATCATTTTTAGATAGGCCCCATCTATGCCTATTTTATTAAACATTCTTATTATAAAAGGGTGTTGAATTTTGTCAAATGCTTTTTCTGCATCTATTGAGAGGATCATAAGGTCTTTGTTTTTGCTTCTATTTATGTGGTGAATTACTTTTATAGATTTGCGTATCTTGGACCATCCCTGCATCTCTGGGATGAAGCCCACTTGGTTGTGATGGATTATTTTCTTGATAAGAACCTAGATTTGATTTGCTAGGATTTTATTGAGAATTTTTGCATCTATGTGCATAAGGGATATTGGTCTGTAGTTTTCTTTTTTTGTTGCATGCTTTCCTGGTTTTGGTATCAAAATTATGTTGGCTTGGTAAAATGTGTTAGGGAGAATTCCATCCTTCTCGATGTTGGAGAATAGTTTATGTAGGATGGGCACCAGTTCTTCTTTGTAGGTATGGTAAAATTCTGGTGTGAAACCATCTGGTTCAGGAGTTTTCTTTTTGGGAAGGTTTTTTATTGCTGTTTCGATTTCAGTTCCTGATATTGGTCTGTTCAGGAATTCTATTTCTTCCTGGTTGAGCCTAGGGAGGCTGTGTGTTTCTAAAAATTTGTCCATTTTCTCCACATTTTTCACTTTGTGTGCATAAAGGTTTTTGTAGAATTCATAGATTATATCTGGTATCTGTGTGGCATCAGTTGTGATTTCTCCTTTCATGTTCCTGATGGAGGTTATTAGAGATTTATCTTTTCTGCTCTTGGTTAGTCTAGCAAGAGGCGTGTCAATTTTGTTTATCTTTTCAAAGAAGCAACTTTTTGTTTTATTAATCTCCCATATGGTTTTACTGTTGTCCATTTCATTTAGTTCTGATTTGATCTTATTGATTTCTCTCCTTCTGCTGGGTTTGGGGTTGGTTTGTTCTTCTTTCTCCAGCTCTTTGAGTCTATTCATTAGGTTGTCTATTTGTAAGTTTTCTGTCTTTTTGATATAGGCATTTATGGAAATAAATTTTCCTCTCAGGACTGCTTTAGCTGTGTCCCACAGATTTTGATAACTTGTGTCTCCTTTGTCATTTAGTTCAAAGAATCTTTTGAGTTCCATCTTGATGTCTTCATTTATAAAATAATCATTCAGTAGAAGGTTGCTTAGCTTCCATGACCTTGAGTTGAAATGAGAATTTCTGTTAAGGTTTATTTCTACTTTTATTCCATTGTGATCTGAGAAGATGCATGGTATAATTTCTATTTTTTTTAACTTTTTAAAACATGCTTTGTGTAGTCCTAGGATATGGTCAATCTTAGAGAATATCCCACGAGCTGATGAGAAGAACGTATATTCAGTGGATTTTTGATAGAATGTCCTGTAAATGTCAGTTAGGCTCATTTATTCTAGAGTTCTGTTTAAGTCCATTATTTTTTTGTTAATTTTCTGTTTGGAGGCTCTGTCCTCTGCTGTCAGTGGGCTTTGAAGTCTCTGGCCTTTATGGTGTTGCTGTTTATCATTTGGTTTAGGTCAAGTAGGGTTTGCTTTATGAATCTGGGTGCACCTACATTGGGTGCATACCTATTAAGTATAGTTATGTCTTCTTGTTCAACTGTACCCTTCAAAAGTATATAGTGACCATCTTTGTCTTTCACTAAGTTATCTGAGATTAAAACTGCCACGCCAGCCTTCTTTTGGCTTCCATTTGCTTGAAATATCAATTTCCACCCTTTTATTTTCAGTCTAAATGCATCTTTGCAGGTTAGATGAGTTTCCTGGAGACAGCAGATACTTAGCTTATATTTTTTTATCCATTGGGCCAGTCTATGTCTCTTGAGTGGGGAATTCAAGCCATTCACATTTATTGAGAGAACTGATAGGTGGGGCAGATTTCTGTTCATCGTGTTGGGTCGAACTTCTTTGCTTTGTTTTCTCTCTTGAGCCATTGTGGTATCTGGCCTTTGATCTTTAGCTCTTGAGTAGTTTTACATTTGTTGGTCTTTCTTGTGCTGGGCCTTGTGCAACTCTGTTTTGAGTACTTCTTGGAGAGCTGGTCTTGTCTTGGTGAATTCCCTGAGTCTTTGTTTATCTGAGAATGTCTTTATTTCTCCTTTGTATAGAAAACTTAGCTTTTCTGTGTACAAGATTCTAGGCTGGGCATTATTCTGTTTTGGAAGAGTGAGAATGGGGCCCCAACCCCTTCTTGCTTGTAAGGTTTCAGTTGAGAAATCTGGTGTTGTTTGGATGGGCTTTCCTTTGTATGTTAGTTGTTTGTTTCTCCTTACAGCTCGAAGAAGGGCCTCTTTAGTTGATATTTTGGTCAGTCTGATGACTGCATGACGTGGTGTCTTCCTATTTGCAATGAATCTCCCAGGGGTCCTTTGAGCTTCTTGTACCTGTATATCTGGAGTTTTGGCAAGGCCTGGGAAATTTTCCTCAATTATATCTTCAAATAGCTTATCCAACCCTTGCGTATTATCTTCTTTACCCTCAGGATTGCCCATAACTCTCATGTTAGGCTTCTTCACATAATCTCACATTTCTTGCAGACTCTGATCTTTTCTCTTATTTCTTTGCTCTATCTCTGTGTGTGACTTATTTAATTGGAAGGTATTATCTTCGATCTCTGAGATTCTTTCTTCTGTTTGATATAACCTGCTCTTGAGGCTTTCCACCATGTTTTGTAGTTCCCAGAATAAATTCATTTCCAGGAGTTCGGTTTGATTTTTCTTTAATATTCCAATTTCTTTAGTGAATTTTTCTTCCAAGTCCTAGATTTTTTGTGGTTTCTTTGTGTTGGTTATCCATTTTTTCTTGTATGTCATTCAGTTTTCTTACAATCCAAGTTTGAAATTCTTCCTGTGACATTTTAGTGTTCTGAATTTGGTTAATGCCCATTGCTAGAGAGCTGGTGTTCCTCTTTGGGGGTGTGTTTTCCATTTGATTCTTTATACTTCCAGAGTTCTTTTGCTGAGCCCTTCCCATCTGGATCAATGTTTTCTTCCCTCCTTTCAGCTTTCATCTGGAAAGTAACACGCCTTGTGCTCTGTTCCTAGGCTGCCTAACAGCCTAGGTGTGTTGCTTCTATTGTCACTAGGGGTAGCCACTTATGTGTTGTTCAGGGTTCTTCTACCACAGTTGGGGGGCTGCTCCTGGTGGGTCCAGCCCCAGAGTATTGATTTGACCTAAAACCAGTCTGACCAGTTAAGTCACTGGGCTGACGAGTTTTGTTCTGCAGCCAAGATTCACACAGGTTGCAGAGAGAAAGTGGCTTTTTCTTGTCTCTCCCTCTCCAGAGGTGATGTCTACCACTTTCCACGCGAAAGATGCTGGCTATGGGGAGAGGGTGGTGCCACTGTTCACCCAGCGCCCCAGCAGCTGCAGATCCCATGGGTGATGGTCTGCCCCACCCCAATGCCTGAAAGGTCCACACGCTAATCTCTCATGACTGGGGGAGCACTCAGAGTTCACACATCAAAACGGGACCATTGGCCATAGGTCTCACAAGGGCAGATCTCTTAGCGAGAGTCCCCAGGCTGGGGGAGGGGAGCCACCTGACACCCTATTGCACCACAGTGGCTAGGCTTTGGACCCCAAAAATGGCAACTGCCTGCTTGCAGATCACCAGCACTGGGGGTGATTGTTCAGGGGTTGGCAGGTGCCGGGTTGGGGGGCTGTGTCATCAGGATGACCCCTTATCTCTTTTATGTCACCCTCCCACAATCTCACACCTGTTCAGCAGGAGCTCTCGCTCTCTCTGATCCACCCTGAGCAGACCTAATAGCCCACAGCAGTTTCCAGGTTAGAGTCCCCTAATTAGTTTTCACCTCCGTCAATCTGGACCCGCTGAGTGGTAGAGGCAATTTACCTGTCTCCTAACTGGCTCCAGCAGTACCCCAGACCAGTCCCTCCTCTGCCAAGTGCAGTCCTGGCACAGAGCTTGGGAGTTTAAGATGCTTCCCGCTATTGTCTCCTCTCCACAGAGCCCCACGTCTCCCATGGTGATTTTGCACCGACTTCAGGCAGATCCCTGTCTGAGTGGGTGTGGAGGTCCATGGGGAAGCAAGACATTTTCCTGTGGGACTCATCCCACCTCACTCGCTGGAGAGGCAGGTGCAGCTGTCCCACGCTCTACTCTCTATTGTTTGTCTCACACTCTCCAGATTTTCACGATCTTATCTCCCATTCACCTTTTCTTTTTCTCGCTTTTTGTGTCCCATGCTGATTCTCCATGGATTCACAATGCTGTTCTTGAGGGGGAGCAATCCGCTCACTCATGTGTAGCAGGTTGAGATCTATGCCTTCCTCTCTGGGAGTGGGAATCAAGGAGGTTACCTCCACTCGGCCATCTTTTCTTCTCCAGTTTTTCAATTTCTTCAGAGAATTTTTCATTCATTCCTGAATTGTTCTGTGGTTTCTTTATGTTGGGATTCTATTTTCTCTTCAATTTCATTGAGTTTTCTTACAATCCATATTGGAAATTCTTCCTTGTTAGTTTACTTATATCATGTAAGTTGGTATCTATTGATGGAGATCAAATATTTTCTTTTGGAGGTGACTTTTCTCTCTGATCTTTCATGTTTCTTGTGTTCTTTCAGTGATTCTTTCTCATCAGGCTACGTTTTCAAGGACTGGGGGTGCTGGGACTGGTTTATGGACTTAATTCTGGGTCCCCAAAGGGACGTTCCTTGACAATGCTGGGGAGATGCGCTCTGGTCCTTTATTGTCTTAGAGATGTTTTAGCCTGTTGTGTTATCTCTGACCTGTTGTCTTCATTGCCTGCTTAAGGAGATTAGTGAGTTTTGATCCCTTGCTTAGACTCACAGGAGTTGGATCACTCTTGTGTATGTGACTTCGCTGCTGACCACTAGTTTGAGGTGGAAGACACTGTGTTGGGCTATGATGTTACCCTCTCTTTTGTTGCTTGTAGCTTGCATGGAGGAGTCAGTTATCAAGGTATTCCAATACCTTTGCAATGAGCTCTAAACCCCCAAATGGGATATACAAGTGCCTCAGTCTTTGGGGAATGTCATGCCACTCCCAAGTGTTACTTGAGCCCTGTTACCACTTTAGATGTGGTGAGAAGAGCAACAGGTAGTGTCGAGCCTGAGAGTGTATACTTCAGAGGTTGCTTGACCTGCAGCTAGGGGAGAGCTGCTAATATGTTATTCAGGGCTCTTTCACCACTCTTGCAAAGCAGCTCCTGACAGGGGGTGTCAATTGGTGTCAATTTTTTCCCTCTGCCAGTAAATTATTTAGGATTATCATTTCACAGGTGAATGCAATATGTACTAAATCCACTAGAGGCTGCCTTGCTTCTCTTTTTGTTTCTCCAGAACAAGACCTGGGGCTTATCTGTTTCAGGCCTGATCTTGGGAACAAGTCCTTCTCAGCATGAAGGCAGGACCCAATGCCATTAAAGCTCTCGAGAAGGGTTCCCTCTGTCCTCCTGAAATGATGGCCAGGAGGGTTTTCCCCTGGTGGGTTTTACCCACCACCACAACTGCCACTCAACCACAGAACCCATACATGAGTCTTGAAACTATTTTATTGTTGCCATTGATAAAATATCTTCACTATTTCATTCCAAATTAAATGAAGACCCATGGGAATCTAAAAAAAATAGATATCCATTTTTTCTCTTTGCTTCTGATAATGACTTATGAAGTGTAAATATAATCATAAACTGAGCTACCATGCCCTAGTGTATAAATAAGCTAGAATTTATTCCATTGTTAGTGGTTTACATTATGAAATGGTCTCTACCAAGTTTACATGGTGAATTTAAGTCATATTTAACCACATAATGTCATCCCAGATGATGAGATTGGGAAAGACCAAACTTCCAATTGTCATCCAGATCAAAAACCTTAGAGTAGTTTGAAATCATGTGTCTCTTTTACATGGATGAATCCAAAATTACATCACCACAACTGAGTTCATTTCATTAAAGGGTATTTACTCAGAGGAACAACATTCTTCTTGCTGAATTTTTATATGCCTTGAGCTATTTATTCAGCTTATGTTTTCACAAAATGACATAGAAAATAGCAGCATCACAGAATTGAGGGTTTTTAAAAAATAAATCTGTATTTATTGTAGCAATTAATAAAACATGGCCTGGATTCTATATTAAAATTTTCAAACATATATTTGAGAAGTTTATGGTATCTTGCCTTTGAATTTTCCATTGAATACAGCCTCATGATTCCCTAAATATTGTAAGAGAGTAGGCATGCCTTTTCACATCATCCAAAATTAATTCACCAATAATCTGAAATAGCTGGCACAATTCTCACTATGATTACCAAAAATTTAGAGAAAACCTTCAATAAAAGCAGGGGCCATCTAACAAATTGGTGCAATTATCAGCATGACCAGCCTAAAGGGAAACTGCATTTAGATAAAATGGGGCTTTGATTTCCCACTCACCTTCTATTAAGTGCCCTTGTTCAAGGTCACTCTCTAGATTAAAATCCTTCCTTGGTTTGTTGTTGGCTATAAGTAGTGTTTGCTTGGGGCAAGCCCAGTTTATGCCTGTAGTCCTAGCATTATCATTAATAATTCTACCTTTCATTCTCAAAAGTGTTCCAATTTAGATAATAAATTATATGGTCATCCTATCCATAAGATAGAATCACTAGCACAATTTATGAATTTCTTTATAGTCTGGACCAATGCTATATTTCCCACTGTATCTCTTCTACTTGTACCTTACCCTCCAGACACATGAAATTATTTATTCTACTCTAAAAACCACATGTATTGCTGTATCTTTATATTCTTGAGCATACAATTCTTTCTGCCTGAACTGTCCTTCCTCTGTTTTTTCACATATTGATTTTTTATTCATTCTTAGAGGCACAAACTTCAAGTCCTCTGGGATGACTTCTCTAATTTCCCTGGGATAATATTGAGAAAACAGGTTCAACTTGTTTAGTTACAAATAGATTGTTAAACCATATTCCAGTTCAGTGAGAAAGTGCCTGGGGCCATTAGCAAAGGAGTTCTGCCACAGGCAAAAGAGTGTGCCAGGTAAGTCTTCTACTTTACCATTCCTGCCCTAAGCAGTGTTTGATTCCCTCTGATCTGTAGTTCTCAATATTTAATTTATTCATATTTTTATATTACTATATTGGGCAGAATTCTAAGATAGACTCCAAGATTCTCACCTTCTGGTGTATATGACCTGTGTAATCCTTTTCTCCTGAGTATGGACAAGGCTTATGAATATGATGGTATATCACTCCTGGTATTAGGTTACTACTCAGTCAAATTTGAATTAATCAAAAGAGGGATTATCTTGGGTGGCCTGCCCTAATGAGATAAGCCTTTAAAATGCACTGGGTCCTTCCTGAAGTTAGAGGTTGTAAGTGTAAGAGTATGGGCAGGCATATAGAAGGGACCCTGTCTCGAGGACCCTAGAGTGGCCTCTAGTAGCTAAGAGTAACCCCTGGCTGACAGCCAGCAAGAAAATGAACCTTAGCTCTACAAATACAAGGGATTTAACTTTTCCAAAAACCTGAATGATCTTTGAAGAGGATCTTGATATCCACATGAAAACACAGGTCAATCAACACCTTGATTTCAGCTTGGTGAAAGCTTAAGCCGAGGACCCAGCTAACATGTGCCTAGACTTCTGACCCACAGAACTGAGATAAGAATGGATGTCATAATAAGTTGTTAAATTTATAATAATTTATTATGTGAAATAGAAAACAAATATAAACCATTTAACATTAATAATTACTTTTATTTAGAAATTATGCAGTTTTATTTAATAATTGCTTAGTAATAATTATTGTGAACTTTTTGAGCACAGGGACTATGTTTTATTATCTTCATTGTGCTCAATCCCTATCAGAATTTGTGTAGTAAATGAATATTTGTCAAACAAATGAATGATGGTGCCTAGTTTCCTCTTGTTGCTTAGGGCTTTATAATAGAGCTAACTACAGAGGTCCAATTTCCCCAGATAATGCCCCAAGTCCTGAATCTCTCCCTCCTACTTTTTCCTCTATTCAAATTTACCTGCTGGCTGGTTCTGGTTATTAAGGACCTGTTCTGTGCTTTTCATTTCAATGTCTGCTACCTTTTATCAATGGGGTTCTGGAGAAAGAATTAAATACTAATGCCCTAAGACATCCCTTGTATGTAAAGAAATAACTTATTCTCTGTGCATTTATAACAATTCTGATTCTGTACTAACATTGAAAAGATTGATAAAAAATACACTCAAATTATTTTATGAGTTCTGTGTCTTAGATGAAGATCCCATTCACTCTAAACATGAATGGCTTCATGTGTCATCCTTCCCAGTACCAAGATTTTTTTTTTAAAAAAAGATATATTGGAGATTCTATTCCCAGTGGAATGAATACTTTGGAATCATTTCAAATACAATGCAAAGTTACTCATGAATTATTTTGAATTTTTTTTCATAATTCTTCAAATAATTTTACATAGTCCATTTCTAGAACCAGCAGAAAACTTTGACTCTTTTAATCCCAAATTAACTATGGAATTCAACAGCGCTTTCCACTTTGTGAATGCCAATATTTCTGTATAATTTTTGCACAACTTTTAGCTATTTCCTTAAGATACAGAAGTAGACGTGGTGTGATGTATATTGCAAAATTTCCCTCTGTAATGGTGACATGTGTTTCACTTGCTCAAGATGTATATGAGAATGATCACTTTCTGCATTGAAGTTAAAAATATTCAGCAACTTGTTAGACCCCAAAGCACTACCTCATTATTTTACATTTACCAGGTTATTAATTAGGATGGATATTTTTCATATGCTAATTATCTATATTTTTTTCTTTTGTTAATACCAGTATATCTACTTTAATTATTGACAATATTCACTGTTATATTTTTCCTATATTATTTATTGTTGTGCAGCAAATCAAAACAAGCTTACTGGCTTAAAACAACACACATTTATTAACTGGCAGTTTCCATAGGACAAGATTCTGGAGGTGGCTAGTTTGGGTCCTTTGCTAAGGGTCTCACAAAGTTGCAATGTAGTCGTCAGCCAGGATGTGTTTCTATCTGGAGCTTGTATCCTCTTCAAAACACACCATAATGTTGGCACAATTGAGTTCTTTGTAGTTGGTGGACTGAGGCTCTCAGCTCCTAGAAACTGCCTACAGTACCCCATCGCTTGGTCCTCTCCATAAGCAGTTCATACCATACATAGCAGCTTATTTTTCAAGACCAGCAGAGTTGCTCACTCTGCAGTCTGCAAAGATTGAGCCTTATATAACTTAATTCTGAGAATGACAAGCTATCATTTTGCTATATAACACTAACAATAAATCAACTAAAAAAGAAATTAAGAAAACAATCTAATTTATAATGATGTCAAAACAATAAAATACTTAAGAGTAAATTTAACCAGGGAGGTGAAAGATCTATATATTGAACACTATAAAATATTGATGAAATATATTGAAGATGATACAAATAAATGGAAAGATATACTAAATTCATGGATTGGAAGAATGAATATTGCTAAAATGTCCATTTACTCAAAGTGATCTTCAGATTTAATGCAAACCCTGTAAAATTCTAATGTATCTTTTCACAAAAAATAGAAAGAACAACCCTAAAATTTGTATGGGACCACAAAAGACCCTAAATAGCCAAAGTAATCTTAACCAAAAAGCACAAGGCTAGAGTTATTGCACCTCCAGACTTCAAAATATATTATAAACGTATTGTAAACAAAAACAGTGTGGTAATGGCATAACAGAGTAAAGAAACACATACAGAATGGGAGAAGATACAGTTGACACTTGAATAATGTGAGGGTTGGGGTGCTAACCCCGCAAAGTCAAATATCTATGTGTAAACTTTGACTCCCTCACAACGTAACTACTAATAGCCTGCTGTTGACTAGAAGCCTCAGTGGTAACATGAACAGTCAATTAACATATTTTGTATGTTATGTGTATTACATACTGTATTCTTATAATAAAGTAAGCTCAAGAAAAGCAAATGTTATTTGGAAAATCATAAGGAAGAGAAAGTACATTTATAGTACTGTACTCTATTCATCAGTACCATAAGTCTGCATCACCTTTTTACAAGATGAATCATCTGTCTGAAGTGGAGGAAAGTGCAGCTACAGAACTCAATAGCTGGTACATATCAAGCAACTCAACTATATGTTGTGATGTCATGATGTTTCTCTGCTTCTTGGGAGCACTCCAACATAACTAGTGGCACTTTGTATGGGTCCCATAGTGTTGTTCAAGGTTTTGCACTAAACATGATAAAAAGTAGGCAAGAACTGTGAGAGATCACTTTTTATGGCAATACACAATTTACTGGAGAGACAAACTGCTCATGTGCAGATAATTGGCATCAGACAGCATTTTAAGCAAATAGTTGCAGCACTTTAACTCACCACAATAGCAACAGGAAGTGGCTACAAAACTATTACAGTAGTACAGTATGCACTATAGTTAATTTTACGATGTTATAATTTAATACTGCATCTTTACATTTGTTTACATTTCTCTCCATGACTGTGAATGGTGCCATGTACAGTCTTTAAGTGTTTGTGTGGTACGTTTTGATAAATTTCAACTTTTTATACTAGATTTGTGTATATTTTATGGTAGTAAATGACAAAATAGACTTGTATCTGCATATATTTTATGCATTTAAGACACACTTAACTTTTTCTTTTTTATATATTTCTAGGCTGCACAGTTTGCAAGTTTTTTTCAAATTGTTACAAATCTCCAAAATGTTTCCTATTTATTTATTCATTTGTTTGTTTACTTATTTATTTATTTTTAAGACAGGGTCTTGCTCTATCACCTAGGCTAGAGTGCAGTGCCATCCATCATAGCTCATTGCAACCTCAAACTTGTGGGCTCAAGAGATATTCTTGCCTCAGCCTCCTGAGTAACTGGGACTACAGGCACGCCACCAAGCCAGGCTAATTTTTCTATTTTTTGGTAGAGGTGGGGTCTCACTCTTGCTCGGGCTGCTCTCAAACTCCTGGCCTCAAGAAATCTTCCTGCCTCAGACTCCCAAAATTCTAGGATTACAGGCATGAGCCAGCCCCAATATATTTATTTTTTAAAAATTGCATATAAATTGGCCTATGCAGTTCAAACTCATGCTATTCAAAGATTAACTATATTTGCAAACTATGCATTTGACAAGGGATTAATACCAAGATATATAAGGAACTCAAAAACTCAATAGCAAAAACCCAAATAATCCAATTTAAAAATGGGCAAAATACCTGAATAGACAGTTCTCAAAAAAAGCTTTGTAAGAAACTGCCAAACTCTTTTCGGAAGTGATCATAACATTTTTATTCCCACTAGGATTTTATGAATGATTCAGTTTCTCTGCATTCTTGCAGCATTTGATGTTGTCACTACTTTTTATTTTAGTCATTATATTAGGTGTGCCTGTTTTTAATTTGCATATCCCTTATGGTTAATGGGGTTGGACATCTTTTCATGTGATTATTTACCATCTGTAAGTCTTCAGTGAAAAGTCTCTTGTCTTTTTCTTATATTTTGATTGGATTGTTTACTTTTTTGAGTTTTGAGAGTTCTGTAAATATTCTAGATACTAATCCACTATCCAATATGTGGTTTGTTATTATATTATATTATTATTATATTTTCCCCAGTCTTTTAACTTGTCTTTTCAGCCTTTTACAATGGTCTTTCACAAAGCAAAAGTTTTAAATTTGTTGAAGACCAATTTATCAATTTTTCCTTTTAGGTGTGTGAGCTTTTGGAGTCAAGTCTCTGAACTTTTTGCCTAGCCCTAGATTTAAAAAAATTTCCCCTATGTATTTTGCTAAATATTTTGTAGTTTTACATTTTCTGGTTAAGTCTGTGATCCATTTAAGTTAATTTTTGTATAAGGTATGACACTTATGTAGAGATTCATTTTCTTTTTTGGCCTATAGATATCCAATTTCTCCAGCACCACATGTTGAAAAATATCTTTCCTCCATTGGATTGCTTTTGCACTTCTGTCAAAAATCAGAAACAACCCAAGTGCTCATCAATACATGAGGGGATTAATAAAATGTGGTATATGTATACCATGGAGTACTACTCAGCTTTAAGAAACAATGGTGATATAGCACCTCTTGTATTTTCCTGGATAGAGCTGGAATCCATTCTACTAAATGAAGTATCCCAAGAATGGACAAACAAGCATGACATGTACTCACCATCAAATTGGTTTCACTGATCATCACCGAAGAGCACATTTAAGAATAACATTAATCGGGTGTCAGGCAGATGTGGCAGGGGGTGGGGGGAGGGAATGGGTGTATACATACATAATGAGTATGATGCGCACCGTCTAGGGGATGGACACACTTGAAGCTCTGACTCGGGGGTAGGGGGCAAGGGCAATATACGTAACATAAACTTTTGTACCCCCATAATATGCTGAAATAAAAAAAAATAAGGGAAATGGTAGACCATAATACTGAAAGCTTAGTTTGGGGACACATTGTGGAAAACCTTCAGTAACAGTCCTGGGAGTTTTCACAAGGCAGTGGAGAGTTCTCAAGGACTTTATTTTTTTAATAAACACTTAGTTCTAGATTTATTACACAATAAATACATATTGTTAAACAATCAAGATACAAATAAGCAAAAAGAAAAAACTCAGATGGATATATTTGTGCAGATCTATTTCAGGGTCTTCTATTCTGTTTTATTGAAATATTTGTCAAACTCTCCACCAATAGCACAGATTTTATCATTATATCCATACAATAAGCCTCGAAGTCAGAAACCTATGAAAAAAAATTGCTGATATTTTGATAGAAATTATATCAAACTTGCATATCACTTTGGAGAGACTTGACATCTTTCCTATGTTGATTCTAACAATTGTTGGTCATAATATGTGATATGGTTTGAATGTTTTTATCCCCTCCAAAATTCATGTTGAAATTTGATCCCCAGTGCAATGGTGTTGAGAAGTGTGGCCTTTGGGCAGTGATTAAATCATGAGGGCCCCACTTCCATGCATGGGATTAGCTGCTCTTCTTATTTTAAAAGGGCTTGATGGAGAACATTCACCATTTTCACCCCTTCTGTCTCTTCCATCATGTGAGGACACAGCATTTCTCCACTCTAGAAGATTCAGCAACAAGGCACCATCTTGGAATCAGAGGGCCCTCACCAGGCAGTGCCTTGATTTTAGACATCCCAGCCTCCAGAATTGTGACAAATTTCTATTGTTTATAAATTACTCAGTCTGTGGTAATTTGTAATAGCAGCACAACCAAACTAGGACAGTGTGTCTCTCCATTTATTTAGATCTTCTTTCTTTCATCACCATTGCGTAAATCTCTACATACAACTTCTGTACTTGCTTTGTTAGATTTACACCTAAGTATTTCACTTTTTGAGCAATAGTAAGTCAGATTGTATTTCTAATTTCAGTTTCTACATGTTCATTGGTAGCATATGGAAATAAAACTGATTTTTGCATCCTTTTCTTATATCCTACAATCCTGTTGAAATTACCTATGAATTCTGAGTGTTTTTGCAGATTTCTTGAAGTTTTATTTTTTTATTATTATTTTATTTCAGGATATTATGGGGGTACACACATTTTGGTTACACGTTATGACTTTGCCACACCCAAACCATCATTTGAGGTATGTCCTTTCCCTCTTACAATGCACACCTTGAAGTTTTATATATAGGCAATCATGCCATCTCTAAATAAGGACAGTTTTATTTCTTCTTTTATTATTTATATGCCATTTATTTCCATTTCTTGTCTCACAACACTGTCTAGGACTTTCATCACTATGTTGAATGAGAATTGTGAGACAGGACAACTTTGCCTCATCCATGATCTTAGGAGAAAAATATTCAATTTTTTACCATTAAGTACAATGTTCAATGTAGGGTTTTTTGTATGAATAGTTACTCTCAAACAAGTTAAAGAAGTTTTCCTCTATTCCTATTTTTCTAAGAGTATCATGAATGGGAATTGAATTTCGTCAAATGTTTTTTCTACGTTGGTTGATATGTTGGTGTGATTTTTTCCTCAGGCTTTTAATATGATGGATTACATTAATTATTTTTTTAATATTGTGCCAGTCATGCATAACTGGACTAAATTTCTTTTGGTAGTGGTAAATAATTAATTTTTGTACATTATTGAATTCTGTTTACTTATATTTGTTAAGGATTTTTACATCTACATTAATGAAGGATATTGGTCTGTAGTTTTCTTGTACTCTTTGGTTTTGGTATCAAGATTCATAAAGTTCCAATAAATAAAATGAATTAGAAATTGGTGTTAATTCTTCTTCAAATGTTTGATGGATTTCCCCACTGAAATCATCTAGACCTGCCTGATTTTTGTAGGGAGTTTTTGAATTACCAATTAAAGTTGATTAATAATTATAATTAAAATACTAAAGTTAATATATTTCACATTGAATGAGTTGTGGTTGTTTTGTTTCTCAAGGAATGGGTCTTTTGCGTAATTTTTCAGAGATATATGCAGATGTATGCAGGAGATGTTTATAGTTTTCCTTTATAATCCTTTGATGATGTCAGGATCTGTATTGATATCTTTTCATTCGTGATATTGATAATATATATTTTTGTTTCTTGTCAGACTTGCTAATGATTTGCAATGTTATTGATATTTTGAAATAATTAGATCTTTATTTTATTAATTTCCTCTATTATTTTCTTATTTTCAATTCTGTAGGTTTATGCACTTATTTTTGTTATTCTCTTTTTTGCTTTATTTGGGTATATTTTCTTTTTTTCTAGATTCTTGAGGTGGATGCTTAGATTATTGATTTGAAACTTTCTTTTCTTTTTATTTTTTAATTGGCACATTATAAGTGTACCTATTTATAGGACGCAATTTGATATCTTGATACGTAGCTATGTTGTATAATGATCAAATCAGGGTAGTTAACGTATCCATAACCTCATGTATTTATCACTTCTTTGTGTTGAGCACATTTAAAAGCCTATCTTCCAGCTATTTTGTAATATACAATGTTTTACTGTTAACCATAGCCACCCTACTGTGTAATAGAACATCAAAATTTATTCTTTCTATCAAGTTGTAAATTTGTACTTATTGACCAACCTCCCCTCATGCTCCCGTTCCCCCTACTCTTTCTGATCTTGGTAACCACTGTTTTGCTGTTTGCTTTTTCTATTTCCATATTAACTTTTTTTTGATGTCATATGAGTGAAATCATGAGGTATTTTTCTGTCTGGCTTATTTTACTTCACATGATGTCCTCCAGGTTAATACATGTTGTTGCAAATGACAGTATTTCATTTTCTATGGCTGAATAATATTCCATTGTGTATATATACCAAATTTTGTTTATTCATTCATTATTGTACACTTAGGTTGATTTGATATCTTGGCTATTGTGGATAGTGCTACAATAAATACGGGAAGCAGATATCTCTTTGGCATATTGATTTCATTTTTTTTGGATATATACCCAGTAGTAGGATTGCTGGATCATATGGTAATTCTATTTTTTTCTGTTTTTTGATGAACTTCCATATTTTTTTACATAATGACTATACTAGTGTACAATCCCACCAATGGTGTGTAAGTGTCCCCTTTTTGCCACATTCTTTACAACCTTTGTTTTCTTTTTAATCTTTCTTTTCTTTTCTTTTTTTCTTTTTGTAATAGTCATTCTGACTGGGATGAAGTGGTATCCCTTTGTGGTTTTTATTTGCTTTTTCCTAATGATTAGAGATGTTGAGTATTTTTTTTCATATAAGTGTTGGTCTATTGCATATTTCCTTTTGAAGAATCTTCGTTCTTTTGCCCATTTTTTAACCTGGTTATTTGTTGTTGTTTTTATGCTGGTGAGTTATTAAAGTTCCTTATATATTTTAGACATCATGCCCTCGTCAGATATATAATTTAGAAATACTTTTCCCAATTTTCTCTTCACTCCGTTAGTAGTTTCCCTTATTGTGCAAAACTTTTTAGTTTGATGTAATTTCATTTGCCTATTTTTGCTTTTATTGCCTGTATTTTTGAGGTATTATATAAAATATTTGCCAAAAAATGAATAAAAATAAAAAATAAAATACTTGCCCAGACTAATGTTGTGAAGCATTTACCCTATGTTTTCTTCTAGTAGTTTGATAGTTCCAGATTTTACATTTAAGTCTTTAATACATTTTGAGATAATTTTTGCATATGGTGGGAGTGGGAGGGGTCTAGTCTCATTCTTCTGCATGTCGATATCTAGTTTTCCCACTACCATTTAATAAAGAGACTGTCTCTTTCCTGGTGCCATTGTCAAAACTCAGTTTTTGTGGGTACATGAATTTATTTTTGTGTTCTCTATTCCATTCCATTAGACTATCCATTTTTATGCTAGTTCCATGCTATTTTGGTTACTATAGCTTAGTAGTATTTTGAAGCCAAATAGTGTGATGCCTCCAGCTTTGTTTACTTTGCTCAGGATTGCTTTGGCTATTCAGGGTCTTTTGTGGTTCCCATTTAGCATGATATTAGCTGTAAGTTTGTCATCTATGGCCTTTATGGTGGTGAGATATGTATCTTCTATACCTAACGTGTAATTCTTTATTTTTAGCCAACAATCAATGTTGAATTTTTTAAAATACTTTTTCTGCATTTATTGAAATAATCATATTTCCAAATGTTTTATCCTCTTGTTGAATTGATCTATTTATTATTTTATAATCACTTGTTCTGTCTTTCATTTACAGTTTTCGACTAAAAGTCTATTTGATCTAAGTATGCCTCTTTTAAGCTGATAGCAACTTAACTTGAGTTACATATAAATACTCTAGTCTTCTTCCCTCCTCCCCACAATTTATATTTTTGTTGCCTTAATTTACGTCTTTATCTATTGCATGTTTCTTACCTGCTAATTATAGCTGTTGTTGCTTTTGACCATTTTGACTTTAATTCTTTATACTGTAAGACTGAGCAATTTTACAAAATATCATTACATCACTGTGGTATTATGAGTTTGATTTATGAATTTCTTTCTACTGGTGAATTTTAAACTTTTATGCATTTTCATGACAGTAATTATCATCCTTTCATGTCCACTCCCTTAGCATTCCACTCTCTTGAGCATTTCTTGTAAGACTGGCCGAGTGGTTGGTGATGGCAGATTTTGCTTGTCAGGGAAGATCTTTATTTCTTCTTCATTTGTGAAAGATAGCTTTGGGGGATATGGTATTCTTGGATTACAGGCTTTTTTTTCTTCCAGCACTTTGAATATATTTCTCCTAGCCTACAAGGTTTCTGCTGAGAAATTTCCTAATACACAGTGTGCATTCTTTTATATGTGACTTGATGCTTTTTTCCTGCAGCTTTTAGAATTCTTTCTTTGTCTTTGACTTTTGACAGTTTGATTATAATGTCTCTCAGAGAAGATGTTTTTGGGTTCAATCTAATTGGTAATTTTTGAGCTTCCTGAATCTGGATTTCCATATCTCTCCCAATGCTTCGGATATTTTCCACTATTATTTTGTTAAATAGGTTTTCTCTGCCTTTCTCCATCTCTTTTCCCTCTGGAAATCCTATAATGCAAACATTTGTTTGCTTAATGGTGTCCCCTAAGTCCCATAGGCTTTTTTATTATTTTAGCATATTACAGGGGTATAAATGTTTAAATTACATATATTATTGCCTTTGCCCCACCAAAGTCAGAGCTTCAAGTGTGTTCATCACCCAGACAGTGCACACTGCACCCATTAGGTGTAACTATACCTATCCCCACCTCCCCCCTCCCACCTGCCCGACACCCTATGAATGTTACTACTATATGTGCACATAAGTGTTGGTCAGTTAAGTCAGTTAATACCAATTTGATGGTAAGTACATGTGGTGCTTGTTTTTCTGTTCTTGTTATACTTCACATAGTAGAATGGGCTCCAGCTCTATCCAAGATAACACAAGAGGATAGAAGAGGTGCTAGATCACCATTATTTTTTGTGGCTGAGAAGAACTTCATGATATATATATATAGACACACACCACATTTTATTAATCCACTCATGTATTGATGGGCACTTGGGTTGTTTCCACATCTTTGCAATTGTGAATTGTGCTGCTATAAACATTCTAGGCTTTCTTTATTTCCTCAGACTGAGTTATTGCAAAAGACATGTATTCAAGTTCAGAAATTTTTTCTTCTGATTGATATATTTTCTTATTAAAGTTGTTAGTTGTATTTTTTATTTCATTAATTGAATTATTTAGCTGAAAAATTTCTGTTTGGTTCTTTTCTATATCTATCTCTGTGTTGAATTTCTCATTCAGATCATGAATTGTTTTCCAAATTTCATTGAATTGTCTATGTTCTCTTGTATCTCACTGAGTTTCCTTAAGATTATCATTTTGATTTCCTTTTCAGTCATGTTGGTTGTAAATGTTCTTTTCTTTGGAATCTGTTACTAATAACTTATAGAGATCCTTTTAGGGTGTCATGTTTTCTTGTTTTTTCATGTTTTTGTGCCCCTACATTGATGTCTGTGCATCTAGTGGAATAGTTGCTTTTTGCAATTTCATGGAGTAGCTTCATAGGGAGAGACTTTTTCCTGTAGATGAGTCCTAGTGTGTCAGTTGGGTATGGGTGCACTGGCTTTGGTTCTGAGTTGACTCAGCACTGCTGTCTCTATAAAGTTTCTTCAGCTGTAATCCTCGCCAATGATGTCTACTATCATCTCAGTTACCTATGCTGTAGTAGTTTGTGATGGTGGTGGCATGGTTTTGCCAGGGGTGGAAGCACCAGGCTGGTTTTTGGGCTGAGTGTGTGTGGGCACAGAGGGCCAACAGCCTGTGCAGCTGGGTCTTCAGGGAAGCAAGGCTGCCAGCAGACTGGATGTTGGGCTGGTCCCAGGCATAGCAGTGCCATGTGGTCCTCTGGCAGTCTGTCTGGTGAGTTGGACAACCACTGGAAAGGCTGTTGGGCTGGGCACAGGCATGACAGTTCTTGGCAGCCTTGTGGTGGTTTATTGAGGGGTGGAAGGAAGGCAGAGCTGCTGGCAGGGCATCTGTAGGGTCAGGTACAGGCATACATGGGCACCACAGTGGCCTTGAAGTGGTCTGTTCATTGGGCAGGAAACTGCCAAACTGGTTCTCAGGCCAGGTGGATGCATAGCAATGCCAGGTAGCCTTGCAGTAGTCTTTCCGGGGAGAGAATGCTGCCACCAATGCAGCTGTCAGGATACAGCTGGGCACGTTTGGGTACATGTGGGCACGGTAGGGCCAGGTGGCTCTGTAGTGGTCCGTAGTGGGTGGGGCTGCTGCAAGAGCAGGTGTTATGCAGGCTGTAGGCATATGGGGGCTCAGCTGGTTGGCTGGCTGTTTGGCATGGGTTGCACGTGTATGGAGGCAGTCAGTGTGTTTGGCAGCTTCCCTACTCTGCAAGTCTGCCTGTTCCCTGGGGAACACATGGTTTTGGATGCCAGGGTCTCAGTCATTCTATCTGGTCTAAACTCTGGGCAGCTGGGATCAGGGTGCTGCAGGAATCTCTGTGAATATGGTATAATGATGGTGGGGCCTCAGGGATGGAGACAGTCAGTTGCTACTGGCCCCCAGGGCAGGACACACTTGAGCAGTGGGTTCAGTTTCAAGAAGGCACTGTGCTATAGCAGCTTAGTTTGCCAGGGTAAGAGTGCTCAAGGTGGACTCCTACTGTGAAGCAACACGTCTATGTGAACTCTCAGCTATTCCCCAAAATGGTTTGAGGATCTGTGAGGACAGGGGCACTCTCTTGCCTCAAAAATTGCTATTTTTATGGTGGCAGTGGGGACGCCTGGGGTCTCCTGCTTACCTTTTCTGTGTAAGAAGAAGTCTTCTCTAACTCTGAGCCAATAGCAGCAGGAGAGACAGTGAGGCAGAGGCAGAATGCCTTGTTCCCTTCTCTATAGTGTTATCCTGGCTTTGATACATCACAGGGATTTCACTGCTTCCGTGGTGCTCTCCAGTGTAGCATCTCAGTCACTCCAATGGAAATGTAGGTGTTTATTTGTTATTTTGGTCACTTTTTGTGGGGAGGAAGAAGTGCCAGGTGATGCTAGTCATCTTGGTGACATCACCACCTTTGCCTCTTTTTTAATGTGAGTATTTAGCACTATTAATTTCTTACAAATTTCAATATTTGTACTTTCATTTTAATTCGGTTCATTGTATATTTCATTATCCTTTGAGACTTTCTCTTAGACATATGCATTATTTAAACATGTGTTGTTTAGTTCCAAGTGTCTGGAGATTTACCTATTATTATTGTTATTGATTTTTAGTTTCATTCTATTATGTTCAGAAAATAGACTCGGTATGATTTAAAATTTTTTTATTTGTTTAGTTCTCTGTTTTGTCTCAGAATATAATCTATCTGGCATATGTTGCACAGAAACCTGTAAAAAAAAATGTGCACTTTGCTCTTGTTGGGTGGAGTGTTCCATAAATGTCAATTAGATTCTGTTAGATGATAGTATTATTGAATTATTCCATATTCTTTCTAATTCTCTCTTTAGATGTTGTATCAATTGCCAGGAGAGGGATGATAAATCTTCCAACAATAATTGTGGATTTGTCTATTTCCTCTTTCAATTTTATCAGTTCTTGCTTCCTAAAATTTGTGATTCTGTTGGTTTATATATTTATACCCTTTTAGGATTGCTATGTGTCCTTGGAGGATACATATGTGTGTGTATTTGAATGAAATATAGAAACCTTATCACACTTTATGTCCTTTTACTCTTCCAATTTATAATATAATTGTCTTAAATATTTCCTCTAAATACATTTAGAACAACATCAGACAATGCTGTAATTTTTGCTTCAAACATCAAACATAATTTTCAAAACCCAAAAGGAGATGGAAATCCTATTTTATTTTCTGATATTTTTAGTCCATCTTGATGTTCCAGGTTACTTATTTTATTATAATATTTCATTTTTATTTAGCAATCTTCTTTTAGCCATTCTTTTACATTCTTTAAAGTCAGGCTTTTTGGTGACAAATCTTATAGTTTTTCCTCATCTGAAAATGTCTTGATTTCTCCTTCATTAGTAAAGGATATTTTCACTGAGTATAGGATTCTGGGTTCACAGTTCTTCCCGTTTTTTTTGTTTTTTTTTTTCGTTTTATCATCACCTGAAAAATATTGCACCATTTACTTCTGGTTTCTACAGTTTCTAATGAGAGATCTACTGTCATTTTAATTCTTTTTTTATTTCAGCATATTATGGGTGTACAAAAGTTTAGGTTACGTATATTGCCCTTGCCTTCCCTCCCCTCCCCCCGGAATCAGAGCTTCAAGCGTGTCCTTCCCCTAGACGGTGCGCATCGCACTCATTATGTATGTATACACCCATAGGCAAGGGGTTGTTTTCTCTGGTTTCTTTCAAGATTGTTTCTTTGTATTTAATTTTCAGAGGTATAGTTACAACGTGTCTTGGTGTGAATTTCTTTGGATTCATCCTGTTTGGGATTCAGTCAGCCTCTTGACAAATTAGAAATATTTTTAGGCATTTTTTCTTCAAATACTTTTTCCCCATTGCCTTCTTCTGGGACTCGAATGACATGAAAGTTAGATCTTTTGTTATAGTCTCACAGGTTCCTGAAAGACTGTTCATTTTTTAATATTTATTTTCTTGGTGCTGTTCAAATTCTTAATTTCTTTTGTTTTTTCTTCCAATTCACTGATGATTTCCTCTGTCTCCTCCATAATGCAGTTGAGCTTACCCACTAAGCTTTTCATTTTAGTTATTGTGTTTCTCAGTTCTAAAATTTCCATTTGTTTCTTCTTTATATATTCTATTTTTTGTTGAAACTTTCTATTTTTTTCTGAGGATTTCTATTTTTTCATTTGTTTCAAGCATGCTCACAATTGCTCATTAAAGCATTTTTATGGCTGCTTTAAATTTTTTATCAGATATTTCTGGCATCTCTGGCATCTTAATGTTGGCTTCTATGGATTTTAGTTTTTCACTTAATTTGAGATTATTCTGGTTCTTGGTATGATGAGTGATTTTTGATTGACACTTGGACATTTTAATATTATGTTATGAGATTCTGGATCTTATTTAAACTTTCTACTTAGCTGGGCTTTTCTGATACTACTCCAGCAGGGGAAGAGGGGAGCATCCTTCATTACTGACAGATGGAGGTAGAAATCCAGTTTCCCCATCTGGCTTCCAATGACACTAGAGTGGGGGAATTCCTCATTACTGCTTGGGGCATGAGAATTCTGGCTCCACATATGATGTCCGTTGACGTTGAAGGGATGGCCTTATTATTGCAGGGCAAAGGTGAAAATCTTTGCTCACACCACCCCAGAAGGGTGGGGAGGCACCTCATTACTAAAGGATGGAGGTAGAAATTCAGTGTCCATTAACTTTGCAGGCGGGTAGGCACTTGTTACCATTTAACAGGGGTAAAAGTCCCAGCATCTTACCTGGCCTACTCTGACACCACCCTGGAAGATTTGTTGAAGTGCCTCATTACACCTTAACAAGATCTGAAATCTAGGCTTTCCACTTGCCCTTTTTTGTCACAAGTTTGGATGGGGTGTAATGAGAATATATCATTTGAAAAAGTCCTTCAGATGATGTTGATGATATCCTGTTTCTAAATAAGTCTTCTCAACATTTTCCCTTGCAAATAAGATCAGCTATTTTTTATTGCCCAATTTCAGCTGAACTTAATTCACTTTGTGAATTTTCCACAAAATACCTCTGGGGCTCGCATTACAATTTAATAATCCTTAAAATCATTTTGGAGGAAAACTGATGTATCTGATATTGGGTCTTCTCATTCAAAAACATGGTATGTATCTACATTCATCCCTTTCTTTTATTCCTTGTAGTCCAATTTTGGAGTTTTTGACTTATAAGCTTACTGTTTTTCTCTTTAATTTTATACCCCCACACTTATAACCATCCATTTATGAATATATAATAATTGGAACAACATATATTGAGCACCTGCTGTATTGCAGGCACTTAATTAAGCACTGATGATGGAAAGATCATGTATGAAACTCACTTCAACTCCACGCTCCAAATCTGTTTTTGAGAATATTTACAATACAGTATGATAATCAGGGTGATATTGATGTAAGCATCATGCTGTGGAAAACATATAAAAAGCCAAAATCTCAACACAAAGCTAGTGGAAAAGGGAAACAGTTTCAATCAAGTAGTATTAGTGTTAAGGCAACTAGCTTGGCTGTGATACTGACTATTAAGCACATTAAATGTGGATAATGTGACTGAGGAACTGTGATGAATTTTTAATTTTATTTAATTTTAATTTTGTTAGCCAAATGTCACTAGTGGCTACTGTATTGGATAGCACAAAAGAGGACCTATGTTTAGGAAGAGAAATACTGACAGTAAAATATGGATTGGTAAAGAATGAGGCTGTAGACAGATATCCACATTAGGGAATTGTTGCATAATTCCAGTTTGAGAATTTGAGAATCAGAACTCAGACACTAGTAGAGGAGATAACCTGAGGAGAAAGATCTAAGAGGCATCTTAGATTATACATTACTGGACTGATGATTTGGGGGCTAACAGAGAAGGTGGAGTCTAGAATGACTTAATCCCTGTTATATGTCTAGGCATCAGCTTGATACCTGTATATACACTGAAGCTTGTTTCCCAGTATATACGAACATATACATTCCTAATATATAGCAGTTACCTATATATTCCCAATATATAGGAGCAACATATAGAATTTGCCTTTAATCTCTGCCAATATTCAATTAAATATGGGATTCATTGACATAAGAAGTGTACTCACTCCAGGTTTGAACATGTCAATTGTTATCATTATAATTTCAATGCCTGCCATACTTATTTTATTGTTTAATAAAAGTGTCAATATTTATTTTTGCATATCCAAATACAATTAACACACAATCTTCATGCTATTATCATATTGAAGAAATAACAAGGAAACCTGTGACTTTTACTTCAATAGGTGAATTTGTAATCTACAAATGTCTTCCTATCATTATTGTTCAAAAATAGATGTTTTCTATTATATATTTTGAAAGCATGACAAATATATAATTGGGTGGCAATTATGTATTAGCCACCCAAAATATAGTATTGAATTCACAGTGCATATTTATCCTTTCAGATTCTAACATTCTGTTGTTTAATTGTCAATGGAAAGGGAATTAAGAAATAATGCATGCTTGTTTAACAGTAGCAGCTCTGATGATTAATAAAATTGTACTCAACAAGATAGATTTTATGTAAAAGCAATGAAATATACAATTAGTCCTTTCCTCATCTCAACCATTTTTTCCTCAGATTATCCTTCAACTGTAGAATATATTTACAGTGCATTGTTAAAACTTACATAGATGTAAGACACATATTTCCTTTATATTTACTGAATGCTTATGATATAAAAGTTGTTTTATTGGGTTTTAAGATGAGTGACATATCTCATTTCATTAACTCAAATTTTGAATCCTCGTTCTGCTTCTTAATTACCTGTATGACATGGGTAATCACAGTCACTTTTTGTTTTCGTTTTTATTATCCATATAATGGTCTGGTTAGTAAACAAGGAAATTCAAATTAAAACAACAATAAAATGCCTTATCCAACAGATTGTCAAAAATAAAAATATGTTACAATATCCAGTGTTGGTAAGGATATGAGTCAAAGGAAATATTGACACACTGTTGGTGAGAGTAAAAAACAATACTCATTTATTACCTCAGACTTCTGCAGGTTAGAAGTTCAGTCACAGAGTAGCTTAGAGTCCAGGCTCAGAGTCTTACAAGGCTCAGTCCTACAAGTGTATAATCAAGATTTGGGACTTATGTGTTCTCATATGGACATTCTGGGAAAGAATTTGCTTGTAAACTTGTTCATGCTTTTGGCAAAATTAAGTTCCCTGAAGTGACAGAACTGAGATTTCTGTTTTCTTATTGGCTGTTGACTGGGAGTCACTGTCAGCTCCTAGAGGCAACCCTCAGGTCCTAGTCATGTCCCCCATCCATCTTCAAAGACATCCAGAGAGAATCTCTCTTTGTCAAACATCTCTTAGGCTTCCATTCTTTTTTCTCTTCAGGAAGAGCGCAGTGCTTTTTTAGGAGCTCACATGATTAAGTCAGGCTCACCACAAATAATCTCCTTATTATACAATCAACTGATTTGATATTTTAATTACATCTGCAAAATTCCTTAACAGCATCACCTAAGTTATTGTTTGCATTGCCAGGGGAAGATGTATGTCCCAGGAAGCCGAATCTTAGAGGTCATGATAATTCCACTACTACAGCATGTTCAAATTCATTTTTGGCAACATGAAACAAATTGACAATGTATACAGTCTGTGCAGCAGCAAGCTCAGTTTTATATTTTAAGAACTCTAGAGCAGTTATCATGTGTGAATCAGAAAATATTTTTTACATATGTGTGTATTGTAATGTAGAAAATTTGGTAAGAACCTAATTGTTCATTGATGGAATACTGTCTTATTCCATTAGTGCTGCTATTACAAAATACCACAGACTAGGTAATTTATAAAGAACAGAAATTTATTTGCTCACAGCTCTGGAGGGTAAGAAGTCCAAGATCAAGGTGCTGCTGGCAAGTTCAGTTGACTGGGGTGAGAACTGCTTCCAAGAGGGTGCCTTTTTGCTGCATCCTCTGGGAGGGGAGGAACACTGAGTATTCACGTGGTGGAAGACAGATGAGCAAGCAAGCCGAATATATTGCATAAAGCCTATTTTTTAAGGGCCTTAATCCCATTTACCAGGGAGGAAGCCTCATGGCCTAATCACCTCTTAAAGGCCCCGCCTGTTAATACTGTCAAATTGATGACACTTGAATTTTGGAAGGCACACATTCAAACCATAGTAAATACATACATTGTGATATATTCATATAATAGATGATTCAGTGGTTAAAATGTACTGAACAGATCCATACACATATCATCATGAGTAGATCTCAAATACATAATGTTGCATGAAAAAAGAGCAAATTGCTGAATGAATTCAGCATACCATTTATGTAAAGTTTTATAGTACACAAAATTAATAAATGTCATTCTATATATTTTATATGGAGACATACATATGTACGACCAGACTCTGGATGCAGCTCTGCATCTTATTAGCTCTGTGTCCTCGGGCAAGTTGCTTAATTACTCCTTTTAAAATGGTTATCTATAAAATGTGCATTACTATGAAGATTAAATGACCAAATCTTTGGAAAATGTTAATAACTGTCAGGCACATGGAAAATGCTATGTAAATGTTTGTTATGAAAATATAAATACATAATATTATAAAACTTGAACTAGACAGACACTTACTGAATTCTTAGAGTGTTTGCCTCTGAGGAGCTGAGAAGCGAATTTATCACATTCAAAGGGGGTTTCAACTTTATCCATGATTTTACTTTCTTTGTAAATATAAAAAAGGTCAAGTAATAGCAGTTAATTCTAGATGGTAGAAACATGAGTTTTTGTTATATGTACATTTTGTTATTTTAAATATTAAAAAAGTCCAGAATCACATTTAAAATTACCACTATAAAACATCTCCCTCCATGAAAATAAATGTTAGGCTGGATAATTTTTAGTAGTCTTTATAGATCTGTACAATTTCATCATTTATTAATCCTGCTCTTGGCCATATATTCTATAAGCATATGTTAACAATAAGAGATGAACAAATTGTTAGATTGATTTACCATTGTCTTTTTCTCTATTATATAAGAAGTGACCTTAGAAGAAGTTTAATTGGCAGTACACTTGTGAAAGTTACACTTCCCCCACTTGATTTCCCATAAGCACTATGTAATGCACAGTATAGACTTTGTAGCTTGATGGTTGACATTTACAATACCAGACTAATTGCTTTTATCAGAGAAACAACTCAAAATATTGAAATAAATTGAAGGTTTGGTTGATATACAGCTTTGAAAATTTGATATTTTTAAAATGTTTAAATATTTTCAAAGAACGATAGCACTAAGTTATCATTCATTACTCAATACTCAGCCCAGCAAATTGGAAAAAAATACAACAACAATAACAGATGCTGTGGGTAACTGCAGTGCTCTACCATTAGTTTGACTTGTGTTTTTCATTTTGAGACTGCGTGAGTCACCCACAGAGAGTTATAAAGTAAAACAAAGAAGATTCAAGATTTTAATAAGACATTACCTTGAGCTCCTTACATTGAAGATAGTTTATCTCTGTCTGGATGAATGTGTTTATATATGTGAACACTCACGCAAAGATAGAGATCACAATAAAAAGACATAATAATAAAATTCCTTTGCAGGTGAAGTGAAACACTACTACATATATGTATATAGATACACAAGTATCATTATTCTATTGAGATATTGAAGGTCAGATAATATGTCTCTGTCTAACGTTCTTCCTCAGCAGAAAGTTCTGATACTATTTTGATGTCTCTGATCCTTTGCTTATAGAAGTTGCCTTTTACAAAGAGGATTATTTCATTCATGATCTCAGTCTTTCATCTGATTCTACAGGAAATATTTAGTTGTTTTTCCAGAACAATATTATATTCTCAAGTTGCCAAAGTCAAAATAGCTAGATGGGTTGGGGGAGAGAGACTATTCCTTTTATTTCATTGGTAGTTTTGTCCACATGACTCTAAATCACTGATTTGAATGATTCTTTCTCAATGAATTGACTCTACTTACAGCTACATCAATCAGCTATTATGGTGTGTGCCAATGTTATGATTAATTACCGCATAAAACTAGTGGAAAGCAAGACAAATGAGCAATTTTAGATATTATACCTCTGTTTAGCTTTATATTCTCAATGGTAAGTATGTGTGATATTTAAATGAAGACATATGCATTGATTTTAACCTTTTATAAGCAGAAGTGTCTAGATTAAATAAGTCCTCCGTTTAACACTAGGGAGGTGTGAGCAGCAAATATGATTTCATGTACTAACAGTGTTCAATTTCTAATTTTGAGAATAGGAAAATTTATAAAGTATGTTTTGTGACTATAGAAAAAATATACCTTTGTAGAATTCTGAGTGATTATTTTTCTCTTTGTCCCCTATATATAATCAAACTAAGATTCTCCTTTTTGTCAGAAGTTAGATTAATGTAGTGTAGGACTGGCCTTATTATCAGCTCAGAACCTTAGGGATGGGAATGGATTTAAGTGTTATAGCAATGACTGAGATTCTACCTTGGTCTATTTCACAGCTAAAATTATCCCCCTCTCCACCTCTAGAATTATAGTTGGGAATATAAGACTAGGTAAGATTGAACATTTTGGTGTCAATACTCAAAATTATACGACCATATATAATAAGCATAAATATTAAATATTTAAGGAAAAATTAGTATGAAGCAAACTGGATATCTCTAGTCTTATAGGTTATTCAAATTAGCTTCTGGCTGTGAATTGCTGGAGATTTGTATTAGGAAAGGTTAAAGAACAATACAGATTCTTGAAATTGATAGGTGTGGGCTCATGGCTTGGCTTTTCTGTGATTCTGTATCAGGAACATTTATGTTGTTATTCTGCAGACACTATGAGGCAGTGCTTATGTAACTTTCACACTATTTGCATAAAATCGACTTGTTTGGCAAAGTGAGAAGAAAAAAAAATCACAGTCCTCTGAGACATTCATAGAACAAAGGGCTTTATGATCAGTTTTGAGAAACATGGAATTCCTTACCCCCTCTTGGAGAGAAACAATGCAGCTGACCACTATTGCAGTTGTTCTGGCAAAAGGTCTCCATGAACTTCCATATGACATAAAAATGAATTTTTCTCATCTTAGCCTATTTCAGCTCCCTGTAGCATTCAACACCATAAATCACTCCTTTCTTCTCTCTCCTGTATTCCCCATCCCAACCAGGCCTTTTAAAACGTGTCTTCATTATTTTTTCCCCTTCAAAGTCCACTATCACTTAGAGGTTAACACACTGTTAACACTATTGTATATATTCTTATGCATATTGTATGCATCTTCCTCTCCTCCCCTTCCTCCTATTTTTAAACAAAATGGGATTATAATATGCATCTGGGTTGCAATTTGTTTATTTCACCTAACAACACCACCAAGGACACTTTTCCATGTCGGTACATAAAGAACTAGCTCCAGTATTTCAACAACTATATACTATTCCATTGTTTGGGGAAGTGTCCAACTGGCCAAGCCCATCCATGGACAGTCCTTCAGTGGTTCTTGCCACTTGACAAAGCACTCCTGCTATTGATGTGTGCCAAAGCATAGCTTGGAGCCTTCAAGGAAAATTCTCTGTGAAGAATGACTCTCACGTATAAGGCAACATTCTCACAGTTGTATCTCAGGCTTCCAGCTAGTAACTTTTCTCAGCTTTACCTGTCAAAGAGAGTCTGTCTATTTTCTGTTTTTCACAACATTGTCAAAATTTCTGATCTGATAATGGCACTCTTTCTTATTTATAGCACTAACATGGAGTTATTCAGTTTAAATATCCTTTACTGTAATTTCAAAAAGATCTTAAGAAAGGGGTGTCTGTCATTTTGAGCCAGAAGATCCACTGAATTTTTAAACTGATTAGTTTTGCATACAGCCACCATCACCTTTGATCTGGATTATTGCAGTAACATACTAATGGATCATACTCTTTTTCTTTCTTTTCTCCCCTAGAGTTTATAGTATACTATCTACACAACAGCCAGATTTCCTTTTAATAGATAAATCCCTGCTCAAAACCCTCATTGGGCTTTCAACACGCTGAGATTAAAATCCAACGTTCTTATAATTGCCTACAGATCTCTACACGTGATATGGCCTCTCTGACCCTACTCCTTCCTTCACTCCATTTTGCTCCAACCCCACTGGTCTCCTTTCGGCTCCTTGAACATATAAAGCATGGTTCCACCTCAGGCTTCTGCACTTGCTGTCCCCACCCCTCTAAAACTCTTTTCTGTCATAGCTATATGGTTCACTCTGTCACTTCCTTCAGATCTCAGCTCAAATGTCAATTGATCAACCAGACTTTCACTAATCACTTTATTTAAAATTGCATCTCTCCCTGAGTTCCTACCCCCTATTCTCTTTCACCTGACTTATTAACATTGATAACCATCTTACATACTATACATTTACTGGTTTATCTGTTTATTGTCTTTCTCCTTCTCAGTGGACTGTAAGCCTTATGAGGTTATGGCTTGTTTGTCTTGTTCACCACAGTATCTCTAGCACTTAGAAAAGTGCCTGATATATGGTAAGCATTCAATAAATATTTTCTGAAAGAAGTGAAAATGGAAAAGTGTTGATTTTTTTTAATGTATTAATATCAAAACTGAACATCTTACTACTATTTTATCGTTCCTACCATTTTTTTTCAGTTGACTCCTCTGAAATTTTTTGTTTTTACATTCATATCATCTGGAAATAATTAATAACTGCCTTCTCTTTTCTAATATTTAATATTTTGCTATCTTTCCTAATTGCTTTATCTGGAATTTTTAACAACAATAGTAAATACTCGTGGTGATTTTTAGAGTCTTTTGTTCCTTACTTTCGCTGGAGTTTCTTTGATGTTGAGGATTCTGATTGGGGTTTGAAACACAACACACACACACACACACACACACACACACACACACACATACTCTTAGTATATGAAGAATATATTACTTCATAGAGTACTAAGAATTTTGTCAGAATTGTAGTAGGGTTTTATTAATCATTTGTTTGAATTTATTGATATAAGCACATGAATCTTTTCATTCAACTTAATATGATGCACTGCAATACTAGATTTCTCAATAGTAAATACTCCTGGCATGCAAGGAACTGTTAATAGATTCACATTGCCATGGTATAGTTAACTTTTAATGAACTGATAAATTACAGTCAATTCTTTTAAAGGAAAATTTGCATCTCTCTATATATTGATGTAAAATTGATCTTTTTATTTTGTGCAATTTTAGTCAGGTTTGTTAAAATTTTGCTGGCCTCCTAGAGAAAAGAGTAAGCTTTTAATTTTCTATGCTCTGAAGCAGCTCAAAGTTAAATATTCCTTGACAATGTGAAATAATTAACATATGAGATCATCAAGTCTGCATGTCTATTATATGTTTATGTGTGAGACATTCTTGGACAAAAGGACAAATTTTGGAAAAAGGATATGCACAATGATCTGGTCTGGATTCTTATTTCCTCTTTGGAAGTTCAGTTATTTGTATCTTCTGGTAACTTTTACCTAATACATAAATCTGTGCCTATTATTATCTCTTCTTTCTCACTTCTAATTTTTTTATATTTGTGCTTTTTCAATTATGATGCTGAGGAAAGGAGTATCCTCCCCTGGACACCTCCTTTTCCCTTTGGCAGACTGGGAAAATTGGCAGAGACCTACACTTGTGGCATTGAGGTGAGAACTCAAACACAGGCTAGTAGCATCCAGTGATGAGGTCATATTCCACCTCTGTGAGACTGCCATGGATGCTGGTGTCAACAGGGTGTTGGGACTAGCAGGACAAGTGGTCCAGAAATCACTAACTCTGCAGTCCTTCTTTGTGAGCTAGGTCTGACTTTTCATTCTCTAGGAACAGCCCAGCAGTTGAACAATGAAAAAGCCTAACTAGTAGACCAATGCAAGCAGTCCTAAGGGGTCCTACGTAAATATTTAGGAAGGTTATCTTGGAGCAAAACTATCCTTTTGATTTTTAGGTGGAGACTCAAAATCTTTATAATTTTGGTATTAAAGAAATATTTTTTTGTCTCAGGCTGATAGGGTCACATCATTTGGATAAAATAAGCCTTTTCCACTTTCTTCCTTCCCCCCCTGCCCCTTTCCATTGCTTTTTAGGATCCTTCATAGGCTTTTTTTGTTCCACTTTCCCCTAAGAGTTTCCCAGTGTTTCATAGTAATCACCTTCCCAGCAGTGAGAAATCACACCCTTGGATATACAACCCAATTCTTCACTGGGTATATTCTGATATCACATAGGCACCTCAAATTCAGTATGTCCCAAATTAAATTGATCACTCTCCATCAATACCCTATATTTTTCATATTTATTTTTTGCCACTATTTATTTCCATTCAACTCAGAGCCTGAGAGTCCACTTAAGTGTTTTAGTTTTCCTCAACCTCCACATGAAAAACCAATCACTGTTTTTTCATTTTATTTCCCCTCATTTTTTCTCATAACTTTCTCCCTCTCCACACCTACTTCCACTATTCTAGTTTAGACTCACATCATCTCCTTCTTGTATTTTCTTCAGTGGCATTTGATGCATTGAATATGACTTAAATCAAGGTGCAGTAGACCAGGACACCAGGTCCAGCTAAGTATCTAAGGAAAGTAGTTTTGTTTAATCCATCTCCAGATATGTGAGCCTGAACTGTAGGTATTCTCTTCCTTTTTTTTACTTGCCCTCATTTCCTCATTTTCTTGATCTTTGTATCAGAACCTACTTGATACTCTGACCACAAATCTAATGAACTCAGCCTACAGTGGCTTAGAAAGAAAGGATCAAGATCAAGTGGATATCAGATTGGCAAAAGGCATGGAATTTTAGGACACACTGTTGGCAGGGGTGTGGTAAAGCAAGCGTGCATACATTATTTATAGAAGGTTAAGTTGGTAGGAACTCTTTGGAGGATGATTTGGCAATGGCTATGAAATACAAAATGAACTTACTCATTGACCCAGGAATTCCATTCCTAGGAATTTATCCCGTACATATACTTACATGTTTGCACAAAGATGTATGCACCTGAGTAATCACTGCAGAATAATTTCTAGTAACAGAAAACAATAACCAAAATAAATGCTTATTAAAAGTGTAATAAACAAATAAAGTATATTCCAATCATATGATGGAAAACACAATAACAATTAGGTATATATATATATATATATGAAACAATCTCTAAGATTTTGTGATTAAAAAGGCACAGACACATACAACACATGCTATTATTTGTATAAAAATTTCATACACACACATACATTGATATATATGTATAGGCTATCTCTAAATGTATACACATACAAAATGTACTGGTGGTGATCTATGGGCAGGAGACTAGGGATCCTGGAATGTGAGATTGACTTTTCATTGTACACCTTTTATATATTATGATTTTTTGTCATGTGCATGTATTAAAGCTATTTTGACATAAAACAAAGATAAAGACTAAGTGGCAAGTCTTGATAGATATATTTCAAAATATGAGAAATAGCTGCTTATGCAAAATAGTATATGTCTATGCCCTCTCCTCACATGGGGAGTAACATATAAACACATATATAAATACATAGTATATGTAACTAGTTATAGGTACAGCTTGTACATTTGTGTAAATGGAAAACAGTTCGTTATATCATCTTAAAAAAACAAAACTAACCATTTTAAGTTGTACCATGTACATTTACATAAGGTATTCAAGATGATATTTAATCTTTTAACCTATAAGCATAACTTTCCTTTTCAAAAACAGATGTACAAAGGCATGTGTGCATAGCTCATATTTTAGCTTCAGATTCTCTCCTGGAAAAGTTTGACTTTAATAAATATCTAGATACCTAGAGAAATTCCTAGAAGGACAAATTTAAAAAACAAAGCATTAAAAACTTTAGTCTCTTGCTTAACTTCTAAGATGCTGAACACATTTTATTTATTTTTTTGCAATATATCACATACTGGATCCAGACAAAAGAATTATCCATGTATACAATTTAAAAAAAATCAACAAAACCTACTCTGAGAACAACTGCTGACCTTTCACTGTAAATGGCTACCTGAACTTTAAAGAAATGTTTATCACCCAAAATACCTCCCTGATTTCACTGCCACATATATAGGACAGTTTTGAATAGTTCTGAAAATCTGTAGCATAAATGCTACTCACAAAAGCAGACCATAATACAGCAGCTTTACACAAGAAGGCTGAGGGCTTGGGGATAGTGATGTTAAAGTTTTACTGAAGAATCAAAATTGTTGATTAATAGCCAGAATAACATTGTAAGACTTCAGAGAACATACTTTTAAAGCATTTTATTCACCAACAATATGAAAACAACAAACATTGAGTGTCCCACATTCAAATGAAACACACCCCAAACAGTGGCAATTTATAACTTGAACTGCATTTTCTAATAGGAGTAGGGGTATAAATGATGGGTAGTTTCTCAGACAAGCCCAAAAGACACTTTGTAGCACACATTTTTACAAAATAGCATATTTCTGAAATGTGTATAAGACCTCATCATACTTTGAAATACTAATAAAACTAAATTACTAAATAGTAACAACGATAATGACTGCATCAATATAAAGAAAACGCAGATGTGAATCACTCGAAGAAAGAACGCATTTAGAGTTTAGCCAAAATTCTTTGTATGAGAAGGCAAACATAGTGCTACTGGGAAAGGTGCATAAAAGTCTTAAAGCCAAGTTTTGATTGCTCAAAGGACCACTTGTGCTCTTTGTACCCTCCGGCCCTAAAGCACTAAGTACAGATAAGTTGGGCCTGTTGCACCTGAAAAGCAAAAGCCACGGAGTTAAAAGCACAAATGGAGCGTGAAGAAGGAAAATTAGAGAGAACTAAAAGGTAAATTTGTGCACTTTGAGAACGAGGCAGCCATCCTTAGCTCCAGAGGCCTGCGTAGTTTCCATGGAGGCCTGAAGGGAGAGGACCCCCAGCCACGAAGAGCTTCATCTCAGGCCAGTTGTAGCAGTGGGTGTAGAGTGCATTGGGGAACTCCCCAATGGCCCCAAAGTAGTTCACCCACAGGTCATCCTGGTTGAGCCAGCCTCTGCCACAAGTGAGCTTGAGCTTCCTCCCTGCGGACCCTGGTGAGGAGTCTGGGCTGGCCAAAGCCCTCTCCTCCAGGAACTTCTGGGCACGTATATCATAGAAGAGTAGGGAGCCATGGCCCGTGCCCACGGTGATGATGTGCTGGTAGAAGCTCAGGGAGCGCACTCCCGTGCCACCCTCTCGAGAGCACATGGGCCGGATGTTCTGCTGGCGCTGGCGTGGATCCAGGAAGGAGACATGGGACTGGGAGCCCACCGCATACAGGGACAACTCGTCGCAGTAGTTCAGGCACACATTCTCTCGGCAGTAGGGCAGCCTGAGGGAGAGTAACCTGGTCAGGGTGCTCCGGGCTTTCCACAGGTGAAAGTAGCCATCCAGGGACAATGCTCCCAGCTCCTGGTTCTTGCCACTGAAGGCCAGGGCTCGCACTTTGCGGTTACTGGGGTTGGTGCTGGCCCTGGGGATGGCCTCCACATCCCTTGGACGGATGTGGGAGTACACGGGGAGCCCAAAATCGTTGTGCCAGCCAATGCTACCATGGAACGTGTCCGGGTCCAGCCGCCAGAGCGCCATGGTGCCGTCGCGGGAGCCGCTCACCACCACGGTGTCACTCAGCCAGGCGATGGCGAAGATCCAGTCCTTGTGGCCGTGGCGGTCGCCCAGGCACACGGGGTCCAGGGTGGGCAGCTGGTAGATGGCCAGGCTGTTGGGGTTCTCGCCCCCGGTGGCCAGAAGGGTCTTGGAGGGATTCATCTCGATGGCGTGGATGCCGCAACCCGGACGGGCCCGGCCCAGCCCGGCCACCCTGTCCCGCAGCAGGGGGATGCGCGTGATGTGGCCCGACTGCACGTCCACCACGAAAAGCGTGTTACACTTGGTGCCGCACACCACCTGCCTGGCGTTCAGCCACTGCGACGCGAACACCTTGTCGAGGGTGCCCAGGGGCAGCTCGCGCTCCGTCAGCAGCACCGGCAGCCTCCGCACCGTGTAGCCGCGCAGCTCGCCCTCGAAGCCCGGGAGCCCCGCGCGGCCCCGCGCGCCCACCTCGCGGCCCTTCAGGTAGTGCACCAGCGAGCGACGCGTCGCCTGCCGCTTCTGCTTCTTGGGCGGCAGCGGCCCCTCTCCGTCCCTCGCCGCCCCCTGAGACGACGAGCCCCCGGCGCCGGCTTCGATCGCGGGAGCTTTCCGCTTCCTGCTACCTGTTTGCTGCGGGGCCATGGCGGGTGGCAAGCGAGCGGCGGCGGCGGCGCGGCGGCGGTGGCGATGCGTGGCACCCGCGTTGGCCGTGGTGCCGGTGGGGATGGCGGCGCTCCGCGTCAGCCAGGAGCGTAGGGTCTCAAGGATCAAGAGGCTGTGGCGACGGCGGGCGCAGAACCTCCCGAGTCTGAGGCGCGGCAGCGGCGACGGAGGCGGCGGGGGTGGCGGGGCCGGACGGGGAACGTGGGCGAGAGAGCGCCCAGCGCGGGCGGAGCGGAGCGGCGGGGGCAGCGGCGCCGCGGACCTAGGCGCGGGCGGGAAGTGTGGCCGGCAGCGCTGAGGGAGCGAAGTTGGTGTGTGGCGAGGACAACGCTGGGGACCGGAGTGTGAGGGGCGGAGGCGGTGGGAGGAGCGGGCAGGCAGGCAGGGAGTGAGTGGAGGGGGGAGGGCGTTAATGGAGTCATGGGGAGGGAGTCTCGGAGGGCTGGCCTTCCAGGACCCAGAGTATCCAACAGGCTGTAATTCACCACCCTCAGGACCGCCGCCAACTAGCCTTAACATCCCTACTTGAATAAAATCTGAAACCTAAAATATGGTCAAGCACGGGGCTAAAGGTAGCCCTGACCATGATGTGTATGAAGAAACCAACAGGCGCTTGGGGTAATCTTGGGAGAGCTTTCCTTATGATTAGACATGGAACTTGGCAAGGGATGTGGTGGTGGGGGGGTGCTCTTGGGAATGGCAAGGAGGCCTTTACCCTTATGTCAGACCTGCAGCCCCTCCAGTTTCAGTGTTCTGCTAGTATGTTAAACAGTTCCAACCAAATATTTTTCCCCTCCTCAATTTGAGGCCTCTCATCACCTCCACCTGAATCCCTGACGATGTGTTCTAAATGGACTTCCCAAGGCTCCACTTTTCCTCCCAACTGGTATCAGAGCCTGTTTGGTCAAAAGTAGCCTCAGGAACCTCCAGCAATGATGATGGGGGTGGGGATGTGGGGATGTGGGGTTGAGGGGTGAGGAGGAGGTTGTTCCTCTAAGACATGGACTTCTCTAGAATTTTGTAGCCCTTGAGGGGGTCAAGAGGAGGACGAGAGGTCCAGGTGAGGGGTACCTCACTCCCTCTCCAAGGAGGGAAAGTTCAGCCCAAACCTTCAGTTCCAGGAGTCCGGGAAGAGCCCTTTCTTGTGTGGGAGGCCCCTTGGGACGTTGGGACAGAGCCCTGAGGAAAGCACAGGATTTCCACAGGCACAGATGGTGAGGAAGAAATTCCAAGAGTAGTTACATGGCACAGTGCTGTGAGTAGTTCAGACGGGGCATGAGTTTGACAAACTCAGGACTCACATGGTCTGTGTCTACTCTGCAGCTTCAAGGCAGCTAGCCAATCCAGTGGCAGGCCCACACCCATGCATACTCAGTTACACAGTGATGCCTTGCTCCGAGAGGCTGGTGGCTGATATCAGCTCTGCATAGGCCTCAATCCTCCTCCACAAGAACGTCTTGGTTCAGTGGCTGTGGGTGTGACGATGGGTTAAGTTTTCTGATCAATCAGATGCCATAGTGAGAGCTGCTTTATTGCTGCTTCCCCCTACCCTTTTCCCTACTCTTTTCACAACCTTACTTCAAGTGCCCAAACTCCGAGTACAAAAACTGTGGTTCCTTCCCCATCGCTCCTGTCTGGCTGCTGCATCCCAGTGCCCACTACCCGCCTCTTAATAGTCCTCCCCATGTTTAATGCCATGTCAAGAGGAGGATGAGGGTGTTGGATTGGGAGTAATCCGACAAAGAAAAAATTGTTGATGACTTCATAATTAGAAATGACATTACTAGAGAATAACTGACCACAAATTCCTTTAATTTAACCTACCATTAAGGTTTTATTTTCTTGATTTTTTAAAAAAAATTCTAACTTAGAAAAACTGATATTTTATAAGACTTCATGGTGTACTTTTACTATTGTGGTAGAACAAAATAGGCTGAAAATCTTGGGATATATCAGCAATTTTGTCTTATGTAACACAGATATAACAAAAGTGTATGAAATATATATATATCCTATAAACAAATATATTTCAATTGTAAATATAATGCTCATAACAGCTATTATTTATTGAAAGCCTATTTGTGTTATGGGCTAAATGGCTATGCTAAACACTTCATATGCTAAATGCTTTATGTACATTTAGCCTCACAATAACTTTGTAAGGTTGGTTCTAGTTTTATTGCCATGATTTAAAATGAGGGAACTGAGGCTCAGAAAGGTTAGTGACGACTCCATGGTCACACAGCTAGTAAATGCTAAAGTCAGGAAGTGAATCCCTGTCTGACTCCAATACTTTTGTGACTGATGACTACTCTATATTATTCAACAAATGAAATTTTTCTGTTTCCTTTGCCTTAAAACCATGTAAACTACCCCTGGTATTATGCCTTATTAGTTTCTGGAAGATAACTACAACTCATAAAATAAATGAATACTGATATAAATTATATGCATTTTCCATATATTTGAAGGCAAATATATAATCTCTGAGACATATTTTTACAAATTCCATTTAAGTAATATTTATGAAATGTAATATATATTCTTTCTTATTTTTGGTAAAAATAACAGCAATATAAATAGTCCTGTTATGTCTGTCCACTATTTTGTTAATATAAATATGAAATATTTATATATAATAATGTGTCTGTAGTCACTGGTCAGGTTACTATTTTGTATTGATAAATGAGGTGTGTTAATTTTATCTAGAATATTACACCTGAAACACATTTCATTTTGTGTCTATGCTTTCAAATTTCCCTGAGCTTACCTAAGGATGTACAAACAACTTCCAGATCAGAGGCAAGTAATGTTGGGAAATGTAAAGTTTTGTGTAGCAACTTGCAATTTTGAACTGTTCTTTGTATCTGATTGCTTGCATATTTAGGAAAACACAATGTCAGCTAATATATAAAGTCATAAACAGTGCATGTGGTGTTGAAGTGGTAGATGCAATGGTATGGCAATAAAAATTTCAGGTATCTGCATAGCCCTCTGAGTGTCAGGGTCTCAATTAGGTACTTCTGTTATCTCTGAGGGCCATTGTGTATATGACTGTAAACATCTTCTCAGTCCTTACCAATCTATATCTATGTTTATTGCTGCTTTTTGCTTTGTATTAGCCTAGCCTGTCTCCCTCCTCCAGATTCCCCTTCAGGGCACTGTCTCAAGCTGTTCTCTAATTACTTAATGTGTTTAAATTTTGTTTTCTCAATCAGATTGTAAACTTCTCAAGAAGTTAGTTAATGTATTCTACTTATTTTATACCATCACAAAGTTCTAAGTATGCAGTAAATGGTTTATAAAAACTTGTGATTAACCTGTTTATATGTAAAAAGAACAAGAGAGAGAAATGAAAATAAAATATCTAAAAAGTAAAAGTAAGATATTTTGAAATCAAATTACTTGAAGTGGAGAAAGTGAAGGATTTGAATTGTAACAACTTTACATAACTTGTTTGAAGTTATATAGATATAGATATATAGCTCAATATTGATCAACATAGATATCTATATCTATATAACTTCTAACAAGTTAGGTGGCATTATTATTATCCATATCTATCTATTTATCTATCTATATTTATGTATGTTTCTTTTTAGCCTACCGGACAACTGTGTCTATCTTTTTAATCTATAAATGAAGAAAAGGAATTGTCTAGCCAATAACCAAGTTAGATTACCAATTTAAAATTAGGAAAGAAGACTTGTTATTTCACAGTGGAATCATGAATATAAGCTTATTATTAAATGTGATCCAAATTATTTTGCAAATGTTACTATTTTTAGGTCCAAAACTAAAATAATCTCAGAACAAAGGCCAGAAAGTTGAGAGAAAAGATGAGTAAGCAGTAAGACTGGTGGGTAAGTAACAAGTCTGTAGAAATATTCTATTCTAAAAGTTTCTTTTATACAATCTTCTACTGGAAAATAAATGTTGCTTATGAATACAGGATTTACAAATTGGAGCAGATTCTCAGGTATGGAGGAATTTGTGTTTAGAAATGGGATTTCATAATCATTTCCAATATATTGCATATAGATATAAAACAAGGCCTTCTTTAAAAATATTTTGTGACATCTTCTTTACATGTGTATGTATAGCCCTTGCATTATGTTTATGAACAAGTATAAATGTAAGACACTAAAAAATGAAACATAATTAGGCTTGCTTTAAAAAGTATGTGGTAATAATACCCTGTTATTTATAACAGAAACAAGGCAAACTATTCTTGAATTATTAAATTGAATACATTTTCACTTAATCTATAATTATAGTACAGTCATACCATTTCAAGCTGTGACCTTGTCAAGTCTAAGATAAGCAGTGAGCCTGGTTTGTAGTCAGATCAGAGGATTCCTTCAAAGTTCATGATGGAAAAACTGGTGTAGATGATGCAGCAGGCTATGTTTCCCCTACGATGGTTACTACTACAGGCATATGCTGTCAGATGTGGTAAGAAAGGAAAGATTTATCACATTAGTACATTTACTGTAAACAGAATTGTAGGTAAAGAGGCAGTGTTGACTTTATCACCTCTTCTTTTCCCTACCCCTCTCCAACTTTACTAAGAAGAAAAATGTGTCAGAGTCCAGGCATGGACTTGGTTTCATGAGAGGGTAGATTCAGTGCTAGTTATATGTTTTCTGGGAAGTACTACACTGTAGTGGTTGAATTGGCTCTGCAGCCAGATAACACGGTTTGAATTCTGGTTCTGTAGCTTCCTGGCCTAGGAATTGGGCCAGTTATAATACTCCCTTTGCATTTATTCTGTTATTTATTAATGGGGATAATAATAGCACTTCTGCCATGGAGTTGTTTTGGGGTTTAAATGAGTTAATACATATATAGCACTAGGAACAGTGTCTGGCAGATTACAAGCACTTAATAAATTTCTATTAAACCCTAACTGCTTTCCTTACTTTCCTTTATTTAACTTTATAAAGACAACTTGATAGCTATGCTAATGGAGGTTTTTGAACGTCCACTATAGTGCATGTATTCACCATTACTAAAAACTGGTACACACAGGAATAAATAATTTGTAAAGCTGGCTACTTGTCTACTCACATACAGCTCATCCATCTTTATTCTTTTGCCAACCTAGAGATGAATATTAACATGGGAAAAATGTATTGTAAAAATAATGTTATAGCATGTTAGTATATCATCAAGGGGCAGTTTGGAAGGGTTCATTCTATCAAGCAGCCAGATTTGATTCATATTGCTAATAGCTATCGATATAAATGTGTAATCATAAATATATATGAAGAAGAATTGATTTTTTTTGGATTTAGGGCATTCCCAATCTGTTGATAGTAGTTAAATTGGATAGAAGTGGCTGAACAAAGGATATGGATCAGGCTCTGATATTAGATAGGTACATAAGGAAGACCTGAGTGAGATCATGTCCACAGAGCTGATTGAGAATCCATTCTCTTCCATGCTTTGTAATGTTTTAACTGGATATAGATACCCAGTTATTATTTCCCCTGCCTTTGATACCAACCTACCCCTAGATTCAAATGCATCATATATCCTAATTGTATATATCCATCCCAAACCTATGTGTCAGACTTCTTGATATCAAAACAGAACTTCAAATTCACAACGTATAAGCTCAAAATCTTGATTTCAACCTCCATGCACCTGAACTTTTATTGTTCCCTGTCTTAACGAATAGCACCACCATCCATCCAGCTGTACAAACCAGAATCCTAACAATTATCCTTGACAAACATCCTTCCCTTATCCTCAGGTTCAATATTTAATCTTCTACCTTTCTCAAATTCATTCAATTCTTAATATCTCTACTGCTACCACCCTTTCCCAAACTACTGTTTTATCTTGCCTGGACAACTACAATAGCCTCCTAAGTGATTTTCCTGCAACCACTCTTCCTCCATTCAATTCTCCATACTGTAGCCAGAGTGCTGTTTGCAAAATGCAAATCTGCCCATGTCACTGCACTAACTTAAACAGGACAATGTTTTCCTGTTGTCTTAGGATAAAGATCAAAACCCTTAACAGAGCCTACAAGGCCACGCATGATATGACCTATGTTCTCCACCCACATTTCACCTCGTTCTCATTACATTTTTGCTCCAGCCACACTGTCCTTTCAAAATTTCCTCCCTGATGTTAAATAACGTCATGCCTCATATCCTTTTGGCATGCTGTTCTCTCTGCCTGGAAAGCTTTCTCCCTGTAGGTCTTCCCACCTTTTACCCACCATAAATGCCTTAGCTTGTTAACTCTTTATCCTTCAGATTTTAGATAAAATGTCACTTTCTTAGAGAAACTCTCCTTGACTGCCCAGAATAGGTCATATCTCTGTTCCCCATTATACATCAAGATCCTTGTAATATTACTTTGTGGCATTTATCTCAACTGAATTTGCACGATTATTTCTGTGGCTCTTTTTTAACGTCTATATCCACTAACAGTTTGAACAAACACTTCATGAGGGTGGAGGTGGTGTCCACTGTGCTCACGACTGCATCTCCAGTGTCTAATATGTCATAGAAGTACTCATAACTATTTGCTGAATAATTGCAGAATGAAATTTTAGAGACCCTAGATATTTGTCTAATTGCTGCATCAGAACTCTTCATGCTATTTGACCAGCCACCTCTTAATTTAACACAGGTTGAAAGGAAGACCTTTTTTTTCTACCTGACATTTTAGAGTTTGTCAAATTGTTTACTCTTTAGTTGCTTCTGCTATGATTCTATCTAGATATATTCAAAATATCATCCACTCCATTTTCCAAAAGGTTATTCCTGCAAAACTATAGATTGAGTGATGTGATAGACAGCCCCAGAAAACATTTTACAATTGGATCAGAAGCACAATACTCTACCGTCAACCATTGCTATGTTTTTCAGCTGTGGAGACATCTAGCCCAAATCACAAAAGGCTGCTTCCAGCTCTGGTCTGTCATTATAACTCCAAGGACAAGCATCAGCTAGGATAGGGTAGCATAAGTTTAAAGTAGAACCTCGGCATTTAATGCTAACTTAAAGTGGGCATTTTAATACCATATAATAATTAGAGGAGACTGCAATAGTACCCTGAAAGACCATTGTTTCAAGTGGTATCAAATAGTATTATATCTTAGCTGACATTATCTTCAATATACAACTTAATGGGTTGATAGTACTTTTAGATAGATTGAATTTTCCTGTGTCGTTTGTGTATAAAATATTTAGTGTCTATGTGTATGTTGATGGTATGACTTTACTGTCAAGAACTAGAGTGGCCTCATTAGCAAATTACTGTCAAAAAGAATGTCTCAACATTTACTATGTGAAATCCTAAAGCCATTGTTTTTGAAAGATATCTTCCAAAATTTAGCCAGCCAATTCACAATTACTTCTAGCAGGTTGGTAACTTATTTAGTTACTTTTGTAGGGTGGGGAGCATTTGGGGGATCATTTTGCAGCATTTGGGAAAAACAGTGGGAAATGGCTGCTTTGTATCAAACTTCACATGGGTTTTCTACCTTCACAGAAAGTGTGTAGTAACTGTTTTTTTGATCATTTTCTGAGCGAAATTCATCTATGCCATGTTCTGTTAGAACTTAGGACTCTGAAGGGAGAAGGGAGCACTTGTCCAAGTATACCAGAGTTGATCTGAATGTACTTCTTAAACAACACCTGGCTGTTCCTTCAGATATTGCCGCACACTACATTGGTGAGAAAGTGGGATGTCATTTCATCTGGATGAAAATACTGGTCAAGTTTCTCAACTTTCGTAATATAGAACCTTACTACATTATTATGGCACAGTAGTTGATAATGTGGACTCTATAAAAAACAAAACAAACTATGTGTCCTTAGGCGACTTACTTGACCTCTCTTTGACTCACTTTACCCACTGAAAAATTATTAAGTTTCTTTAATTGATTAATTTAATTTATACAAGTAAATACTTAGTAAATGATAGCTATTATTAGTATCTAGATTTCACAAGCCTATGGACCTGCCCATAATAAGCCACATAGACTGTTCTTCCATCTCATCAGAGAATGTAATGGAAATGCCTCTATCTGGGCATTCCTTTCCCCAGATTGTCTACTGTCTGGGGAGCATCTCCTTGTCTGCCTGGCAACGTTGTAGTTATCCTTTGAATCTTATCTCAAATGCTAGCTCCACTATGATAATTTATTCTACTCTGCCAGATAGGTTTAAGGGCATCTCCTTTTGTACAATATGTACATACTTCCATTATAGCAATTAATTTACTTGATTACAGTCATTAATTTGTCTTATTTTAAAATAACTGCAAGCCCCTTTGAGGTAGAAACATTTTTAAAAAATATATTTGATCCCCAGACCTAGCACAGTGCCTGTCATGTAAATAGCCCATATGCATTTGATGAATGAATGAACAAACGAATTCAGCCTCTATCAAAACCCTTACTAATAAAATACAATAGTTAGCATTCTGAAGGCTGATTCACACACTCTAAGTTTTATTCTTGAATCACCTTAGGCCACCAGAAGACTGTATCATAGGATCAGATTATGTTAGTACTTGCTGAATCAGTTTCACTCACGTGAACTTTAATTTTATGCTTTAGGCAGTTATCAAAGGTCATTAAAAATAGCCAAACAGCTAGAAGAGTATCTCATCTGCATTTATTGTAAATCTGTTATGAAGGGCACTGCTCATCATATTGCTCAATGTCCCCTTTATACAATGTCACACAGCAAATTAATTTTATAATATAATGCCAAAAAGATTTTATCTCTTTGTTGTTATAGTTCCTCCTTTCTGACCATGAGAACTATATGAGTGCAGGCTATGAAGTCAGAGAGTCCTTGATTTGAATCTTGGCTCCACTTAGAGGTTCAGTTTTTTGACAATGGGCAAGACAGTTTTTCCAACCTAAGTAACTTCATCTGTAAAAAGAGAGCTATAATACTTACTCTCCATAGTTATAGTGAAGATAGATATAATATCATAGTCTCTACAAAGTTCCTGACACATAGTATATGTTCAATACACTAAAAATAATTTACTTTTCTCTATTTGGCTGCTAGGAAGAACATATCCAAATATGGTAATCATAGCAACTATATCAACTTTTTCTCTTTCTGGATTCTGATTTTCATTTTTTTGAATTTTATTTTTAAAAGCCACCTCAATTAATTATATAAAGAAGGCACATAAATATGTAAATCAATTATTTTCTGTGAACTCTGTACAGAAATAATCACCATTATTTAGAATGCCTAAAGTCCTACTTATCATAGGTAGATATAAAGTAGAGTAAGGAATGTTGAGATGTAAGGGAGAGAGAGGAAAACTCCAACATTTCTATAAGTTTCTCCCCCTTTAGGTGCCAAAATATCATAAATGCTACCATTAGAGATCATTCCAGAGATTCCTCTCCCAACAGGACTCTTGCAATATAAATATATAAATATATATTAAAGTATTATATTGACTTGTTATCATTAAGATTAATGGAATAAAAAATAGGGAGGGTTACTTACAAGACAAGGACATAAAGAATAGAGTAATAGAAGGGAAGAAAATGATTAAAATATTTTAAAAGGAAAATGAGGAAAAGGAAAAAGCAAAATTGTAGAACATTGATTTTTGACAATATCTGAATTTCCTCCAGGGAGAACTTATCATACTATCGTCAGGAATATAACTTAAAGAAGACACAACTGTTTTATAATATATCCTCTAACTGAAGAGACCAACTATGGAACATGTATTTGAAATTGCTCACTGATATCCTTGTGAACAAATTGAAGAAAAGTGGCAAAGATGCTAGGGGAATTAAGTAGACAACAATGTAAATGATTAATGATTGTTTTTACTGAACAAGGATTTATTAAATGCCTGTGATGTACTATGAAGGGATTATAAGGTAGGAAATACAAGGATTAACAAGACAGTTTTTGCTTTAAAGGAATTGACATTCTCTTGTGACAAAAAGACCAAACAGAGGGACCAAGAGAGCAGGGCAAATTCATTTACCACACAATTATTGGGTAAGTTCTATGTGTCAGGCCTTTTGCCAGGACTTGTGGGTATATTCTACAATAATTCTGTATTTTCTGATATTTTTATATATACATATCACATCATATGTTTTGTACATATAGTTACATATATATACATTTATTATATAGGTATATTTTATATGTTTAATTATAATAGCCTCCATTTGTTGATAACTTGAGTTGTGCTATGGATTTTACATATATTATCTATATTCTACACAACAAACTTGCATGATGGAATTCTTTCAATTTTTCAGGTTTAGTAAAGTGAAATAAGTGGCTAATAAGTGACAGGGCTGAGAGTCTAACCCAGGCAGTTTCCTTTCCTCCATCACACTGTGTCCACTACAATATTTTTCCTGAGGTCTTCTCCAGTACCAAGAGAGAGGATGAGCGGGGCAGGAAGATTGGAACAAGTAAGCCAGTATGCTACAATCCCAGTGCCTGGCCAGTGAGTGATTTTGAAAGCTACCCTAAATCTGGATGGGTGGGATGAAGACCTCAGAACAGAGATGGTCTCCAGCCTTCCTATCTCAACCTGCCAGCAACTCACTAGGTGTGGTAGGCATCTTCTAAGATGGTCTTCAATAATCCCTGCCTCCTAGTGTCTATGCCATTATGTAATCCCCTCCCATTTATTGTGGGCTAGCCTAATGACTTTATTCTAATCAATAGGATATGGCAAAAGTGATGGAATGTCACTTTCATGAGTAGGTTACAAAAGACTGTGACATTCATCGTTCTTTCTCTCTCTTGTTTTCTCACTGGCTCACTCTGAGAGAAGCCAACTGCCATGTTGTGAGTTGCCTTTGGAGAGATTCACATGGTAAGGAATTGAGGTAAGCCAACAGCCAGCAAAGACCTGAGGCCTGCCTTTTGCTCACATGAGTGAGCTTGGAATCCCCAGCTGGCACCTTGATTGCAACCTGATGAAAGACTTTGAGCCAGAGTTACCTCGAGAAGTTGTGCCTAGATTTTCCTGATCCACAAAAACTGAGAGATAAATATTTGTTTTTTAAAAGCCACTATGTTTTGGGTTAATTTGTCCCACAGCAATGCATAATTTATACACCAGGAAAATATGTTTCTCAGACTTGTACACAGTTGTTTGTACCAATACAATGCTGACTCAACACAGAGCAAAAACTACATGGCTTGAGGTTTTGAGCCATTCAAATACTTACTGACCATTTAACATGCACCAGACCTGTAGTACATTATCTTTTTCTTTAAAACAACTGCATAGTAATACTACATTCAACCCCATTTGGTTGATGAAGAAACTGAGGCACAGAATTTTCTGAGTTTTCACAGCCAGTAAAGTAGCAAAGCTTTCATTTGGACCCAACAATGTGACTCTTGAGTGAGCATTCTAAAACTGTTAGCCATATTGTCTCAACTATTCCATATATTCTCAGTTTATTGCCTAGAGGTTCCCTATGGGGTTCTCTCTCTCCTAGTATTTTTTTTTCTTTTTGACAAGTATATAAAAAGAATATTTATCAAATTTGTAGAAAAAATTAAACTAGGAAGCATAATGAATATGATACATAACAGAAATGGGATTCAAAAATATCAATAGATTCAGGCAGCGTTCCAAATTTAGCATGGTTATGTTTAATGGAAATATGTGTTATATTTGCATATTTAAAATATATAAGTATAAAATTAAAGAGACATGGTTTCACACTTAGAAACCCAGGTTAAAGGACTTTGGAATTTTACTTAATAGTAAGCCCAAAGAATGAATAAGAAAGGTCCTCTGATCTTAGGCTGTAATAATATGAATGCAATACATAGAATGAATCTACTGATAATTTTATTCTTTATGAGTAAGTCAGATTATATGTGATGTAGTGCATTCAAAATTAGCCACCTTATTTTAAAGACCTCTAGACACATTAGAAGAGAGCATTGTCAGTGTGTTGTGGGGGTGGCTCTGCTGCTCCCCATGGGAAATTGAAAATTTGGGGAGGGTGTTTTTTGTCTTCAAGTTTTGCTGTAACTTATACACTGAAAAACATTTTACTATAAATTTCATTGCATTTCTTCTTTATATTAAACTTTAGGAAATATATAGATTGTTATAGATGATGTGCGTATGTAGGTTATTTTATCTATGAATTTAATTTCAGTAAAGAGAAATGCTGCACAATATGGTCATTAGATCTGATAGGCTTGATAAAAATTACACCAGAATATATTTATGGTAGAATGCAGGGTGGTGAGGAGACTTGAAGCTATGTCAGTTTTAGAAACTGTGGAAGAAGTTGAGGTAGTGTGACAGGAAGAAGAGAAACATCACTCTAGGGTAGCATGAGAACTATTTTAAATATTTGATGGATCGACCTACAGAAAAGAGACTAGAATTGTTTTATGTTGTTCTAATAACTAAAATTAGATAAACAAAGGAAATTTAGAGAGCAGATTTCATTGAAATACAAGGGAAACCTCTCCAGCAGAGCATTCTAAGATGGATGGGTCAGTTTCACACAGTAGAGAGTTGCAAGTCACCACCTATAGTCAAGTACTGTCTGCTTGAGTGGCTAGTACATGGGAGCTATTCAGTGAGTATGCATTGAATAAATGAATAAATTTTATATGAGAGATTCAAGCATTAGGTCATTTGAGTTATGAATAGATAAACTTTAAGACTCTTTCCTATTCTGAAAGTCTATGATTAAGACCATAACTCAAAAATACAGATATGTTATACATTATTGTAAACCATGCATTTTAGAATGTGGAGGTCACACATGCGACAGTAAAAAGAAAAATGAAGGCATATCTGATCTATCATCTGCCAAAGTACAAAACAGATGATAACTGTCAATCTGCACAATATTCAGAATCACAAAGTCATCAGTCTGTTTTATAGCATAAATTATTAGCTCAATTTTGATAAAGTTTTACAAATGGACAGGCTATACAAAACAAGGAAAAATTTTTGTTAAATTAAATGATGGAAGAAGGTATATTTTAGCTGGTGAACAGTCTAGTGGCAACAAGTTAAAATCCAGAAATGATATTTAACTTATTTAACACTCTTTATCGACAAATATTGATGGTCTCTTTGTCAACAGAGACTCACTGAGGATCTATTAAGGGTGTAATGATATGCTAGGTTCTGTAGAGCATGTGAAAGAAATAAGAAATAATGTCCTGTGCCCTCAAAGAGCTTCTAATTTGTATAGGAAGATACAATGAAAATAAGTTAATGTTTTAAATAATTTTTATATTCATGATTATAATATTAAGTGCCAATACAGAGAGACATAGGAGTCATAAAGTGTCTTATCGGAGAGTTGAGAAGGAGACTACTTAGTGCAGGCTGTAGCATGGAGAGAATTCACGGAGGAGATGTGACCTTATCGAATGTTGATGTTTATTTGGATAACATGGGCAGCACAGTGGAGAAAATAGCCTGACTGAAGCAAAGTATTTGTTATGGAAAAGTGTAAAATTGACTTTAACTACTAAGCTAAGGCTCATCCAGTTATGGAAGGCCTTGGAAGCCATGCAGATAATACTATTCAGTAGGGAAATAGGATAGGTTTTTGAGATGAATGACATGATGGGGATATTATTTAATGGAAATTAAACTAGCCATAATCTACTGGGTGGGCTTAATCAGAGAGAAAACAGACTGTAGGGAGCAGTAAACTGTAATAATCCAACCAAAGGGGAATAGTGTTTTAGAACAAGGTATTCTCCCTGGGAATGAAATTCAAGGTACAGGCATGTCTAAGAAATATTAACAAGACTTATTTATTGCCTGAGTATAAGAGGTGAAGATGAAGAATTAGTCAACTGACTACAGACTTCTGAGCTTCAGAATTAACAGAGATAAGAAAATTAAAATAAGAAATTAACTTCATATATTTTCATATCCGCATGTTCTAAAAAATTCCTAATGGGACAACAATATATGAAGAATAAATAAGACTCAAGAAGGTTGATCTTCTAGAACTTGGGTCATGTCCATATTATGTCAAATAACTGGTTAAAAATTCCAAAAAAAATAACATTCAAACCAGTTTGATATTGTAAATTTGTTAGAGTAGGTCCCAGTGCACTGCACACAGTAGGCATTCAATAAATATAAATAATTACATTAATGACTTACTAAAATTTCAATTTTTTCAAACTATTGAGTTGGTAAGTTGCTACAGCCTTATTCTGTGATTGTACAAAAAGTTCTTAGGCAATTAGATGGACAACTCTAACTGATTATACTGGTCACTTCAAAACCTTAACACTCTGCCTCTTTTTTGGACCATGTATATAGTCCTGGTTCACACAAAGTGAATTGGACAAGAACTTTCAAGTGTATAAAATTGGGTTCAGTCTCTTCTCTTTGTACAAATTTGTATGTCCAAAAGTAGAAAGAATGAGAAAAGGTAATAGATGGAAACATGTCATTGGTAACAAAAGAGAAATCTAATGATTTAGTTTAAAACTCTCTAAACTTTGAAGCTGAAGAGAGTTTAATTTATATCTACAGAATCTTATGCACTTAAATGAGCTATTTTTGAGGTTTTGCATGCAATATCCCTTTTCTGTTCCTGCTGGGTTCCAAAGACAAGTCAAAATAAATTTACAGTAATAAAATTAAGGGCTGAAACATGCTGTTCTTGTGTATGTCCTTAACATTTTTTCCACCTACCATTACTTGCTATGGAGTTTCAAATACTCTTGACTTGGTTGGTAGAAAAACTTTGTTAGTGTATTTTATCATAAAAATACCAAAATACAAAATGTCTCATTTTGAAAGCCTGATAACTTTTTTAAAAAATTATATCACGGACGATAGAGAACGAAACAATTCGTGGTTGTTAACGTCACTGAACATATTGAGTTAATGTATGCAAATGGAAACAACCCTCCTTTCTTCTTTCACTTTTCAGTTAAATAAAAGCATTTTTGCAAGTTGTAGATGAAATCATGTTCTAAAATTTAATTCATGTGCTTTTCTTGGCATGGGAAAGACTACTGACCTTCTTTAAGTACATCAAGCAGGGTGTCTTGTGTTGTTTGAAGATATTTTGAGTTTGCTTTTTAATGTGAGCCCTATGTGAGCAAGCAGCCTTGCTTGAGCATGTTTTGAAAGTGGAGAGGGATGCCAGATCCCAATTCTCCTGTGGAGTGCTGGCAAGTTGCCCAACTCAATATTCATCTGCTGAAGAGAAAAATATTGATGTTCACAGAAGAAAAGAATTAAATATTCATTTTAAAAGTGTAAACAAAATGTGTCACTCTATAAGCAGTTGAAGATTAGGAGGAATCAGACATTTCAACTTTTATTGACACATCAACAGCAGCAATGATAAAAAAAGAAGATAGAATGTCATATGGTTTACTTACTGTTTCTTGAAATTCTCATACCAATAACATTGAGTGTTATTACTGGAAGCATATAAAGATAAAGTTTTTCTAATTTCACAAACTCTGCCAACAAAGCAATGATCTAAGGTATATAGCATTTTATATATAGAGAGGGGGAATACAGAAGATATTTATTGGTTATTTTTAGCCTTGTATTTCTTCTTATGGATTAACTTGATCCCCTCTGGGGTATTGATTCATGTTTTTTTTTTTTTGCAAAATTCAGGAGATAAAGGTAGACAATTTCACAGAGCATTTTGTTTGTTTGACCGGATACACAGAGATTATTGGGACAAGTTAAAACTACCACAGACATATATTGTCATAAGATTCAATTATATTTCCTGCAATGTATAAATTGGTCCAAGTTGTCACATTGAAGTTTAACTATCACCAAACCCTTCAAACATTGGTAATTAATGGTTGTGAAAATACTGTGTCACTAAGCAAAACTGGGGCAGATAGTGACTCTCAATACACATTCATTATGCAGCATGAACAAGTGAAAATAATGTTGCTCTTTGGGAGCACTTCTTTTGTAGCCATATCAAGTTTTATTTGATCATGTAATTATTTTTATTTTCATTTGTTTACTTTAATTGACATGCAATTATATATATTTATGGAGTAAAAGTGATGTTTTGATATATGTATACAATGTGTATAATTAATTCAGGGTAATTATCATATACATCACCTCAAACATTTATCATTTCTTTCTGTTGGGAACATTCAAAATCTTCAGTTCTAGATGTTTGAAAATATACAATAAAATATTATTAACTATCTACACCCTTCCCAGCCTCTAATAAGCAGTATTCTACTCTCTACTTCTATGAACACAACTTTTTTAGCTCTCACATATGAGTGAGAACATTAAATATTTGCCTTTCTGTGACTGACTCATTTCACTTAACATAGTGTCCTCCACGCTCATCCATATTGCAGCCAATGACAGGATTTCATTGTTTCTTTATGATCAAATAGTATTCTACTGTGTAATTGCATGTCGTCTTTCAAGAAATGTGTCTTGAAATCATTTGTCCATTTTTAAATAGGATTATTTGATTTTTGTTGTTGTTGAGTTGCTTGAGTTCCTTGTATAATCTAGATATTAATTCTTTGTCAAATGAATAGTTTTAAAATATTTTCTCCCATTGTATAGGTTGTTCATTCACTCTGTTGATTGATTCCTTTCCTGTATGGAAGCTTTATAGTTTGCTATAATCTCATTTGTCTAGTTTTGCTTTTGTTGCCTGTGCTTTTAGAGTCTTATCCACAAAATCTTTGTCCAGACCAATGACCTGAAATGGTTTTCCTGTTTTCTTCTAGTAGTATTATAATTTTGGGTCTTAAATTTAAATCTTTAATACATTTTGAACTTTTTATTCCATTTGGTGAGAGATAAGAGTCTAGTTTTATTTTTCTGCATATGAATAACTACTTTTCCCAGCACCATTTACTGAAAAGGGTATCCTTTCTCCAGTGTATGTTCTTGCTACTTTTGTCAAAAATCAGTTGGCTATAAATATGTGGATTTATTTCTGGGTTCTCTTTTTCTGTTCCATTGGTCTATGTGTCTGTTTTTATACCAGTACCATGCTGTTTGGTTCTTACGGCTTTGCAGTATTTAATATATTTTGATGTCAGATAGTGTGATGACTCTAGCTTTGCTCTTTTTGGTCAGGACTGGTTTGGCTATTTGGAGACTTTTGTGGTTACATACAAATTTTAGGATTTTTTCTATTTCTGTGAAGAATGTCATTGGTACTTTGATAGGGATTGCATTGAATCTGTAGATCACTTTGGGTAGTATGATCAGTTTGACAATTTGAGAACATTTGAAAGTGATTCTATTGTATTAACAAATATTATTAAGTTGGCATGGAACTTTTAAAAAATAATAAACTAGAGTGATTAGATTCCTCCATAAGGTAAGTCCCTTCTATCTCATGAATAATTGAGCTATTCAGTAGATATACACCTCTTCTAATGTGTGACCATATTTCTATTCGATGATGAATAAATACTTCTTGAACAAATGAGTGAATTTCCTATTAGCTTTTTAAGAGAAGGAGCCATGCCTTAAGTGTCTCTTTTTCCTCAGAGCCCAGCAGAGAATTTGATACAAAGTAGATCATCAGCAAATGTTTATTTCATATCCATTCCAAAATATAGAAAAAAATGCATGAATATACCTCAAACTTATCAAGTTCTTCCCCACAAACAAAACTCAAGCTCTGCAAGATACCTATTATCTTGAATTTTTAAGTATCTGAGAAAACCCAATTAGAGTTTAACCATATATTTAACAAAAACATTTTTATATGAAATATACAAATAGTGACTATCTGAAGAAACTTTTGATACCAAAATACGTTTTCTATATATTGTTTACATTGCTTAGGAAAGAACAAAGCCTTGGAGAACAAACAGACATTGGTGTAAATCCTGGCTTTACCAAGTAAAAAAACTGTGCTGAGGTAAGTTATTAAACCTCACTGAGTCCCTTTCCTTACATATAAAATATGGTTAATAATATTCTTCTCAGATAACTAAATAACAGATATGAAAGTTTATTGTGAGATAAATAACTGGATAAAAGGCATATACAACAGAGTTTCTCAATTCTATTTTCTGAATATTTTACGTATTACTATTCATAATTTTGTGAGTATTGCTAAGGCATGCTTAACTAAATGAAGTTATCTGATAATGGAGTTTGAGTTCTCATAAGAATGCTTAGACAACTGTCTAGAGACAAATTACAAGTTTTAGGATGACACTATGTTTTAGTAATATGATCACTGTGTTTGGAAGCAGATCTACATTAGAATCCTGATTCTTCCACTTCCTCGCTCTGTGATTTTGGGTAAGTAATTTAATCTCTCTGAGTTTTACATTACGTACCTTTAAAATGAAGATAATAATACTATCTTAACTACTTCTAAGGTTGTTCTGAGAATCAAATGAGATAATGGATGTGAAAATACTTTGTAAAGTGCCAGGCACCATGAATCTGCTACGTATTTATTATTATTGCTTTCCCTGTTTTAGATTTGGCTTGGTAGTTATGCTCATTGATTTGTCAGGGTTATTATTTAGTGGCTAAGAGAATTGACTAAGAATAATGACATAAATTGCTTAGGAAACACATCACACATCATCTATAATGATAAATTTTTATTTCAGTCTCTACCACAGATATGATATGTGACCTTGAAAAAAACAAATTACTTTTTCATTTCTCAGTTCTCAAAATGGAAACAAAGACAGCTCCAATTAGTGCAGGTTAATATGCAGATTGCAAGGGTGATAACACATAGTGTGAGATACTAGATTAAGAAGGACGCTGTAATTAATTGCAAATGTCCCATTGACAATAAGAATTTTTCACTATTCATTCTGTTTCTTTGGCTAAGAAAGACATTGAGTCAGATTTTCCCCTGCCATTAAACTACTATGTTAATGTTTTATTAAATGGAACTGTAGTAGTTCCTAAATGTCAACATAAGTAGATCCCTCCCAGAGAGCAGATTTTCCACTGAGAGAATCTGCCTTATTCATTCCTCATAAGAACACTTCAAGAATGAACTCTTAAAATTCACTATAAGGTATTTCCCCAAATGTATAACTATTGAGAATTGTAATGTATAATGTCTTTAAACTTCAGTGATTTTTTAAAAATCAAAATATTAATTCAAAATAGTTGTCCAACCAAAAGACCTTAATTTTGCATATTATTTGCCATTAATTACAGGCAGAGAGCTCCAGTCCATATAAAGGTGCTTTCTTGCCAAGTAACCATTTTTCTGATGGCAGCTGGGAAAATGGTGGTGGGGGAGGGAAATAGTAGAGGTCATGAAGAGATAGAGCACTGTTGGTACTAGAGACATTTAATCAGGAAATTAGTACAACGAATAATTGAAAAATAAATCTTTATCTATTATTATCAGATTCTATATGTAATAACAGATATGGGATTTGTATGGGTGATAGAAAGACTGAAATCACTGGAAGCTTTCAGCCATGAAGGAGTTGTACATTGTAAACACTCAAATCAAGATCTTTCATCCATGACAGAACGGCTTGTTATTTCACACAAAAAACAATAAACTGGATCATAAGCAAAGTGAATAATTTTTTTACATACACTACTTCATGTATAACAATCTTTGTAACATATCTGTCAAGCATATCATGTGTAAATACAAAGGGAATTTTAAAATACAACTTAAAGCAGGAAAAGCTGGGGGAAAAAACTGTAGTGGTGATTCAATTGTCTTTGTCTTATGCTTAGGAAGTCAAATAGGTCCAGAAACAGATAATCACAAAGACTGATGGATTGCCTTTCACAAATTACCTTCCTGGTGGTGAATATCCAAAATGGAAAATATTACTGAAAGATGGCTGTATTTATTTACTGAGAGGGACAAGAAATTTAGGTGCCTAGGATATTTTCTTTATCATTTTCCATCTTACTGATGAGGTCTTACTGGTAATCAATATGTGACAGGCATACATTTTATTTTCTGTATATCCAAATGACTCACAGTTAATTGTACAAACAAAAATATGTTTGCTAAAGCATGATTATATTTTTAACACAATTTTGAATGCAGTTATAATTTTAGTTTTCCAATAAAAGGAAGTTGATGTTCTTTTTCTTTTGATAAAATGCTACATAAAAATCTTTAGCCAAGTCAAGATGACGATGATAATAATAATAATAATAATAATAATAATATAGAGGACTGAAGACAAAGAAGGGTTTTGAAATGTAATCAAAGATCAGGATTAAAAAAAACAGACTTGTGCTTCTAAAGAAGTTAATTGACTCAATTAAATTTATTTTAATTATATCAAGGCCTGTTGCCAAAAATTGTTTCATATTTGAGGAATTCAATTATGCTTGAAAGAAACTACACCTTTAATAGGTCAATATACTTATTGTTTAGTGGATAGAAAAAGAAAAATTACTAGAGAAACTTTTTCCCCAAACCTGACCTCAAATTAAAATTTAACAAAGTCTCATTAATTTGTGCCTTGGAAGTTAAACTCAGAATGAACAGTTGCCATATACTTCCTTGAGTTTTAGTATACCTCACTTACTTGAATTCTCTCCTTAATAAAAGTTAGGGTGAGTGTTCTTTCTCTCTCCCCCGTCAAGCGTGAGGACACAACAATTCACATGTACGCATAGGCACAATGGACATAGGCAGGGATACATGACACTCACAGACATGCCTCCCATACACATATCTGATACTTTCAAGAAAATCACTTACTATGAGGATAATGCTTACAATCTACACAATATGTATTCATTTTCTATCAAAATCCAAATGTTTTATATGCAAATTTTAAAATCAGTGACAGAATAAAATGATGTACAAGAAAATTAATCATAATAAATGGCAAACATAGAAAACTAGCTGTTAATAAGCTGATTTTAACTTGGTAACTAACTTCTAATATGAAAATGCACATTTAAAATGCTTGTGTTACAGCTCTTTTAAAATTTATCTAGCAGTTTTCCTGGTTTTCACTGGAACACTTTCCCCCACAAAAACAATAAAAAAATTTAAAAAAAAATAAAATTCTTAAAAAATAAAATACTTTGAGAATAAGGAATGTAGTAAAACTTCAATTAATAAGAACAATTGAACAAAGAGATATTAGTGGAGGTTTTGGCTTTTGTTTGGTTCTGCATTTTATTTTGGATGTGTGCTTTATTTTGTATTGATTAACCAAATCTTAAGAATAAAACCTCTTGTTTCAATATCAGACATTGAAGACCTTTTTAAATCATATAATCCATGTCCCTTTCTTGGTAAGTTTTGTAGACATAAAATAATCAGATAAATGTAACCCTTATAGTGCCTAAAAATTACTGTTTTATATGTTAGTTCTCATGATAGAATAGCAAGGGTAGAGATAATATATTTCACAGAACTCCAGCTAGCACCTGAAAACAGGTTTCTAACCCTGATTCTTGGTATTATCCAATTTCCTTCACAATTCTTTCTCCATGTCTTAGTTTTAAGCCTGTTATCCATTTTGAGTTGATTTTTATGAGAGGTGAGAGGTGCAGATCCTGATTCAGTCTTCTACATGTGGCTATCCAATTTTCCCAGCACTATTTATTGAATAGGGATTCTTTTCTCCAGTGTATACTATTGTCTGCTTTGTCAAAGATCAGATGGCAATGTGAGGATGGTTTTGTATCTGGGTTCTCTGTTCTGATCCATTGGTCTATGTCTCTATTTTTGTGCCAGTGCCATGCTGTTTTGGTTACTTTAGCCTTGTATTAATAGTATAGCTTGAAGTCTGGTAAAGTTATGCCTCTTGATTTGTCCCTTTTGCTTAAGGTTGCTTCGAACTCTTTTCTGGTTCCATATGAAGTATGGAATTATTTTTTCTAGATCTGCAAAAAATGATGTTGGTATTTTGATGGGAATTTCATTGAATATGTAAATCACTTTGGATAGTATAGACATTTTAACAATGTTGATTCTGCTCATCTGTGAGCATGATATAAAGAACATAAACTAAACTTGTGAGTTTTGAACATGTATTATTTACCAGATTATTATTTAATAAGAGAAAATAAACAACTAGAAAACAGTTTTTCATAATTGTTTATAGAAATTTATAGCATAATACAGGAACACTGAAGTTGTTATTATGTTAATTTTTATGTTAAGCAAACCCAGAAACCTAAGACTTGCAAAATGTTACCACCTGCTCACTGGATATTTTGTGTCACAGTTTTACTTATAGATCATATACTATAAATCCCTATTTTTAAAGTCATATCCTCTGCATTTTTTAAATTACTCACTTAAATTACTTATACCTCCAAAAACAACAAATAAAAAATCCTTGTAATTTAAATTGGAATACAAATTCATATTTTCTCCCTGGATGGTATTAGTTCTGTTTAGTTAATTTTTGTGTGCATCACTATGGATCATATAAATGTGTATAAAATGTTGCTTTGATTTATTAACCACATTACAGATCTAAAGGTTTCGATTCATTAGCAGTGAATATAATGACTTTGGAAGCATTGAGGTGTCTCATGTCATAATGTAGCTAGCTATCCAATGTCCAAAAGCCATACAATAAAAGTATAGAAACCACTGGATAAGAAATTTATATCAGAGATACACTTATTAAGAATAAAGGTGTTTTTAAAATTTGTTTTGCCAAATGAACAATGATCATCATCCATTTGATATGCAGGATAGTACTTATACTTATTTTTTGCTTTGCTTTTAGATTTAATCTGTTGTGTTGTTTAAATAACAGGATATCTGGAACATAAGATTGGGATCTGATACAAGGTCACATAGTCATTTCTATATCCTTATAAAAAACATATTTTTGGATAATTTTGCTTAAGGTAGGAATAGTTTTTATACTTCAAATTAATAGGCATATTTCCAATTTCTAATCTAATATCACTTGGTTAGCATTTCACATTACTTAATTTGTAAACATTTAGTATTTTCCTGTGATGATGATTATTTAGAAATAATATTTGGATTCTGTGGACATGGCAGTTATAAAACATTATAGATTAGAAAGGTTTTGATTAAATTAGTGATGTGGTAGTCACTTCAACAGGTTTTTAAAAGCAATTTGGATAGCAAAATCAATTTCAAGAGTGCCCATACCGCAATCAATACACATTCATTAATACTTGACTGCCTAAAGACAAATAATAATAGCAAATTTATGGAGTGCTTACTATGTGCTAGGCATTGATCTAAGCACTTTACATTATTACCTCCCACTTTACAGATGAGATATCTGAAACAAAAAGAGATTACATAACTTGCCTAAAGTTACTTGGCAAGTAAAAGTGATGAAAAGCAGATATTAATATTTTTCACCCTAGGGTCAGCACTTTTAACCACTATATTGTACTGCCTCCAATGGAAATCCACTGAAAGTGAGGGAAGCAATATTACAATGCTTAAGTTTTAAAGATTTTTAGCTGGTATAAAGGATATTGGATCTTATCTAGGTTCTAAAAATAGCAAACAGCTCAACCTTGAACAAGTCCTATGACCCTTGTAATCCTCAGTTTTGTCACCTAAACGATGAAGGTCTGAATAAGTTAGTATCTAAATTTCCTTAACTTTTACAATTTCATGTTTCTATGACTTTACCTAGAGTTTGAAGAAGTAGGAGTCAATGCATTAGCTACTTAGAGTGTGGAGAACAGGAAAAAAAGACCATTGATTCTTAAATTCATTTTGATTGATGCCTTGTAAATGGATGTCCAGCAAGCTTATAAATAAAACCTTAGAATGTTATTTTTTTTGACTTAGAAAACATTATTTCCCACTTCTTTATTTGGGTCACTAGTACTGATGCTTCAAGACTTCTACCAACATTAACCTCATGCAGAAAACCTTCCTTTTCCTTCAGGAAGCATTCTTTTTTCATTGCCATATCACACACTGAGATGACCTTCATTTTAATCATAACCATTCCTTCCTTTATACCCCTCTCCCTGTTGTTCCATGAAGCTTCTTATCTTTTTTTTTTTTTAGCTTGGTTGTGTTCTACTCATTTTGACAGTTTAGGCATTATCTTTTCAAATATCTCTTCACTGGACTAACTTCCTCCCTAGGCTGTTTGAATCTCCCTTTTTTAGGGCTCTAGTACTATGCAGCACACATCTCTTTCAGAATGCTCAACAGATTGTATTCAAATGATGTATATACTTGGCTTCCTCAATCATTATATGATCCAAGAAGACAAGGGTCATGTTTTATTCATCCTCATATCCCCAAACCTAGATATATTGCCTGGAACATAGTAAGTGATCGATATATATTTAATAAACTGAACTTAAACGGTGATTCATGGAAGACATAGCCTCAGGATAGTCCTTCGTTTCATCCTAAAAAGAGGGATGTCACATCTTACTTGTTTTTACCTTATAGAAAATTATGAGAACTTGTAATACAAAATACTAATTTGAGGTCTTAAGACTAGATAATACACAAAGAAGCAACACATATACCAGCTATCATTATGCCTTATAAATATCTGAGCAGTGATAAAGCTTCTGATAACAGTAAGTTATACCTAATGAAGATGGATTTATTTTTATAATACAAAAACTAAAAGGGTTATAGTGAACTTACAGTGTGAATATCATATGTAAGTTAGGTTTTCAAAATGAAATAAAATAAATGTTTATTCCAATATATATTAGATCAATATGCGGGCTGTTAAACTTTTCCTGTTGCACTCAGCAGCTATGATCTTGGGCTTAAATGAACATTAAATACACTAAAGAGAATGCTGATGAATGAGGAACACAGGCCTAGCTCATTAACAGTGTTATATGTGGAGACTAGTATAAGAAAGAGAACCTAAACTTGAAACATTTTACTGAAATCCATAGTTCCCAGCAATATATAGTAAACCATGTTTAAACAGGGCAATAGACCAATTCCTTGGCTTCTGTGAAGCAGAACTCTTCTCTCCCTTGCTCCCTCACTACCTTTTTTCATCATTCAGTAAACACAGGCACTTTGATAGATCCTAAAGTTAGGGTTGAGGTGCAGAGATGAATAATACATAGTTCCTAAATTTTCTTGAGCATGATGACACTTATAGAGAGACTCAAAAGTATAGTTTACTCTAAGACTAGCAGAATCAACAAAATTATTAACATTACCATTACTACAGACAAAACTTTACTTGTTTATACATTGAAAATACAGAATTAATAAGGTATTTATCATCTTCAATAGGTCAGTCCCAGTTGATATGAATATAAGTATTTTATATCAGTTCATTTGGGAGTTATATTTTGTGGCAAGTAATTATTTATTCAAGGTTTTACTTTAATGAAAAGCATCCTATTAAGACTACAAGGGAAAAGCATGGATACTGTATAACATTTTTTTCAAATCTACATGTTTCATTATATTCGTATTTTTGGAGCAATATTGCATCTTTAAATGACATCTCTGATTATATTATTCCTCTAATATAGGCAGTGCTACTCAGTGCAACACAGCAATCCAAATAACTATCAAACTAAGTATTTCAAAAATGATGAATTAGCAACATGAGAGTTAAAGGACATTATGATGGATTGGGCAGAAAGCTGTTAAGTATTACCTCATGATATAAGCAAATGTGGACATGGTGTGTTATGAGAATAACACTAGAATTGTACAAATTTTGAAGGAATTTAATTTTAGAATATTAATTATACTCATCATTTCAGCACCAGAGCATCATGGAATCTCTATTAAATAAAGTAGAAGATCCATTTTGCAATCACATTATCATTTGAGGTGTATCAGTGGCATCAATAATTGTTACCTTAGGCTACTGCAAGAGCAAATATGAAAAAAAAAGCCTGTGTGGTTCATTTCATAATAGAAGACATAGAGTCCTTGGAATTGAGATGCTACACTTGAGCACATTTAGTGTTCAGCAAATAATCTCTGAATGTCACTGATCCTAGATCGTTTTTAAAAAGCTGCTTCCTCTTACTTTGAAAGATGTGTTATGCTGCATTTCATTACTTTTCTCCTTACCTTGTTCTTCTTTTGTTTTAAAATAAGTGATGAGGCTTTCGTTGAAGATTAAGCACTAGTAGGCAGTAATGCAATGGCCCAAACACAGTTTTAATTGGAACCTCAAATCCTGTGGAAAAATAAGAAATTAAATCATTAATAAAATGCATTTCCCAGAAGACACTATGTTGATATATGTTATGTTAAGAAGCCGCCATTATTTTTTCCTATAAGATTTCTATAGACATAATTGCAGAATGTAAAATTCACTAGCTATGTCATATTAAGGTTATATAATGAAACCTTGGCTCTTCCAAGGTTTTGAGTATCAAGGAATTAATAAAAAATCCATAACAATTTTCCATGTACAAAATGTTAGCATTGTTATGTCAACATTAATCCTTATATTACTATGTACTATAAGGTTATAGTACATCCATCACTTAATGCAATCCTGGAAGTACTACAGAGGTCTTTAAATATGACCTGAGCAAAACCAAGGCATGGTGTTAAGCAACTCAAGCTGCCACACAGCTGAAAGTTTAGGAAGAAATGTCATTACTCAGGAGATTTGCAAAAACTCTAATTATAACTGCTACCATTAAAGAAAATCTTGAAAACAATCTTCTAGTGAATCACAGATTATACTGAGCACATGCCTGAAGAGCATTATAAAACAATACAGAAGCCATATTGGGGAGGTAGTAGATTTATGACCAATTCATTATGTATTTGGTCAACTAACAATTATTAAGCAACCCAGGGCCCAGTTTTGCTTAAGAGCAATGCAAAACTAGTATAACGAAGAGACTAAATCTAGTTAATGTAACAACTATAGATCAATCCATATACATCTAAAGTAATGATTAACCATTCAAGTGGCATATTATTATACTTTAAAAATTGCTTTGGGTGATCTTTTTTAGGGGGTAGGAGTTTATCTTCCTAAATAACATGTTTGTCTATTTCATAAATATTAAGGTGAGTATGTATATATTGGATCCATACTATATTCTAGAATATGTGCTATAAAGACATGGCACCTTTATTTGACACTTTTTAGTATTCTTTAGTGAACATGAACAATCAAAAATGATATAAACAGCTAAAATCTTCTTTATTTCCCCTTGCCTCACTGATTTTGAATGGCTTATTTACTTGTTAAACGTTTAAACAGATTAAGGCCTATACTAATGGCACTTAAAAGGTTACACATTTTTTTCAAGTGTATTTTATTAATTATAATTTGCTATCATATTGAATTTAATCTGTCATATGTTGATGAGAGGATGTATCCCAAAGATTAGCAACATGATTGCAATGCTCCTCTGCTTTTATCTGCTATCACTAACATATTATCTTAATATCCCAATAATATTTTGCATTTTCATAAACACATTAAAATCACTTTTCCAAAAAATACTTAATGCTCACTAATAATATTCACATGACTATTAAGTGTCATGTGAATTAAAATAAAAAGATGAATGGATGTGAATTCTGCCTTCGTGGCATTTGTAGTCAAGCAAGGGAGATGACAATTCATTACCAAAAGAGAAGGTAGAATATGATGAGTATCTAAGAAACATAGTGAGCAAAAAAAGCCACAGTAGTTTACAGGAAAAAAAGTATTTTCTTTCAACTCGGAGGATCAAGAAAGATTCTGTGGAAGATGTGGCATTTCTGCACGTCTTTAAAGATTTGGGCAATTAAAGATCAAATAGTGCATTTGGCAGAGAGAAAACTGCATGGGAAAAGAGGAAAAAGTACAGGGAAAGGGAAAGTATAGGGCAGATTTGGAAACCAGTGGGCAGCTTTATTTAGCTGAATCACAAGATACATAGATTGAGGTAAGGCCTGAAAAATAGATAATTATCAGACAGTGGAGACTCTTAAATATAAGCCTAAGGAAATTGAACTTGTTTCCCTAGGCAATAAGACTCACTGAAGGTTTTCCAGCAGGGAGTGATGTGATAGGATTTTGCTTTAGGAAGATTAATCTTTCAGAAGCATTAATAATGGATTTGAGGGTTTGAAATTGTTGAGGAGAAGAGAGGGTGTGAAGGCAGTTAGGGAGCTATTGTTATGGTCTGTAGGAGATATATTAAGGGCCTGAGTTATGATAAAGGCAACAAAAATGAGAAACATGGAACACTTATGAAAAATGTACACCATACTGACAATAGGCCTCTACAATGCTGAACCTGGGGAACTGGGAGTATGGTGGTATCATTAACAGTGATGGAAAATATAAGAGAATAAATTAGTAGGTTTGATAAAGAAGGGGATAGGAGGAAAATTTGGTTTATTTTAAATTTGTAGTGCTGACAGGAGATGGTCCTGCAGGCATATGAAAGGTATAACTTGTGTCCAGAATTCTAGACTGCATAAATAGATGTGGGAAGCATCAGCATTCACTCACTCAGTTAATATATAACAAGCACCTAATATATATCGTGTATTAAAGATATAAAGGTAAATACTACACAGTCTCCTGCCCCAGGGAGCTAATTTTCTAATAGAGAGTCCCAGTAATAAAAATTATAATTAAATATGGAAAGTCCCCTCATCAAAGTTTGTATTAATCAATCATACATGTAGAACACCTAATATATTTTCAAAGTGTCAGAGAACAAGTCTGAGAAGTGACACCTAACCTGAGTTTTAAAGGATAAGGAAATATTTGCCAAATGAGGAAACATTTAAAGTCAAGGGAAGGGAAAGAGAAAAGACATGAAGACAATAAACAGTGGCATATGTAAAAACCTTACCAGTTTGTTTGTTTGTTGTTGGAGCAACAAGGAGAACATGGGAGGAAGGAATAAAAAGTAGTTTAGGACTAGCAAATCCACATTCTTGAACACTAGAATAAAACACTTGGGTATATTTAATAATGAATGGAGAAGTAGTGAAAGCTTTTGATATAAGGGTGATTTGATTATATCTGTGCTTTAAGAAAATTAATTTAGTAGAGGAGTGTATTAATTAGAATGGGTAAATCTAGTAGATGGAGGGAATCATTAGGCTTCTTCAAAATTCCAAATGAAAATGATGAGAGTTTTAAATTAAGGCACTGGTGTAAGTTATGAAAATAAGGAGCATATCAAAATTATATTATGGAGTCAGGATTGACTAGAGTTGATTGCTTTGATGTGGTAGGAAACCATGATTATACAGTTTTAATCACATTTTCAAACTATGTTGAAATTACTTGCCTCTGTACATCTTCAATGTAGGTTACACAACACATCAGAACATACCACTTGACATGAATCAGCATCTCTTATCAAACAAATAGTGTATTAAATTTAAAAATCACTTCACATCATGGTTCTTGTCCATATGTGCATAGCTGTAATAGAATCATAATTCACTTAGAATTGATGAAGAAATATTTGTAAGTACAAAGTTCTTTTTTCTTATTTCTCCTTTAGGTTTACTGTCACTTACTGAAAAACTAGGAATATTGACTTTAAGCAAGCACAAATTTAATTCATCTGTAGTTCCATAGACTGAGTCCAAATGGAATTCAATTTCAATTTTACTTGTTTTAACTAAGAGCCATAATTACTTGACCAATGAACAAAAAAGCTGGCTATGACATACAACCTGTGGTTTCTTCTTGTGTTTACATGTACTTCTTATAAAAGACCATTTAAAATAGTAAAATAGTGGTATAACAATGTACATAATCTCTTTCCTTCTATTTCTCTCTCTCACTCTCTCTATATCCATCTATATCTATCTATATATCTCCGTTGATGGACACTTACATTGATTTCATATCTTGGCTATTGTGAATAGTGCTGCATTAAACGTGGCCTCTTCCCAGTTAGAATGACTATTATCAAAAAGTCAAAAAATAATAAATACTGGTGAGGATATGGAAAAAAGGGAACACTGTTGATGAGAATGTAAATTAGAATAGTCATGGTCAACAATGTAGAGGTTCCTCAAAAAACTAAAAATTGATACAATAATCACATTATTGGGCACATATCTGAGGGAAAGAAAATCAGTATGCCAAAGAGACACTAAGGTGAATGTTATCATAGCTGAAGTACCATTTCAGTTTTGACTTCTTTTTAACCATTTGTGGCAAGAATATTCTAAAACTCTATTTCATGCTCTTGGACTTGCTTTACAGAGGAAACAATGGACATAATTCATGTCTTTCATAATGGCCCCAAATCATCTGCTTTAGCATCAGTAATAGTATTTATGAAGGCTAAAGGGGCTATTTAAATATGTAGAGGTATTTGTTGGGGCTGGATTTCATTAAAAGGACTAGATATTTTAAACAATTTATTCAATTTATTTTTACCCTTTGTAGGGGAGTCTTCTTTCTAATCAAGTTGTTAACTATTACTTATTGCTCAATTCATACAGGTGGCTTCAGTAGCATCTCCATCCCCTCCAAATTCAGTGATTGTAATCTGTTGGTGATTGAGGAATGCCATACAAAATGCATTTGAATTGTGTCTAAAGTAAAACTATGTCTGACCTAAGTAAGGGCTAAAGGGGCATACTTACATGTAAAGCACAAGAATCACAGTGCTTGGATTCTGGCTCATGTGTATTAGTGGGCCCATAAATAGAGTAGGTGGGTTTAGAATGAGGCTTCAGTGCATTTGTGATGTTCTGGAGATGATGTTCTATTTTTATATCCTAATCCTATTAATGAAATAATGATAAAAATGTCAAGCCTGGGACTGAGGGATCTAGTACAGAAATTCTCATTGCATTAGGAGCTGAAAGATTTAGGCACTAGATAGAGTCACAAGCCCTGAGAAATCTATAAAATAATTATGCAGACAAAACAGGCACCCATGCACATGCACACACGTGTGTACACACACACACACAAACCCTTTTCTAGCTTCCTAAAAAAAAAAGGACTGTAGAGGGAGACAAGATGGCCAACTAGAGACAGCACTTGTCCAATTGTCCCAGCTGAAAGGTGTAATGTTGGACTGAGGAGAGCTGAGAGGAGTTGCAGCTCAGGTGTGGATCACAGGGAGAGACAATAGAGGCATCCGGGGACCCCACCAAGAAGAGCTGTGACAACAAGAAAAAGGAAGAAAGAGAGGAGAGGACAGCGGCAGCATGGACCAAATCCAGAGAAGACCAGAACCAAGTGAAAAGGTAAGGGGGGGTTCCCCTCTCCCACTTGGGTGCCTTCAGTGAATGGTGGGACACAGAGCCTCTCACTCTGTTGGAGAGTGCCACGAGGGACCAGAGAGCCAGCTTTCTTATGCCTGGATTCTTTCTCCTCTGTATCTCCCCCATTCCTGGCACTATGGAAAGTAATTTTGGCTGAAGCCAGCTTGTAGATGTGATTCCTTCCCACTCATATCAGCTGAGAGACTGCTTGGTGCTGAGAGGCCAGTTTCTCTCCATGCCCATGCGGGATCTCCTGCTGGCAGCTTGGACAGGTGGGCCACAGTGGTGTCCCCCAGACACGAGAGCAGTGCAGGGAGACAGTGACCCTTCCCCCCCAATAGCCATTGTGAGAGTGCTCTATGCCCAGAGGTTTGTTTCTCTGCAATGGAGGCGTGTCCCTGGCTGTGTCTCTGCCACTGAGAGCAGAGGCACATTCCAGAGGATCAGACACACGGACCATGGGGTAGTTCAAGAGCCAGTTTCAGGAGGCAAGGGAATGCACACACTTGGACTGATCTGAGGAGAGAGGGCTATGGCGTTCCAGGAAGCAAATAAGGAGGGTGCTTGCCCCACTCCTGCAAAGAAAGTGAGTGAGTGGACAGGGGCAGGGGTGGAAAGAGCCTGGCCTGGGGCCTTTGCAATCACAGGAATAGGCCCCCTCCCCCAGGGACAGCCCTCCTGGCTTGGAGAGATGGCTCTGAACTCTATATCAGCAGCTCCGCCTAGTGGCTAGATAAGCAAGCTCTGAGCCCAGCTGAGGCTTAGCAAAGCCTCTTAGGCTCTGGCATTCCAGCCAAGGTCTTGCTCCTTCCCCTATCTCAGAGGGAGTAGGGATCAAGCAACCCCCCTCCCGGGGGAGCTATAGGCTCCCTCCGTAAGCCTGGGGTATTAGTCTGCACCACCTGGGGGACCAAAGTCTACCAAAGGAACAAACAATTACCTCAGCAGCTGGCTACTCCATGTAAACTACAATCAATGACAGAGGGAATAACCCCATAGCTAAACATGGTGACTTCCAACTCAAGCAATTAGGGAGCAGCAGATTTGTACCCACAAATACAGTCCACCAGCTCGGAGACTAAGCTGGGAGATCAAACTCATTACATTCTGTTGGGAAAATGTGAAGGTAACAGGTCAGAGGTAACCCAAGAGGTTCATCAAACCTGCTAAAACACCCCAAAGGCAACTCAGGACAAGCACAACTCTCCCCATCATGGTCAGGGATCTATCTTAGGGGACTCAGAGACAGGACCATAAGCCAACCATGGATAAACACCAGCTCCTGATTAAGAGGTGAAGTGAGAAGGAATCAGTGAAAGAACTCTGGAAACATGAAAAATCAGAGGGAATGGACACCCCCAAAAGAAATCAATAACTCCTTACCAATGGATATCAACCTAAATGAAATGGTTAAAATAACAGATGAAGAATTTTGAATATGGTTAAGAAAGATCAATGAAATACAAGAGAAAATAGAAACCCAATATGAAGAAGTCACAAAAACAATGCAGGAAATGAATGAAAAAATTCTCTAAAGGAATTGAATTATTAAAGAAAAACCAAACAGAAATTCTGGAAGTGAAAAGTTCATTCAAGGAATTACAAAACACAATGGAAAGCCTTAAGAATAGGCTTTTTCAGGCAGAAGGAAGAAACTCAAAGCTTGAAGATAACACCTATGAGCTAGACAAATCAGTCAAAGAAAAAGAACAGAGAAAAAATAGAAATGAACAAAGCCTACAAAAGTGTGGGATTATGTAAAGAGGCCAAACAAAAGAATCATAGGCATCCCTGAGGGTGAGGAAGAACACACAAGAGGGTTGAATAATTTATTTCAGGGAATAATTGAAGAAAATTACCCTGGCCTTGCTAGAAATCTAGATATCTAGGTACAAGAAGCACACAGGACTCCTGGGAGATTCATTGTAAAGAGGCAACCACCAGGACACATAGTCATTATGCTGGCAAAAGTAAACATGAAAGAGGCACTCCTACAAGCAGTAAGACAAAAACAACAGGTAACTTACAAAGGAAAACGTATTACACTAACTGCAGACTTCTCAACTGAAATCTTACAAGCCAGAAGAGATTGGGACCCATTCTCAGTCTTCTAAAAGAGAATAATGGCTAGCCTAGGATTATATGTCCTACAAAACTAAGTTTCTTACATGAGGGAAAAATAAAGACTTTCTCAGACAAGCAATCACTGAGGGAATTTGCAAAGACTAGAACTGCCCTATGGGAAGTACTCAGAGCTGCATTATATTCTGATCAGCACAATAGACACCCACCAGTTTAAAATCATCCACAAGTTAAAGTTCATAGCTCAGATACCACAATGGTTCAAGGAATAAAACAAAGCAATAAGGGTCTACCCAACAAGATGAACAGAAATCCGCCCCATATATCAATTCTTTACATAAATGTGAATGGCTTGAACTCTACACTCAAGAGACATAGGCTGGCTGAATGGATAAAAAATACAAGCCAATAATCTGTTGTCTCCGGGAAACACATCTAACCCACAAGTACTCATTTAGACTCAAGGTCAAAGGATGGAAAACAATATTCCATGCAAATGGAAACCAAAAGAAAGCTAGTATAGCCATTCTCATATGAGATAACATAGACATCAAATCAACAAAAGTAAAGACAAAGATGGTCACTATATAATGGTGAATGGAACACTTGACAGGAAGACTTAACAATCCTAAATATTTATGCACCTAGGACAGGAGGGCCCAGGTTCATAGAGCAAATCTAACTTGATCTAAACAAAATGATAAATAGTAGTGCCATAATAGCTGGGGACTTCAATACCCCACTGACAGAACTGGACAGAGCCTCCAAACAGAAAATAAGCAAAGAAACAGTGGATAGAACTCTAGAACAGATGTGTCTAACTGACATTTACAGAATATTCTACCCCAAAACTACTGAATATACATTCTTCTCATTAGCCCATGGAGCATTCTCTAAGATTGATCACATTCTAGGCTAAAAAAACATGTCTCACCAAATGTAAAAAAGATAGAAATCATACCATGTATCCTCTCAGACCACATTGAAGTTAAATTAGAAATAATTTCCAACAGAAATACTCATCTCTACACAAAGTCATGGAAACTAAACAAACTATTGTTGAATGATAGCTGGGTAAAGGAGGAGATAAAGATAGAAATAGAAAGATTGATTGTTAGTTTGACTAAAGTTTACCATTGGGTTTAGATAATGAATATCCTGCTAGAGCAAATTAAATAAAAGTGTAAATAAACAGAAGGAAGAATATTTACCCTACTTAAAAGTAAGTTGTTTTCAATTAATCATTTATTCACAAGTCAACAATTAGGTCAATCATAACTGAATCTTACCTGTTTCTTGAACTAAGATTTTGTAAAGTTTATGCCTAAAACTTTTTAATCAAAATGCAATTTGATATATGTACCTGAAAACAATATGCATATCTCTCTAGCTATCTATCCTTTTCATTTCAAATTGCTATAATTTAGTCTCTCTTACTAATTCAAATTGGCTTTAGTTGAATTGTTCAATTATAGTTAGGGTTCTAGTATGCATTTATCTTTACTGGAAAGGTTCCTTTATCTTATTGAGATTAATTTACTTTCAACTTTATTGCGGTGAAATTCCATACAATGAATTCATCTATTTTAAGTATAGAGTGAGAATTTTGACAAATTTAATTATTGGTAATATTTTAGCACCAAAACAAGATACAGTCATGAAATCCAAAAAAACTGTTCTATTATTCAAGTATAAATAAAAACCAATTAAAAATCTCACAATAATTGTCAAGAATTTTAAGCATCTCTAATATCCACAAGAGAGAGTATTGCTCAAATTTTGTGGTGCCATCATCTGGGAAGAGTATATGCAGTATACTTCCAGAAGAGGAGAGGAAACACTAATATATCCCCAAGAGCCTCAATATCTGGCACTTAATAGGCTTTCCACAAGTATTTCTTGGGTGAATGAATGTAATGAGATAGTGATAATAAAAAATGAATGAAAAAGCAGTGTACCAACAAATGTAGAAACATTACCACAGATAGGGGCATTTGAGAATGAAGCCTGGTAACTAGAGATTAATAATAGATTTTCCCTAAATGTTGCCTGCAGAAGCATCTTAAGTGGAAAGGAAGAAGTAAAATTATCTCTGTTTGCAGATGACATGATCTCATATGTAGAAAACTCTAAAGATTACACAATTAAAACAATTGTTAACACTAATAAACAAATTCAGCAAAGTAGTAGGTTATAAAAACAGCACTCAAAAATAAGTTCCATTTCTATACACTAACGATGAGCAACCAAAATATGAAATTAAGAAACAATTTCATTTATAATACCATCAAAAATAATACAATACTTAGGAATAAACTTAACCAAGGAAGTGAAAAACTTGTCAACTGAAAACTACAAAATATTTCCAAAAGAAATTAAAAGACACAAATAAATGGAAAGACATCTGTATTCATGGACTGTAAGACTTAATATTATTAAGATGTCAATACTATCCAAAGCTATCTACAGATTTAATGCAATCCCTATCAACATCCCAGTGGTTTTTTTGTTTTTTGTTTTTTTGCAGAAACACAAAAATCCTTCCTAAAATTCAAATGGAATCTCAAGTAACCCCAAATAGCCAAAACAATCTTGACAAAGAACAAATTTGGAGGTCTCACATTTCCTATTTCAAAACTTACTACAGAGCTACAGTAATCAAAACAGTGTAATACTGGCATAAAGACAAATACACATACCAATGGAATAGAATAGAGAGCCCAGAAATATACTGTTGCATATATAATTTTCAAAATATGTGCCAAGACATTCAATGGTGAAAAGACAGTCTCTTCAACAAATAGTGTTGGGAAAACTGATATCTATATACAAAAGAATGAAGCTGAACCCTTATCTTGCACCATATACAAAAATTATTAATAACTAAAATTGAATCAAAGACCTCAACATAAGAGCTGAAACTATAAAATACTTAGAAGAAAACTTAGTAGGAAAGATTTATGACATTGGGTTTGGCAATAACTTCTTGGATATGATACCAAAAGCACAAAGAAAAAAAAATACATCAGTTGAACTTTATCAAAATTAAAATAAAAAAACTTTTGTGCATCAAATGAACTATCCACATAATGAAAAAGCAATCCATGGAATCAGAGAAAATATATTCAAATCATATATTCAAAAAGAGATTGAAATATAGAATACATTTAGAACTCCTATAACTCAGTAACAAGGATACAAGCAACTCTATTAAAAATAGACCAAAGATTTGAATAGGCGTTTCAAAGAAGGTGTAGAAATGGGGAGCAAACATATGAAAAGATGCTCAATATCACTAATCATTAGGGAAATGAAAATTAAAACCACAATAGCACTTTTAAACCATTAGAATGGCTATTATAAAAACAAATAAATAAATAATAGAAAATAGCAAGTGTCAGCAAGAATGTGGAGAAATTGGAACTCTTTTGCATGGCTAGTGAGAATGTAAAATGATGCAGCTGGTGTGGAGAGCAGTATGGCAACTCCTCACAAAATTAAACAGAGTTACCATATGATCCACCAATTTCCCAATTGAGTACGTGTTTAAAAGAAATGAAAGCAGGAACTCAAACAGATATTTCCATACCCATGTTCATAACATCATTATTCACAATGACAAAAGGTGGAAGCAGCTCAAGTGTCCATCCATGGATGAACATATAAACAAGATGTCTTATAGACAAGCAATGAAATATTATTCAGCCTTAAAATAAGGAAATCCTCACACCTGCTACAGCACGGATGAACCTGAAAGACATTATGCTAAGTGAAATAAGCCAGTTACAAAAGGACAAATATGGTATGATTCTACTTATATGAGGTGCCTAGAGTAGTTACAAATTACAGAAACAAAAAGTATATGGTGGTTGCCAGGGGCTGGAGGGAGGGGAGGATGGGGAGTTAGTGTTTAATGAGTATGGAATTTCAGTTCAGGCAGATGAAAAAGTTCTGGAGTGGATGATGGTGATGGTTGCAAAATAATGTGAATGTACTTAATGGATATTGGAAATACTAAAGAAAGGCTTTCTACATTCATATTGAAGAAAATGTTGCATTTTAGTTAGGTATTGGGGGAAAATAAATACTTACTATTTCCCTTTTTATAGTCATGGGCTCTCAGATTTCAGGTTAAGCACCCCCAAGATAAAGGAATAGAACAATGATGGCTGGATGTAGGAAATAGAGGAGATAAAATAATTTTAAATGACTTCAAGTTTTGTTCCTAAGTAATTGGCAGATTTAGTTAGTTCTCTGTAGACAGAGACAGGTTCCTCAGGAGAACTACTAAATGTGGGAATTAAGAGATGATACACGAGAACTTCCTGTGGGACAGAAATGTAAAGCTGGAGTGCTGGGAAAACATAGGTTTGAGATAAACATCAGAAAGTGATTTCCATATATATGTATAAGAATTAGGGCATTTCAATGGTCAACATCCATTGCAACAAGGGAGAGTAGAGCTGTGTAGCACATGATAGTTTAGGATCTGTGAAAAAAAGGAAATAGGCTCCGCTTTCGATAGATAGGGAAGTTATTTTCCTTTTATGGGCAGAGTGAACAAGATGACCTCTAAGTTTCCTGCCATCTTTTATTTTATAATACGAGTTTTAAAGAAAATTGAGGATATGACTTCTCAGTGCCCATATGTAGGGATGTAAAGAGAAAGATTAGGCAGTAAAGCAAACATGCATGATGTGGTCAAAGGAGTGAGAAGAGAATAAAGATAGATTAAGGTTTAATAAGTGAAGAAAAGAGAAAGTTTGATGAAGAAGGACATGGTTAGCTGTAAATAATTAAAAGAAAGAGAAAAGATACTTCATTATCTTTTATAAAACTTACCCAGCTGTATAGTAAGGGATGGGAGGTTGTAAGCAATTAAGAAGTGATAATGTAGTGAAGACAATGAAGTAAGAAATGTAGATTATTTTTTGAGAAGTTTGCTGTCCATTATACTAAAACAGATCTGGCTCTTGATTATCTCACCAATCTTTGATTTGTTTCTCTTACTCTCGTCTCACTTCTTAAAACCTGCCATTTTGCTTGTATTTTACCATGTTTGCCTGGTTTGTTCATACTTACCATGCCACATTTGTCTCCTTTCACAATAAGGAGATCCTCAATATCTAAAACAGTGACTGAAAAAGATGGATGCTTTATAGATGTTTGTGGAATGGATACAGTGCTTAATGGGTAATAGTAGAGTAAAGTGAATTCATCCTGCTCCTCAAAAGTGCTGATAAATGGAATAATATCAGTGTATGGGGAGGTTTCCCAATACTTTGCCTGGTTATGGATTTGCTTTATCATGATCAACACTTGTATCAATAATTTAAATGAACAAATGGAATCCAAATTATCTAATCTGCAGGTAACACAAAGCTAGAGTGGTACTAGATGTTAGATGATAGACTCAAGTTTCACAAAGCTCTCAAGAGTCTCTGACTAGGTGACGAAAGCATATACATTTATACATACAACATTTGCATATAGTTTCAGGGTCTTGAGTGATGGACTAAAAATTAAAGACCAAAGTATAGTAATAAAAGGCAAGTTTCCAGGGAAAATGTAAAAATTATATATTTAAATTTTAAAAATCAACATCATGCATTTTTTGGGGGGGAGACCTGCTTGACAGTAGTCTCTGCGCAAAAATCCTAGAGTTCAGGACCATAAACTAATAAAGAGAAGTCAGTATCAATCTTAACTGTACTGATAAATATTTAGTGTCCAGACTAAAGTGGTGGGAGGTGGGTTATCAGCCCACTGTCTTCTGGATGGGTTGGACCTCACTTGAAATGGCTTGTTCAGTCATAGACACCATTCTCTATGGAGAGTCATTTGACAAGGATGGTCAGGATGATGAAGGGACATGGTCATACCACATGTTATAGGTTGAATTGTGACCCCTCTAAAAAGATATGTTAAAGTCTTAACCTCCAATAACTCAGAATGTGATCTCATTTGGATATAGAGGCTTTACAGAGGTAATCAAGTTAAAATGAAGTCATTAGGGTGCACCCTACTCCAATATAATTGATGGCCTTATAAAAAAAGGAAATTTAGACACAGATTTCCTGTAGAGAGGAACAAGAATGTGAAGAGTCACAGGGAGAATGTCACATGAATATGGAGGCAGAGATTGGAATTATGCTGCCACAAGCCAAGGGACATCTGGGGTTAGGAGAAGCTGGAAGAAAAAAGGAAGGATCTTTTGCCTACAAATTTCAGAAGGAGCATGGCTCTTCTGAGACCTTGATTTTAGACTTCTAGTCTCCAGAATTGCAAGAAAATAAATTTCTGCTCTTATAAGCTACCCTGTTTTGTCATACTTTGTTACAGCAGAAGTAGGAAACTAATAAATAACTGAAGAACAGTTGGAGATATGAGGAAAAAGCAGCTTAGTGGATAGAATGGCTATGATGGCTGCCTTCCAATGTCATTAGTCAATGATTCTTATTGGTAGTTCTGGCTTAGAAAAAAATACAACTTCAAAAAATTCAAGACAAATGTGAAATCTTTAACTTCCTGCACTGAGTTATTTTTAGCTCAAAGGCACAAGAAGAGTAGAATTTAAGAACTGATTGCCAATTAGCACAGAGAGTTATTGATTTGTTTGTTTGGTTTTGTTTTTAGTCCTGACTCACTTTTCTGTATACTTTTTCTTGTACTATATATCCTGTATTTTTGCCACCAACATGTTCATACTGGTGTATATATACACCATAATAATTTTAAGAAATATTTATTACTCTTTCCCAGAGTTAGATGTATTTATTTTTTACTTCTATAATAAAAATTAAAAAAAAAACATATTCACATAGTTCTGGTTTTAGAGGACAAGGCACAAAGGATGCTCTGTACATAGCTGGAAACCTATGGCAGCATTAAACATGTTTATTAGTTCAACACATTTGAATAGGTACAATTTAGGTCTGTTTAAATCTGGCTGATACATTTTTTAAAAAAATTCCTAGATGAATGAGGAATCCAGGGAAAAGCAGACAGGGAGCCAGTCAACAAGCCAGTGACATCTATGAAATATTTGTTTATCTGGGCAGTCATACTGGCACTGTGTTTGTCTTCCTTGAATAAGTGTTTCATTGATAGATACTCTTTTGATGTGACCAGTGAATAACATGCCATTGGTAGCCACTATGTCATTAGTTCTTAACTAATTAATATACTCAACCAATCTTTGAACCCTATGATAATATATATGGCCTGTGGACATGGAGGTGGAGTTGGTAGAGATAAAATAATGAACATAGTTTCCTTAAAGAACACTCCAGAATTCAAACACACAAGTGCCTCTTGGCCCATCCAAAATAGTTATCTTGGAAGACTAATCTGTATATTGAATATTAAAATATTCATACACTTTTTGGAGATTGTCAGTGTCTGACAGAGTAAACAAACCCTGTGAAGATCTATTCCAGTACATAACCTATTTTGGAAGACCTAAGAGAAGCAAATTACCAATTGTTTTGCCTCAGTGGCTTTCTAGGCCCATAGTCTGGGAAGAAACTGAAAGTCTTCTTATAGAAAGAGTCTCTAAAGATCAGGAGTGGTGGCTCACACCTATAATCCCAGCACTTTGGGAAGCTGAAATGGGCGGATTGCTTGAGGCCTGGAGTTCAAGACCAGTCTGGGCAACATAGCCAGACTCTATCTTTAAAAAAAAGAAATTAAAAATTAGCCGAGTGTAAGCCCAGGAGTTTGAGGCTACAGTGAGGTGTGATTGTGCTATTGCACTCCAGCCTGGGCAACAGAGCAAGATCCCTTCTTTAAAAAAGTCTCTAAAGTGGTTTGCAGACATTTCAGGGCCTGGTCACGATGATCCGTGGGCGTGTAGGAAGAAAATATTAGAATTTATATTTCCTTTTAATATTTTCTTTTTGTTATTTGTACAAATGTATGGGATACATGTGAAATTTTGTGACATGTATATAACGTGTAGTGATCAGTGATCAAGTCAGGGTATTTTTAGGGTGTCCATCACCTGAGTACAATACATTTTAGTTCAGTCACTCTACTCTGCTATCAGACATTTAATTTATTTATTGTAACTATCTGTTTGCACCCTTTAATCTACTTCTCTTCATTCTCCCTCTCCCCTCCATTCACTCATAGCATTCTCTGTCTATCTTTACGCACACTACCTCCATGTGAACGAATTTTTTAGCTCCCATATATAAGTGAGAACATGGGATGTTTGTCTTTTTGTGGCTGATATATTTCACTTAAAATAATGACCTCTAATTCCATCCACATTGTTGCAAATGACATGATTTTATTATTTTTTAGGGCTGAATAATATCCCATTGTATACACACACACACACACACACACACCATTTGCTTTATCCATTCATGTGTTGATGAAAATTTAAGTTGATTCTATACTGTTGCTATTGTAAATAGTACTGCAATGAACTTATGAATGCAGATATCAATGGCCTTGATATATTGATGTCTTTTCCTTTGGGTAGGTAAGCACTAGCGGGATTGCTGGATCTTATAATAGTTCTATTTTTAAATTTTTGAGAAATTTCCATACTGTTTTCCATAGTGACTGTACTAGTTTACATTCCCACTGATAGTGTTATGTGTTCTTTTTTTTCCACATCCTTGCCAGCATCTGTTATTTTTGTCTTTGTAATAATAGGCATTCTAAATGAAGTAAGATGATATCTCACAGTAGTTTTGATATGAATTTCCCTGGCGATGAGTGATGTTGAACATTTTTTCATATACTTGTTGGCTATTTGTATGTCTCCTTTGGAGAAGTATCTATTCCTGTCCTTTGCCCACTTTTTAATGAGATTATTTGTTTTCTCCTGTTGAGTTGTTTGAGTTTCTCATATATTCTGGATATTAGTCCCTTGTCAGATGAATAGTTTGCAAACGTTTTCTCCCACTCAACAGATTGTTTCTTCACTCTGCTGATTTTTTTTTATTTCAAAGTATTACAAGGGTACAAATGTTTTTGATTACATGGATCACTTTTGTAATGCTTGAGTCAAGATTAAAAGTGTGCCCGTCACCCTGTATGAAAAAGTCCCCTGGAGCTCTCTCACCTCTTTCACTGTGTAATGCTATAATGGGAAGACAGCCATCTTCAAACCTGGAAGGCAGATCTTACCAGAAACTGATCATGTGTTTGCACCTGGTCTAGAATTTCCAGGTTTTCCAGAACTGTGAGAAATGAATTTCTGTTGTCTGTAAGCCACACTTTCTATGGTACTTTGTTATAGCAGCTGAAATTATGATAGTTACTTAAGAGATATAAATATTGGGATAACTTTAAATATTACTTTGTCTTGCTGATGTGTGTGCATGTGTGTGTGTGTGTTTATAAATTGATGATGCAGAAATGTGCTATGTAAATCCCCAACTTTTTAGTAAGATTCACTATAATTTCAGCACAATTTGGGGGAAGGTAAGGGAGATGTAGAAGCAGAAACCCATATATTTCCAGAATGACAAGAGATAACCATGTTATTTTTGACTTCTAAATGGCCAGCCAACTTGTTAGACTTAAGTAATCATCATTAAAGATTATAGAAGCAGAGATAAACTCGTTAGTAACATGCCTACCCTCCCCTTAATTCTTCCTCCAAACACAAAATATCATTCCCACTTTCAGACCTCCCACACAGTCATAAGAGCAGGGATGGGAATCGGGGAATACGTAGTATACAGGCTCTTAAAAGCAATTCCCTCTTCCTCCTCAACAAGGCCCAGTGTACGTTAGGTGCATTCCATCAATTTTCTCTTTATTTAACTCCAGAACTATTACATAACCATTACAAGTTATCAAAGTTTCCCCTTATCTTAAATCCATTTGTGCAACTGTGCTAGTGGCCACACGGAATTTCCCAGCTAATAAATGTTCATCATCTTCTTTCCCATTAAGAAACATAAGTTTTAGAATTAGATATTTGATTACAGTTCTTTTCCTTTTGTGTGGCCTTGTATTGTCTTTGTCTCCAAAAAGGAATGAATATACTATCTACTTCATAGGCTAGTGATTAAGAGGTTGGGCTCTGAAGCCAGATTTGCTAGGTTATATTCCAGCCTCACCACTTTACCACCTATTAGCTATGTGATCTTGCAAGTTCCTTGCTCTCTATATGCACCAGTTCTCGTGTATGTAAAATGAAAGAATAAAAATCACTTTGTAGGGGTTTGTGAGGATTAAATATTAATAAATAATAAGTAGCAGAATATAAAATTTATTTATTGAGAACTCACTACATGCTAGATTCTGTGCTAAGTGCTTTACATGTATTAACATATTTAATAGCATATACAAAGGCCTAAGGTAGTGTATTTGAGAAAATAAAAGAAGGCCAGTGTAGCTGCTATGTAGAGAGTAAGGAAGAAAGTGGTACAAGTTTAGGTATTTAAAGTAAGGAAGAGCCAGACTATACTCCTTATAGACTATGTAAAGGATTTTGGATTTTATTTTAAGCATCATGTAAAACCTTTGAATGGTATTAAACTAGAAATATACTATGTTTCAAGAAAGAGTGTATCCAACCATGTAAAAGTGTCTTATTAGAATAAGAACTAAAAAATGTACATTGAATTTGTCTAACATGAAGGCAATAGGTGATCTTGACACCTATCATGGGGTTCTGTATAGTGAAACTCTAGTATATCTCTGATTGTAATGCCTGTAGTACCTAAAAAGATAATCTGTTTGGATTGATTTTGGTTTTGTACTCACCTGAAAAACAATGTCTTAAATGACTTCTATCAATCTCTTATAGTTCTCTGATTCTAAGATGTTTATCCTTTTCGATGTTTAGAATTTCTTAAATGAAAGTGAAGTCTGAATCATAGACACAATTGCTATTATTTGTTATAAAACAAATAATATTTCCACTTACATACATCTACCTGGACTCTATATTTGGTGAAAATTTGGTCAATTCTTTCCTTGTGTGTTTCTATTTCAGAAACTGATGGACAGAGCCCAACTCATAGAATATCAAATTCATCACCACATAATACCCATGCAAATGATAATAATAATCCTCAGTTATCTATCCCCCTCTTTTGGTCATTTATCATGCCTTCCATTTTTCTTCCCTGCTCCTGTTCACTCTGGCAATTTCATTGTTAATTAGCACATCTATCAGATAGTGGACAAAAAAAGCAAGGAAAATAATTTAAAACAAATCAGATTGTTTTATTATTCATCATGTGATCTCAAAACCAGCTGTAGGAGAAGATTGAAAATTAATTTCTGAATAGATGTTTTGTATTATATCAGTTTTAGCTAATGCCAACATATCACAAAAATAATCAACTTTATTATTGACAAAACTAAACCTAGTGTTTTTGATCTTATATATTTACTAGACTGATCTTTCAATAATAAAAATAACAGATTATTTTGTGAATAATCCTTATACTTCCCTTCAATTCAGCAATATTTATTAGGCTTTTTAAAGTTTCTGTAGCTGTAAAATGCCTACTACGGAACTAGAAGAAACAAAAGATATGTCTAATTTGGGCCCTACCCTCAGGGAGTTTATGAGCCAAATAGGAATTCTAGCTTACACACGTTTAATAGATGATAAGACAGTAAAGATAAGATAGTAAACTATCATTTAACATAGTACTAATAGGATGTGGTGTGTTTATGAAGTGATTAGGTTATGAGGGTAGAGCCCACATAAATGGGATCAATGCCCTTTTTAAAAGGACCCCAGGAGCTCCCTCACCTAATAAGTAAATGTGAAATGTGTACTAATAAATGAAATAACGGGCCAGGCACGGTGGCTCACGCCTGTAATCCTAGCACTCTGGGAGGCCGAGGCGGCTGGATCGCTCAAGGTCAGGAGTTCAAGACAAGCCTGAGCAAGAGTGAGACCCCGTCTCTACTAAAAACAGAAAGAAATGGTCTGGCCAACTAAAAAATAGATATAGAAAAAATTAGCCAGGCATGGTGGCGCATGCCTGTAGTCCCAGCTACTCGGGAGGCTGAGGCAGTAGGATCGCTTAAGCCCAGGAGTTTGAAGTTACTGTGAGCTAGGCTGACACCACGGCACTCACTCTAGCCCGGGCAACAAAGTGAGACTCTGTCTCAAAAATAAATAAATAAATAAATAAATAAATAAATAAATAAATAAATAAATAAATAAGAAAATATAAAAGACTTATTTGATATAATCTATATCTCAATTCTGAAATTAGTTATTATGGTATTTCCTTTCCCATAATGAGTCCATTAGTAACAGTCTAAAGAGATTAAACATATTAAGAGTTTCTTTGTCTTTATCAAGCTTGGAGTAAACAGAGATTTTACTAAATGGTTCAAATTATAATTTTATTATAGAAAATGTCATTGGTTTGACAGGCTTAGATAGGTTTATGTTTTTAATGGAATTAATGCTGTTATCTATTTTTTTTTCTCCAAGGGAGAAAATTCATTAAATAAAACAAAGACAAATAAAGCATCATTTATATGCCCCAGATATTCATTTTCCTTTGAAATTTTCTTTTCTTGAGTATAAAATTTTCTATCTGGCTCAAGACAAGTTCTCTTCACTGGGCCTCTATCAGTATGTTGGTGAAATGATTTACAATAGTGTATTTTTCTAAATTATTTGGTTAATAGGCCACATTATTTGGACAAATTTCTGAATAATTAATATATTTAACAAATATTTAGCATATGTCTACTATGTGTAACAGATTTTATGTATTATATATTCTTCCCATTTCCCCTCCTTTCTATGAAAGCAGAGTAATCTGGAAGTAATGAGAAAAATGCCACTTTGTGTGAGAAAGCAATGAGAAATGCCTAATATTTATAAAACAGGATAGCAAAACTATGATTACATATCAAATACAAAGATTTCATATACTGTCATAAAGTAAGAAATATCTGACCTTTGACACACAGAAGAATTGTATTTCAGTTTTTAAAGTTGAGCCACCTGGTGATTTTGTTCCCTTAACTGTGAGTGTTTACATATGATGATAATGAGGGCCAGGTGATGGATTTCATCCAGCTATTTGTTTGTCCAAAGGGAGATATCTATATACTTAAAAAAAAAAGAAAAAGAAAAAGAAAACACTATTTCTTTTGCTTTTAAGCTTCCTCAGAAAGTGTGAACAGCTTGGTTGAAATTCTTCCCTGCCCTCTTCTTCCTGAAAAAACAAGTCAGATTGTATGGCAATATCAGTATTACCATCTTGATTAAAAATAAAAATAAGATAAAATAACAAAAAAAAGTTAGCAAAACAATCATCATATATTCATTAAGATTTACATTATATTATTTCCTTTAACTTTCTATTAAAATTACTGGTTGGATTAGTTAAAATGATCTGCTTCACATTACTCAATTAAAAAAAAACTTAAAGATATCTTGTACTACTTCTAAGTCAGTCTATATAAAGTCTAAACAACCCACAGTCAAATGAAAAGTTCAATCAACCCACTGTTTAGGCTACATGATGCCAAATTATTAATTTGATTTTTCCCCATTAAATTGGCCAGATGTTTTAGCAGTTTGCACACACAGCCTAAGAAAGTATTCAACTACTTACTGTCAAATATTTGTATCAGAGCGTGGAAATTCACATGTCTAGGCACATTCATACAAGCAAGAACATACCCTTTGCATAAAGTTAAGCACACTTGTATAATTTTATGATGATGTGTCAGTAGCAATATTTTATCTTGCACAGGAATTATGAGGACATACTGCAGTCATATAAACAGAATCTTGTTTTATCTAAGCTCTGATGAATTAAGGTAATTTATTATGCATAGTTTTTCCATGTGTTTAAAATGCCCAGAACATGTAGTTATACATACTTTTTCGAATTAGTAATATTATATAAAGATCTTTTCTAATGATAGAATTGTGAGCTCCAGGCTAAAATTTTAAAGGTAGATGTGATGATAGATTTACAATTCAAAGGGATATAAATGAAGAGAAATGCCCTAAAAAAACAGCTGTCTACTTGACTGATCCAAGAAAATGAACACTGAAAACAAACAGCTGCCCTGTAGTAGACTATGGTAAAACTAATCACCCTGAGCATAATGAATTCATTTTCTTTTGTGCTTATTATGAACTTGGCAACCTTTTGGGGCATAAATATTCAAATGTGACAATGAAGAGAAATAATAATGATCCAACATCCAAGAGAGAGCCAGGACCATTTCTGGGAATTCTGAGGCCTCTGAGAAAGCTTACGTTCAATTTGCAATCCTTCTTTCACAATTAGTTAGGAACCTCTTTATCCTTAAATTTGTATTGAGCCTAATTAAAGAATATAAGTATTATTGTGGAATATAAAGAAAAATAAAAAGGGAATAAATAGAAACAAGAAAGTAATAACAGGTAAATGGTGGTGGGAGAAAAGAAACAAGAGTAAAGAGAGAGGAGAGGGGAAGGAAGGTGAAGGAAGGGGGAGGGGAGGAGAGGGAAGGAGAGAGATGGATCATCAGGGAGTGGTAGAATAGCAGGTGGAATAGCACCAACATTCTTGAAGTGTGGTGTAATAAGTAGCCATGGCCTAAGCTGTCAAATGAAATCAGATTTACCCTTCTCAAGGCAGGTAAGGAGTATTGGATATAAAGCTAGTTCAAATGACTTTTTGTGGTTCCACATGCAAAAGCATTCCACTTGCCAATATTTTCTTGAATTTACCACTGCTTCCCAAAGTTGTCTTCATTATATACTTGCTAGCACCATAATATACAAAAGATGATTCCTGTAAGTAAGTCTTAAAGCTCTCCCTTTTTTTCAATGACAATGCTAATAAGGAAGATTTTAGAGAAAAAAAAATTAGGGCACGATAATGCCCTAAGTGTTAGTATCAGAACACTAACACTAACTGAATCTGGTATAAGATTCTGGTATCAGAAAATTCAACCAAGGCAACTGTTCATAATCAGCCTATATAAAAATGAATGAAGAATAAAAAATCCAATACTATATAGCATGAGTTTATACAGCAAAATTTAGCTAGTGAGGTCCATGATGCTTAGGAGTACCAAACCATTACATTATTATTATTATTTTTGTTTCTGCCATATCTTCTTCCATACAAAGTTTTCAGCTAGCTGACTTTTAATAATAATCATGGATGCATGAAAATCATTAGAGTAGGGGGAAATAGGCAACAACTAATGACAAATGGAGGTTGGTATATAGGTGAGACAGAGGTATTTAGCTTCCTGGAAGTTAAAGAAAGAAAAAAATAATAAATCAACTATAATTCTCTAATAAAAAAAGCAAAATGGATTTTCTGATAAGGCCAACTCTTTGACTAAGCCTTTATCTTTGGGATAAATATTGGTATGATATTTCATATAAGAAGCATTAGGTAACAAAATAGTACCTTGGAAAATTTTACAAAATAAAAACACAAGGACATTTTTATATCCTTTTTAATAAGTAATGACCATGATTAATAACAGAGAGAAAATCTGAAACTCTGCATTTATTGAGACATTTCTATAGGGAAATATAATTGTATTATTTAAATATGCAGCAGTCTGGCAATCAGATTTGATGGACAACTATAGCAGACATTCTAACTAGAGCATCCCTTATTTCAGTGGCTTCTACTCAACTTAATCATCAAAATAATCTGGAGATCTTTAAAAATACGCATGTCTGGTTCTGATTTTCTAATATCCTTTTCAATATGTTTGGGATGGGGCTAAGGAATCCATATTTTTAAATATCCTTTATGGTTTTCTTCTGACTATTTGACATCCTTATTCTCTGGGTTTCTTCAGAATGAATTCGATATATTTGCACCTGATTTAAATATTACATTTACCTAATACTATTTTGTTATCATTTTTCTTTTTCCTTTGGCTCCCAGGAAGAAATATTACAGACTTTTTTTTCATATGACCTCTAGGAATCCAAACTTTCTAAACTTTAATATTTCAAACAGTAGGTATACCACTGACCTGAATTCCTGCAAACTCTATATGGTGGCATGGCTTAAAAAATTGAACAATCAAGTATACCACTTAGAAGAGGAAGAATAAAATGAATTCAAATACACTGAGTGGTTGAGTGGCCAGAAATTCTTCCAGGAATTGAATCACTTTATATATGTTATCTCATTTATCCACCAGAGCAATTCTGGGATAGTTATTATCTCCATTTTACATACAAGAGAACTCAAACTCATAGTGCTTAAGCCTTGCCCAAAGGCTTATTAGTGAGCTGAGATTCAACTGTCTTTAAAACAATGGTTGTTTCACTATTTCATGTCACTTCTATCATAGATAATGAGCTGTGCTACATACTGTGGATTCAATGATGATAACTGATGGCATAGCTTAAAATTAAAGTAAAAAAGTATATAGTACTCCTGGATATTAAGCAAGAGCAAAAATAAATGATTTCTATGTTTCTTTTTTAATATTTTTTATTTCAAAATATTAAGGAGGTCCAGATATTTTTTGTTACATGGATACACTGTATAATGTTAGTCATGGCTTTCAGTGTGCCCATCAGCTGGACAGTATTCATTAAAAGTTTTTATTCTTCACCCTCTCCCATCCTTCTTATGAAAATAATATGGAGATTCCTCGAAGAACTAAAAGTAGACCCACCATTCAATTCAGCAATACCAGAACTGGGTATCTACCCAAAGGTAAAGAAATAATTTTATCAAAAATTCACCTACACTCAAATATTTATCACAGCACAATTCACAATTGTAAATATATGGAATCAACCTAAGTTCCCATGGAGTAATGAAATAATGTCTTCGGCAGCAAATTGGATTGAACTGGGGTCCATTATCCTAAATGGAGTATCTCAAGAATGGAAAAACAAAAATAAATTATTTATTTGAACATTAAATTTATTTATAAATTCATTGCTCTTCAAACCTTTTGTAACTAAGATAGTTTCTCCATAATTGTTCTGCTACAAAAACCTTAAAAAAGATGATTCTTTGATAATTTTGTGAGGTTAAATAAGACTACCTTCCTGCCATTGAGAACTGGATCAAACAGATAACAACTGAATCAAACAGATAACAACTGGATCAAACATCCAGGTGTTAAAAATAATAACACAGCAAATAACAAACCCGATTAAAAAAATTTTGAAATTAAAAAAATCTTAAAATCCTATTAATAAACAATTACCAAAGACCCAGAATTTAAATAGATCTTGTTAATTGTGTTTATCTCAGTGTGAAGTCATGTCAGAAAGCCTAAAGCCAATATATTTTGTTAAAAGTAATACTGGCACAGCAGGCTCTGAACATTAAAAAGGATGCTTGTCATTATGGGGCTGCAACTGAAAGAGGAGCTGAACACTAAACTAAATTATTAATATTAAATATCTTGCACTAGAAATGTTGCATTATAAAGCTATTTATACCCCCCAAAATTCCCTAATGCACAGCTTAGGGACTTTGCCTACTAGCTGTATTCAAGGTTATGAAACAAGTGTGTTTGGGACTATTACCTTTATTAATTGATATAAAAATGATTTTCTCTTTGGATAGATTGCTGAATGCCTACAGTCTAACAACACAAATGGAGCCTTATAATCTGAGAAGAATGAAAATCTTTGATAGAATTTCTGGTTCAAGAAAGTACTAAAGAGAATAAATCTGTAAATTCACTGAAAGTGGAAGAGGCATCAGACCAGAGCTTTGACACATTTCTGGGAGATGGAAGAAAGCTGAGACCAAGTTAATGGATAATATACAATGAATGGAGAGAGCTACAACTCAGGACATGCACAGCATGTTGCAGAAAAGGTGACAGCCACTGTCATCAGAGAGATGGAATGGAAATAAAATTATAAAGCAACATGATTGATGGTCTACAGTGGTGGTCTCCAAGGTTGTGTGTATTCATCCAGGGTGTGCGCAATATTCCATGTGGCAGATTGAAAAACATTTCAATTTATATTTCTACTTTTTTGTTAAAAATAAGAAATATATCATACTTATCAATATTTTATAAACAGACTGACAGTAATCTACGTATGTGAACATCCATCATTGATGGATATTTTTTTCAAACTGATAGAGTCTGTAGAATGGCTGTGTGGGTCAACACCACCGCTATATATGTACTACTGACCTTTATCTCCAGGCTGAAGCCGAAGTGCTATTTTCTAAAGAAGTGAAAGATCTGCCAGGAAGGAGTCAGCGCTGATACCCCAGAGAAGAATCATCCCCATTTTGGTGTAGGGAAAGAGTGACTGTGTGCCTGTTTTCTGCCATAACCACTAAAATATAACTCATTAGCTTGAATTAGATCTGACCCAGGAAGGAGGTCTATAAAAGAAGACTACTTCAAAAATGTGAAAAGAATTGCTTGGAATAGCTACCTATAATTATACATCTAGTCCATCATTTGTAAGTATGAATGGAAAGCTAAGTATCATCAAATATTTGAGAAAAAATGGAAGAGTAAATAAGAGGCACAACTATCTCTGATGAACCAGGGATAATTTGGAAGAAAATAACTTTTAAAAATTATTGTAATTAATTCATATTCTAAATATTCTTATTCTTGGAAGAATCAAAGTGATCTCCACATTCAAAAATAAGAAAAGGTTGCTATAAGAAAAGAGTGATCAGATGAGATTGGGTGTGTTTAGGGTGTGGCCATAGACATGAGGATGGCTATAGTTAACAATATTATATATAATAGAAGGAAAATGTTCCCAACACTGAGAAATGATAAATATTTGAGATGATGGCTATTCTAATTACTTTGATCTGTTAACTATACATTATATGTATCAGAGCATAATTATGTGCAATAAAATATGTATAATTATGTCAATTTAAAAATTTAAAAAGTATAAAAAAGAAAAGAATAATTAGAAGGCAAAAAAAGAGAAATTTAAATTTGAGTAAAAATGAGAAAATCAGTACAATGAATTCAAATTGAAAGTAAAATGAGTGACAAAAATATTGGACATCACATAGATGATGCAAGTTTTATTGGCAAATAGCGAGAATCACATGACAGAATCATTGGTAAGTGAGTATCTCATAGAGATACACCAGTTAAAATTTGAAGTAAGAGAAAAAATGATAAATATGATGACATAATATTTTTATAAGAGAGTAATTTATGTATTAAAATATTAGGGAGACATTTTAGAAAACAGATGAAGCTTTCAAATATTTTTGCTAAAATTACATTCTTTATTTTTGTGCTGTGAAATTTAAATGCAAAATAAGAAATACAGTAGGATATTATCTTATAATTTGGTTGGAAAAATTCTGCCCAAATTCCTCCTTATAATTAATACTTTTTCATTCTTTTTTTGTCCCCCAAAATTAATGCACAGTTTAAATTTAAACATAAATTTTGTTAAATATAAGATTACATAAACTTATATTTTAGGGTTTGTTCAAGGCTAAGTTTCAGTAGAACCTTTATGTCCATTTTATCATGACTATAAGATATTGGTTCTTATTTTAAGTATTTTCACTTTAATTTAAAAACATAGATTAAAAAGTCTTAGAATAGTATGATTTAAAAATTTGGATGATCTTAGTCATAAGGAAAATTAGGCATATATTTCTTATATCAATGACCAAAAAGGAGGCATACATGTATTTTATTTTATTTTTTACATTTCTTATGTCACTAACCAAAAAGGGGAAAAAAAGCCTATTCTGTCATGACAGAAAAGAAAAAAATAACAGCTCTACAAAAATGTAATGATTCAAATATGGAGTGAACTAAAATATGGCATGACTTTGAGCATTAAATGGAGTGTAAACTAGAAGAACGCATTTGACATTTATGCTCGAAGCATCCTTCTTTAAGAAGCTATATCCATATTCTGTGGATCCAGTCATGTTACTAGGACCGATGGTGAATAATATTTACATAATTATAATATTGAAAAATATAAATACATATATGTATATAATTTTCACAACTAATTATAGATAAAGATGGAATTTTAATTATATTTGAAGTTCAGGATTTGTATGTTATCAATCTTGACAATATATTAAAAAATGGTCATGTTGACTCAAGTTGACATGTAAAGGGAATGAGGAAGATTATACTGACATTTTCACCTGACTTAGTGGGGGAGTCAATGGTTATTTGTTCAAAATCAGTAAATTAGAAACAGGACTTTATAAAAATAATCAGTAGAAAAACTATAAAAACAAAATGTTCCTAACAGATATTTATTTAAAGAATAGATTATTAAGGATATTATTTAGAGTTATTTTGATAATCACCAGAAAGACAAAGAAATGACTACTAGGTAGTAAGACTGGTGATATGAAAAGGGGGTAGATTTTTAAAACTTTTTATTTACCACTCTTCTGTACTTTTGAAATTTTATTTGCATGTGCATGTATTCTTTCCTTTTCTTCCTCATCTAATTTCATCCTCCTAAAGTAACCAATTATGAAAATTGATGAGTATTCATTCATACTTTTTTGTCTATTAATTCTCTCTCTCTCACACACACACACATATAAGTGCACATACACATTGTTCACAAAAATTTTTTTTTTATTTTATTTTAAACCCAGCTGTGAATATACTATTCTCATTACCCTGCAATCTGATTTTTTTTAAGTATAATTTTTGACATCCATCCAGGTCATATAGATCCATCTCACTCTTTTTATTAGCTACAGAATATTCTATTGAATAGAAAGACTCAGGGCTGATACTCAGTGCCTCTTGTGACAGTTAACACCTATGTTTTGCTGGTTGGTAAATATCTTGAATATATCACCACTGAATAAACTACAGTTTATTCCACCAATTCACTATCATACATTCAGGCTATTCCAATGCAGAAAACACACACACACGTGTGTGCACATACATATATACATACTGGTACTTTCGGTTTTTTGTAGGTAAAATTCCCAAAAGAGTGATTGCCATGCTAAATAATATGTATACATTTATTTTAAGGGTTATTGCAAGATTATTTTTTTTTAAGTTGCAGCATTTCACAATGCCACCAGCAATAATGAGAGTGCATTTTTTCATATATTCGGCAATACTGGATATTATTATTCTTGTGAATTTTTACCATCAGGTGGGTTTAAAAAAATGGTATTGTATTGTTTTAATTTGATTTTCTCTGACCACTGGTGATATTGAGTCTCTTTTCAAATGAATATTTGCGTTTTGATTTTCTTCTTCTCTAAATTGGCTGTTCATAATCATTTTACATATTTCTATTTAATAATTAGTGTTTTCTTTATTAAGTGCAGAATCATTTTTCTAGTCTTACTAACTCATTGTTAGGGTCACTAAATTTGGGAAAATATCTGGACATACTCTTATTTTAAAGAGTATTTATTGTTCATCTGAAATTCAAATTAAACTGGAATTCCTGAATTTCATCTATAAAGACTACGCATAGTCTTGTTATTTATTTGATTTTGTGTATGCAAAACTTTCCCAAACAATTAGGTAATTGAATTTGTTTATCATTTTTAATGACTTCTATTTTCCTATCTTTATTAAGAAAGTTTTTCCCTTTCCATGGTAATATGACGATTTCCCAAGATTTTGCCAAATTTTTCTATCATTTTATTTGTTACAGTTAGATCTTTATTTTGCCTTCAATTTAGTTTTTTGATTATGTCAAGCAGTAGACTTTTTTCTCAAATGAATAGTCAATTTTTCCAGCACCATATATTAAATAGATTATGCTTTGTCAACTGAATTGAAATGCCAACTTTGTCAAATTTTAATTTTAAATATATCGTAGATCTATTTTTATGCTACTGTGCTCCACAACTAATTTATTTGTCTATTCTTATCCACCTAACATGATATAGTAAATCAGTTATCTGATATGAAGATCTTAAATCAGTAATACCACACTGTTAATTTTAATATAATTTTCTTGGCATTTGATGATATTTATTATTCATATAAAATTTATGTAATTTCATCCAATTTTAACAATTTGGAATGAAAAAAATTTGTATATTTACTGTGAAATAAATTGAGGTTTTCACACTACTAACAATATCCCTATGATGGAAAGTGCTATGAATTCCCATTATTTCTTTTTTTTTTTCTTTTTTGTGCCTGAGTTTATTCTGGCATCTAAATGGAGTTTTAAGCATGTGGAGGGGTAAAGGTTGGTGGAGTTGGAATGCAGTTCTCCATCAACTTGCACTGTGAAACGTGACATCCATTATTAAAAGACATTCAGCAAAAATATGGTGGGTCAAAATACCCATTGACAGCTGGCAAAACAACCAAAGCATTTGAGTTGCAAAATTCCCATTATTTCTGATGTTTTAAATATCTTTCTATAAGATCTGCTTAATTATCTAATTGAGTAATCTTTATTGAGATATCATTCACATACCATAAAATTTACTCCTTTACAGTAAATTTTCCATCCGGAGGTTTTCTTACATTTATTCACAAAGATGTGCAATCATAATTACTAATTACAAAAATTTTTGTCACCCCAAGAAGAAACATTCAACCCATTAGCAGTCATTTATTCTCCATTCCTCCCTCCTGTCAACACTTTTCAATCACTAGTCTAATCTCTGTCTCCATGTATTTGCCTATTCTGGAAATTTCATGTAAATTGAATCACATAGTATGTGGTATTTTGAGAATGGCTTATTTCACTTAGCATGTTTTTAAAGCCCATACACATTGTAACATGTATCAGCACTCTATTCTTTTTTATTGCTAATTAGTATTACATTTCATGGATATACCATATATTATTTATCCATTCCTCAATTGATGGACATTTGGGTTTATTCCATGCTTTGGCTATAATGAACTATACTGATATGAACGGAATTGTATAATTTTTTTGTGGATATCTTTTTCCATTTCTTTTGGGTGTATACCTAGAAGTGGAATTGCTGAGCCATAGGGTAACTCAATGTTTAGAATCACCAAACTGTTTTCCACAGAGGTTGCATATTTTCAGATTCCCACAACAGCTTCACCAATACTTGTTATTATCTAATTTATTTGCTATCCTAATGGGTGTGAAGTGATATCTAATGGTGAGTTTCATTTGCACTGCCTTGATAGATAAAAATGTTGATTCATTTTCTTATTTACCATTTGTATATGTTCTTTGGAGTAATGTGTACTTAAATTATTTCCTCCTTTAAAAATTAGATTTCAGTCTGTTGAATTGGTAGAATTCTTTATATATTCTTGATATTAAACCCTTGTAAGAAATATAATTGGCAAATATTTCCTCCTACTGGGAGATTTGCCTTTTTACTTTCTTGAAGGCATTGTTGGAAACAATAAATTATCTCATTTTTATGTGGTCCAATTTGAATATTTTTTTCTTTTGTTGCTTATCCTTTTGCTGTTGTATATAAGAAAATATTGCCTAATTCAAGGACGTCAAGATTTATACCTATGTTTGCTATCAATAGTTTTAATAGTTTTAGCTCTTACATTGAAGTCTTTCATCCATATTGCATTAATTTTTTACATATCATGTTATTAATATTTACAGTTCCAAATTCATTTGCTGCATTGAATATCTAGCTGTACCAGGACCATTTATTAAAATTCTTTCCCTCATTTAATTCCCTCAGCATCCTCGTCAAAAATCAATTTACCATAAATGTATTTAATAATAGTTTACTTCTGAACTCTCAAGTATACTCTTCATTCATATTCTTTTGTCAGTAAAACATTGTCTTCATTACTGTAGCTTTGTAGTAAGTTTTGAAATAGAGACTTATTAGTCTTCCACCTCTGATCTTCTTTGTCAAAATTTTTCTGACCATTCTAGGTCTTATGCATTTCCCTACAAATTTTCGGACCAGCTTGTCAATTTCTGAGAAAAAAAAAGCCAAGTGGGATTTTGGTATAAATTGCCAAGAATTTACAGATCAATTTGGGGAATACTGCCAGTTTAAAAATGTTGAGTCTTCTGATTCTCGAATATGGGATGTATTTGTATTATTTGTGTTGTATTTAATTTTTTCAATGATGCTTAGTATTAGGTCATTATTAATAAATATGAAATATCTGATTTCAAGTCAAAAGTGTAGTTTATTATATCCCAAACAAGAAGTGGTACAATTAAAGTATGCGCCTTAACTATCGACATAGTTTTGCCATCTTAATGGTAGCTTGTTTATGTCAGCGGCAAAGAAACCTGGAGAGCGAGTGGCGAGGAAATCGCAAAAGACGTTTTCCACAGCTTGTTGAGACTTGAATATTTTTCCTTGCAAGAAGTGGTCCAAAGCCTGGAAGAAATGGTAGTTGGTGCAAGGTCTGGTGAATGCAGTGGATGACGGAGAGTTTCCAAGTCCAGCCTCTGTAGTTTGAGCAGCATTGTGTGTGGGACATATGGTCAAACGTTGTCTTGCAAGAGGATTGGCCTGTCTCAACTACCCAATCTCAGCTGATTAATCACAGGTATACTCATAATTTCATCCACTTGGGTGCAGTAGACATCTGTTGTAATTGATTGACCAAGTTTCATGAAGCTGTAGTGGATAATACAAGTGCTGGACCACCAAAATGACATGATTAGCATTTTTGTGTGACTATTTGGTTTTGAACTGTGTTTGGGCACTTCATTTTTATCCAACCATTGCACCAAATGCTTGAGATTATCGAAAAGAATCCATTTTTCACTCCACATTGCAATATGGTATAGAAATGGTTCGCCTTTTTGTCGTGACAGCAAAGAAAGGCAAGCTTCAAGACGATTTCTCTTCTGACACTTGTTTAATTCATGTGGAACCCATCTATCCAGCTTCTTTACCTTGCTGATTTGTTTCAAATGGTCCAATATTGTTGGAGTAATGTCAAACCTTGCTTCTAATTCACAGGTAAGTTGAGATGTATTTGCTTCCACTATAGCTTTCACCTCATCATTATCCACTTTGGTCCCAGGTCACCCATGTGGCTCATTTTCAAGATTAAAATCACCAGAATGGAACTTTGCAAAACATTGACCTACTGTATGTTCATTAGCCACATCCTTCCCAAACATGTCGTTGATATTTTGAGCTGTCTGTGCTTCTTTGGTTCCACAACAGAACTCATATTTGGAAATAACATGAATTTTTACTTATCCATGGTTTCACAAAAATTGCTCTAAAGAATATGAAAGATAATCACAAGCCAAAATATGTGTTTGAAAGCCTGAGGATATAACTTCAAGATAAAAATAAAACAAGAAGTGTCAAAGTGAAATGTCAGAGATATCAACTGTCAAAATTAGTACTTAAGGAAATCAGACATTTCCATTGTGTGACATTCCAAGTGTGATTCCATTAGATCTTTGTTAAAGTTATTCCTGAGTGTTTTATTATTTTGATAGTGTTGTAAATGGAAAAGTACTCTTAATTTCATTTTCAGTTTGTTCATTGATTTTGCATGTGACTCTTATCTAGCAACCTTACTTGATATAGTTTATTAATCCCAAGAGGGATTTTTCTGAGGTTCTTAAGATTTTCTATTTATAAGATCAGGTTATATGCAAATAGAGATAGTTTTATGTATTTCTTTTCTATCTGGAACCCTTTTATTTGTTTATCTTGCCTAACTGCCTTGAAAAAATATCCCCTAGTATAATATTGAATATAAGTGGCAAGAGCAGACATCCTTGTATTAAATATTATTTTTGATTATTGGAGGGTGCCTTTAATCTTTCACCTTTAAATATGATATTATCTGTAATTTTCATAGATGCTCCTTTATTAGGTTGAAGATGCTCTTTTTTATTTCTAGTTAGTTGAATCTTTCTGTCATGGAATGATGTTGCATTTTGTTAAATGCTTTTTCTTCATCTATTAAAGATGGGGGATTTTTGTGATTTTTCTCTTAAAATGGTTTATCACATGGATTGATTTTCATATGTTGAACCAACTATGTATTCCTGGTATAAATTCCACTTGTTCATGATGTATAATCCCTTTGACATTTTTCTGAATCCAGATGTTTGTTAAGGATTCCACATTTTGTCAAGTTTTGGGGACTATATTTGTAAGTGATGGTGGTCCATAGTTTTCTTCTGATATCTTTGTATGTCCTTGGTATCAGGGTAACCCTAGCCTCATACAATGAGTTGGGAAGTGTTTCTTCCCCTTCTATATTTTGGAAGGGTTCATGAAAGATTGTTGTTAGTCCTTGTGTCAATATCTGGTAGAATTCACTATTGAAGCCATTTGGGCTTAGGCTTTTCTTTGTGTGAAGTTTTTTTGGTTAATGATTAACACCCTTTACTTCTTAAAGGTCTTTTTAAATTTTCTAATTCTTCTTGAGTCATTTTGAGTGCTTGTATCTTTCTAGGAATTTTTCCATTTTATCTGGGTAGTAATTTCCCCTGTTGCACTATTGAGTTTGGTAATTTGGATCATCTCACTTTTTTATAGATCAGTCAAGCTAAATTTTCAACAATGTTTTTGAGTTTTCAGATAACTATCTTTTAGTTTTCTTGATTTTCTCTATTTTTTAATCTTCTATTTCATTTATTTCTGCTTTAACCTTTGATTTATTTTCATCTGCCTGGTTTTGGCTTAGTTAGGTCTTATTTTTCTAGTTTTTTTAGGTTGAAGACTAGTTTGCCAATTTGGTATTTTCCATTTTTATCAATTTAAGCATTTAAAGCAATACATTCTCCTCTAAGTATTGCTTTAGTACATTCATTTTTATTTTTATTCATCTAAAAGTATTTTTAATGTAAGTTGTTTTACTGCTTTGATCCACTGATAATTTAGATATGCATTTTTTAATTTTCACATATTTGTGAATTCCCCTTCCCTGTTTTTTGACATTAATGGTATTCCATTGTAGTCTAAAACCATACTTCATGTGATTTAAATAATTTGAAATATATTGAAAGTTGTTTTATGGCTTAACATATGCCCATTTCTTGAGAATGCTCAATGTGCACTTAGAAGAATGTGTATTTGTGTATTCTGCCATTATTTTAATTATTGTACTTTTGAGTTCCAGATTTTTGGGGTTATTTTTAAATTTTTATACATAATATTTTTATATAATTATAGGATACATGTTATATTTTGTTATTAATATATTTGTAGAATGTGGAATGATCAAGTCAGTATTTTGGATATCCATCACCATGATCATTTATCATTTCTATGTGTTGAGAATATTCAAGTCCTCACTCCTACTATTTTGCAATATTCAATACATTGTTGTTAACTATAGTCATCCTATTCTGCTATTGAACATTAGAACATATCCCTTCTATCTAACTATATGTTTGTATCCATTAACCAATCTCTCTTCATTCACCTCCCTTCCACACATACTCCCACCCTTCCCAGCCTCTGATATCAATTATTCTACTCTCTACATACATGAGATCAACTATTTTAGCTCCCACATATGAGTGAGAGCATGTAATATTTTTCTTCCTATGTTTGGTTTACTCACTTGACATAATGACCTCCAGTTCCATCCATGTTGCTGCAAAAGACATGATTTCATTCTTTCTTATGACTGAATAATGTTTCATTATGTAAATATAGCATTTATTTATCCATTCATCCATTAATGGACACATTGGTATGTATCTTTACTATTGTGAATTGTGCTGCAATAAACATGGGTTGCAAGTATCCCTTTGATATATCATCTTACCTTTCGTTAAGCGCTCAGCAGTGGGATTGCTGGATTGTATGATTTTCATATTTTTAGTTTCTTTAAGAAATCTCCACACTGTTTTCCATAATAGCTGTGTTAATTTATATTTCCATCAATAGTGTATGAGAGTTCCTCTTTTTTGGCTCTTTTAAAGTGATTTTTATATCTTTATTATCATCTCTGTTTAGTGAGATGTTTCTGTTAGGCTTTTTTTATTTGAAGATGAAGTTGTCTTTAATTCTTTGAACACCTTTATAATAGCTGATTTAGTCTTTATTGAGTGAAACGTCTGTTATTTTCTTTTAGTGAGTTCCTAATGATTCTTTATTTCCCTGTGTATGGGCCATACTTTTTATTTCTGTGTATGCTCTCATATTTTTTGTTGAAAAGTGGATATTTTATATCATATAATGTGGCAATTATAGAAATCAAAATTGACTTCTCATACCCATGATTTGTTTTGTTGCTGTTCATTTGGTTACTTCCTGGACTACATCTGTAAAGTTTATATCCTATGCCATGTGTCTGGTCATTAAAGAACATAATAGACAAAGGGAAAAGGAGGAAATTATTTTTTCCACTGAGACTAATGCCATGCCTGTAACAGTCAATACCACCATTGAACTGTGGCCTAACTGCCGTAATAATTATGAGTCATTTCAGATACAACTATTATATATTTTAGGGTGGATATAGTTAAGATCAAAAATACAATGTAAATATATCTTCTAAAATGTCATCCACCATGCACTATTACAGTAAAATTAGCCAAAATGAAGTGAGTTGATTCCTATAATAATATTTGGATTAGTGAATCTTTGATACTACACTTTGAACTTTGAGAGGTTTTAAGTGTTGCTATTGTTGCTTCGGTTTTATTTTTTATTTTGAAAGAATTTTAGACTTACAGAAAAGTTATAATATAATGCAGCTCCTGTATTTTCCTCACCAAGATTCCCCTAAGAATAAGACGTTACATTACAGCAGTAAATTTATCAAAACCGAGAAAGTAACATTGTTATAACGATATTAATAAACTGCAGAACTTAGTTCAGTTTTACTAATCTTTCAACTAATGTCCTTTTTTCTTCCAGGATTCCATCTTCAGGTTCAACTCCTCCAATCTGCTATAGTTCCTCACTCTTTCCATGTCTTACATGACCTTGACACTTTTGAAGAGCACTGGTCACTTGTTTTGACACACCATACATTCATTTCATTTTGTAAGTTACAAAATAAAATGATGAAAACCTAATCTCCCCCACCACTGGGCAAAGGAATACCCTTTATTGTCTACAAAGAGTTCCAAAACCAAATGACTAAGTCCATAAGTCTACAGGCTACTTATATCTGGGGATTTTCCCTCAGAGTGGACAAAAATTGAAAGAGATTGGAAATAAAATGTGCTCCCTAATATTTACTCTGTTGCACTCTTCAGAATATTCAGCTGAATTATCAGAAACCTAGTTATTTTATGCATTTAAATTGAACAACTCGGGACTGATATGAATGGATAATGGTTAATATTCTCTGAAGGTTTAAATACAGTAATTAAACTGATTAAATAATAATGATTTAATTTGAAAAGGATTTTTAAAATGAATAACCATGTTTGCATGTTCGGAGAATGACCCATCTTGTTAGATTCCTTGCTTCCAAATAGATGGTAAAGTCATTAAAACCATTATCCTTTCAAGAAGACTGAGATTTTAAAAACATAATAATAATGATGGAGTATAGGAAGATTTCATAAAAGCACTTTAATAACATTACTATTGAGATGGCAAGTGATTATCTATTATTTAAAAAAAGAGTAAGAGAGCTTAAAAACAAAACATGGGTAGAGAAAATCCAAAGTCTGTTTATAGAAAACAGGCTACTAGAAAAGCATCTTCAGGCAACTTTTCTCCTTGATTTAGTACAATAAATTACTATCTCTTTGCTCCATGTCTTTTAAGCAGACTAAACTAAAATCATGTAATTTTATCTACCTTGGTCTAAAGTAAATTGTTACCTAAGGGAATCTGGGGCTTTTTGCAATTTCTAAATTGAGATATAATTCTCATAACATAAAATTTACCCTTTTAAAGCATACAGTTCAGTGGTGTTCAGTGTGTTCACAAGGTTGTGAAACCATCACCACTATCTAGTTCCAGAGTGCCCCCATTACAACAAAAAGAAAGTCCTTACCTTTTAGCTGTCACTCTCAGTTTCAACTTCTACCCATCTACTTCAACCATTAGTTTAATTTCTGTCTCTACATATTTTCCTCTTCTAGACATTTCATATAAATGTCTGCCTTATTTTACTTGGGATGATGTTTTCTAGGTTCAGTCATTTTGTAGCATGTAAGAGTAATTCTTTCCTCTTTTTAAATTTTATTTCAGAATATTATGGGGGTACAAAAGTTTTGGTTACATAAATTGCTTTTGTACCATTTGAGTCAAAGTTATAAATGTGCCCATAACCCAGATAGTGAACATTGTCCTTGTTAGGTATGAATTTACCCATGCCCTCCTGCACCTTCCCACCTACTTGATTTTTGATGAATGTCATTTCCATATGTGCACATAAGTAATAATCAATTAGTTCCAATTTAATGGTGAGTGCATGTGGTATTTGTTTTTCCATTCTTGTGATACTTCACTTAGAAGAATGGTCTCAGGCTCCATCCAGTTTAATACAAGAAGTATTAGATCACCATGTTTTTTATGGCTGAGTAGTACTCCATGGAATACATATACCACATTTTTAATCCACTCATGTATTGATGGACACTTGGGTTGTTTCCACATCTTGCAATTGTGAATTGTGCTGCTATAAACATTCAAGTGCAGGTATCTTTTATAGAATGTGTTTTTTTTTCCCTTTGGGTCAATACCCAGTAGTGGGATTGCTGGATCAAATGGTAGATCTACTGTTAATTCTTTGAGGTATCTCCATACTACTTTCCATAGAGGCTGTACTAGTTTGAATTCCCACCAACAGTGTATTAGTGTCCCATTCTTTCTGCATCCATGTCAGCATTTGTTGTTTTGGAACTTTTTGATAAAAGCCATTATCACTGGAGTTAAGTGATATCTCATTGTCATTTTGATTTGTATTTCCCTGATGATTAGAGATGTTGAGCATTTTTTCATATGTTTTCTGGCCATTAGTCTATCTTCCTTTGAAAAGTTGTTGTTCATGTCTTTTGCCCACTTTTTGATTTTTTCTTGCTGATTTGCTTGAATTCTTTGTAGATTCTGGTTATCAGCCCTTTATCAGATGTATAGCATGCAAATATATTCTACCATTCTGTAGATTCATTCTATTAATTGTTTCCTTGGCATTGCAGAAACGTCTTAATTTGATCAGATCCCATTTACTTATTTTTGTTGCTGTGATTGCTTTTAGGGTCTTTATCATAAATTCCTTGCCTAGGCTGATGTCTATGAGAGTATTTCCAACATTTTCTTCTAGGATTCTTATAGTTTCATGCCATAGGTTTAAGTTACTCATCCATCACATGTTGATTTTTGTGAGTGGTAAGAGGTAAAGATTCTGTTTCAGTCTTCTACATGTGGCTATCCAATTTTCCCAGCACCATTTATTGAATAGAGATTCTTTTACCCAGTGTATGGTTTTGTCTGCTTTGTTAAAGATCAGATTGCAGTATGAGGATGGTTTTATATCTGCATTAGCTATATGGGGACTTTTCTGGTTCCATATGAAGCATAGAATTATTTTTTCTAGATCTGGGAAAAATGATGGTATTTTAATGATGATTGCATCAAATCTGTAGATCACTTTGTGTAGAATAGATATTTTAATAATGTTGATTCTGCCAATCCATGAGCATGATATGTTTTTCCATCTATTTATGTTCTCTGCTATTTCCTTCCTCAGTGTTTCCTCTTTCTCCCCATAGAGGTCTTTCACCTCTTTAGTTAAATATATTCCTAGGTATTTTATTTTCTTTGCTGCTATTGTGAAAATTACTGTGTCTTTAATTTGGTTCTCAGTTTGACTGCTGTTGGTGTATATGAATGCTACTGATTTGTGTACATTGATTGACTTTGTAACCTGAAACTTTGCTGAATTTATTTATCAATTCCAGTAGTGTCATGACAGAATCTTTGGGGTTTTCTAGTTTTAAGATCATATCGTCAGCAAAGAGTGATAGCTTGATGTCTTCTGAACTCATTTTCATACCCTTAACTTCCTTCTCTTGCCTGATTGCTCTGGCTAGGTTTTCCAGCACTATGTTGAATAGAAGTGATGATAAAGGGCAACCTTGTCTGGTTCCAGGTCTAAGTGGAATGCTTTCAATTTTTCCCAGTTCAGTATGATACTGGCAATGGGTTTGTCATATACAGTTTTTATAATTTTGAGGTAATTCCTATCTATGCCTATTTTGTTAAGTGTTCTTATCATAAATAATACTGAATTTTGTCAAATTCTTTCTATGTGTCTGTTGAAAGGATCATATGATCTTTGTTTTTCTATTTATGCAGTGAATTACATTTGTAGGTTTCCGTATGTTGAATCATCTTTGCATCACTGCATTGAAGCTACTTGGTCATGGTGGATTATTTTTTTTTTTTGATGTGCAGCTGAATTTGGTTTGCTAGTATTTTATTCAGAATTTTTTCATGTATATTTATAAAAGTTATTGGTCTTTAGTTTTCTTTTTTTGTTTATTCTTTCCTGGCTTTGATATCAAGGTGATATTGGCTTCATAAAACATGTTGGAGAGAATTCCTTCCTTTTCAATGTTATGGAATAATTTCTACAGTATAGGTAGCAGTTCTTCTTTATAGTCTGGTAAAATCTGGGAATGAAACCATCTGGTCTTGTTCTTTTTTCTTTTGTTGGGAGATATTTTAGTGCTGCTTCAATTTTGGTACTTGATATTGGTCTATTCAAGACTTCTATTTCTTCCTGATTGAGCCTAGGGAGGTTGTGTGTTTTCAAAAATTTTTCCATTTCTTCCACGTTTTCAAGTTTTTAGGCATAGAGATTTGCATAGTATTCAAAATGATGTTTTGTAACTCCATAATATCAATTGTGATTTCTCCTTTTTCATTTCTATTTGAGTTTATTAAAGTTCTTTCTGTTCTGCTTCTGGTCAGTCTAGCAAGATGCCTGTCAATTTTGTTTTATCTTTTCAAAGAACCAACTTTTTGTTTTATTAATCATCTGTATAGTTATTTTTTATCAATTTCATTTAGTTCTCTTCTGACTTTAGTTATTTCTTTTCTTATACTGTGTTTGTGATTGGTGTGTTCTTCCTTTTCCCATTCCTTGAGATGATTTATGAGATTGTTGATTTGTGATCTTTTTGTCTTTTGGATGTAGGCATTTATGACTGTAAATTTTTCTCTCAAGACTACTGTTGCTGTATCCCAAGGATTAAGATAACTTGTGTCCCCTTTATCATTTAGTTCAAAGAATGTTTTATTTCCATCTTAATTTGCTCCTTAACCCGACTATCATTCAGCAATAGGTTGTTTAGTTTCCATGATTTTGTGTAGAGATTAGTTTTTCTGTTGGAGTTAATTTCTAGTTTTAGTTCACTGTGGTCTGAGAAGATGCATATTATAATTTTTACATATTTTTTTAATTTGTTGAGACATGTTTTGTGGCCTAGGATGTGATCAATCTTAGAGAATGTTTTATGAGCTGGTGAGAAGAACATATGTTCCATGTTTTTGGGTAGAGTGTTCTGTAAATGTCTGTTAGGTCCATTTGTTCTAGACTTCTGCTTTGTCCATTGTTTCTTTGTTTATTTTTTGTTTGGAGTATCTGTCCTGTTCTGTGAAGGGGTGTTAAAGTCCCCAGCTATTGTGGTGCTGCTGTATATCATTTTGTTTAGATCAAGTAGGATTTGCTTTATGAATCTTGGTCCTGTTTTAGGTGTGTAAATAGTCAGAATTGTTATATCTTCTTGTTGAATTGTTCCTTTTACCATTATGTAGTGACCACATTTGTCTTTCTTTACTTTTTTTGATTTGAAGTCTATGTTATTGGATATAAGACCTGCTATACTAGCATTTTTTTGGTTTCCATTTGCATGGAATATTTTTTTAATCCTTTCAACTTTTTCCTAAATGAGTCCTTGTGGGTTACATGTGTTTCTTGGAGACAGTAAATATGTAGCTTGTATTTTTTTGTCCATTCAGCCAGCTTATTTCTCTTGAGTGAGTTCAAACCATCCACATTTATTGAAAGAATTGACAAACTGGGTGGATTTCTGTTCATCATGTTTGAGCCATTGTGGTGACTGGGCTCTGACCATTAGCTTCTGGCAGTTTTTGCACTGCTGGGCATCTATTGTGCTGATCCATGAGTAGTGTAGTTCTGAGTATTTCCTGAAGGGCAGGGGTGGACTTGGTGAATTCCCTCAGAGTTTGATTGCCTGGAAAAGCCTTAATTTCTCCATCAAATTTGAAACTTAGTTATGAAGGATACAGAATTCGGGGCTAGGCATTATTCTGTTTGAAAAGATGGAGAATGGGGCTCTAGTCCCTTCTGGCTTGTAGGGTCTCAGTTGAGAAGTCTATAGTTAGTATGATGGGTTTTCCTTTTTAAGTTATCTGCTGCTTTTACCTTCTGGCTCATAGAGCATCTCTTTCATGTTTATTTTAGCCAGTTCGATGAACTGTGGTTCTGGAGGGGCACCTCCATTGAAATCACCTGGCTGCATATTCAATAATACCGTAGTCTCTGGACTCAAGGTCGGGAATATGCATCTTAACAAGCTCCTATGCTGATTTCTTAAACAAAACAAAGTTTTAGGATTATTGGCCTCTAAGATAAGATCTAAACCCAGTAACATGTAACATACAAGATCCTTCATGACCAGGTCTTGCCACCATCTCCTGCCTTCCAGTGATCTGGGTGTGTTACCAAATAATAGTACCCAGCACTGTGGCTGCTCTTCCTTCTGTTCAGGACACCCTGAAGACCCTCTATTTGCCTAGCTAACTCCTAGTCCTCTGTCAACATCCTATGCAGGACAACATCCCCCAGAATTCTTCTTTGCCTTCTACCCTCAAACAAAAATGCCCACTTTCTGTGCTCTTCTCATATTTACTATTTTATTTCAAAATTATTTATCAGTTTACATACTTGTTTCACCTTCCTGGGGGCAAGGAAAGTAGGTCTCATATCTCCCTAGATGCCTTACCTGGGAGTGCCTGACACTTCATAGAATTTACTGATCCAAAACGTTGGCTTATAGTTCAGGGAGAGGCAGTTTACAGAGGATCATTATGCTGCTATTTGTTGAGCAAAAATAGTAACCATGAAGATCAAATTCCAGGGGAAAATGAAAAGCCTAGGAGAGGGTAATGGTAATACAAACATCCATCTATCTATCTACATAGATATAGACACAGAGCGTATGCTATGTGTCAGATGCTGTGCTGAGAGCTTTGTAAGCACTATTTCAATTGATTTTTATAACACTGGGACTATTATTTTCTCCATTTGATGGGTGAGGAGACATGAAGTAGTTATTTCTGAATGTTTGTGTCTCCCCCATTTATATGTCAATATCCTAACCCTGAAAGTGCTTGTCTTAGGGAGTGGGGCCTTTGGGGGTGATTAGATCATAAGGGTGGAGATTCATGAATGGGATTAATGCCCTTATAAAAGGGACTCCTTTGAAAATTGGAACCCATTACTTTTTATTTTTTATTTTTTTTTATTTCAGCATATTACGGGGGTACAAATGTTTAGATTACGTATATTGCCCTTGTCCCACCTGAGTCAGAGCTTCCAAGCATGTCCATCCCCTAGATGGTGCAATTGCACCCATTATGTGTGTATATACCCATCCCCTCCACCCCTCCTCCCATCTGCCTGACACCCAATGAATGTTATGACTATATATGCCCTTAAGTTTTGATTAGTTAATACCAGTTTGATGGTGAGTACATGTGGTGCTTGTTTTTCCATTCTTGGGATACTTTAGGAACCCATTACTTTCTATTAATATATCTTATACAGCATCTAAAATCCATGGTATTTGGTTGATTGTTTATGATATATGTCTATAAGAGCTTTCAAAGGATAAAAATTGAGAGATTTACCTGAAAATGTACATCTAATGCAGTAAAGCATAGTGATTAAGATTGTGTGGCTTTAAGTCAGGCTGCCTGTTTCAGAATTTAGGCCCCAGCACTCAGTGACTGTGACCTTGGCAAAGTCATTTAAATCTTTACATCTGAATCCATATCTACAAAAGTACAGATATCTGTAGTCTTACCTTAAGAAATTGTTGTGAGAATTATGAGTTTGTATGAAAAAAATGTTTATGATAGTACCTGATAGTAAGCATTATAGAAATGTTACTTGCTATTGTTGTTGTCTTATAAATCCCTAGTTCTTATGTGACCTTCAATGCAAAAAAGTATTTTCTTTCAGTACAAGAATTTTATAACTATAAAGTACTAAATCAAGATGTTCTATGCAACTATTATATGCCTAGGAAAATGATAGGAATTGGGGGGAATGTTTATGCATAAAATACAGTTCTTGGTCTCAAGAAGCTAAAATTGAAGAAAGGACATAATTAAGCATTTATCTGCTACTACTGTAGACAATTAAGCTCTGGTGATCTAAACTGAGAAAATATAATATCCTTATCCTCATAGAGCATCTAAATAAAAAGATAAATACATAAGGTGTATGTTAAATTTCTAATATGCTGTACAATACCAGGCACTATGAAGTCTTAGTAAGTGGGTGTGGTGATGAAAATTTCACAAAACGAGGTATGCCTGTAATAAGCACTTTCTCTTTTTCATCTTTCTTGATCTCTAACAGCATTTGTGTATTGTGAATTTCTGTTTTGCATTGTTCTATACCACACTCTTCTGGCTTTCATCTTATATCTATTAATATTTTTATTCATCGTACTCATTCTCAATTTTATTTGCTGACTCCTTTCTCTCCATATAGAATTCTTTGATAGGTCAACCCTTTATCTCAATTTGAGTCATCTTATCTTCTTGCATGGCTTCAATCACCAAGTTCTATATGTCCAGTCCAGAACTTTTTCTCAGGAGTTCCAGCTCTATGCATTTTTGACTTAATTTCCTCTTTACCTGGATGTTGCTCAGTCACATAAACCTCAAAATTTACCTGTCACTTTTATAGGCCTATTTTCATGGGATCAGATAAGAGTTGTATGGTAAACAGAGAAATTTTAAAAATACTTTTTAAAATTATAAATATATACTAAAGGTAATATTTCACACAAAATTCCAGAAACATTAAAAATATGCAATAATAAGTGGATCTCTTTCATTTCTTTTCCCCGTATCTACTTAGTTTTTCACCCTAGGGACAGCCACTTTACCAGTTTCTTACAAATCCTTACAAAGGTATCCTATGCATATGCAAGCATATTCAATTAAAGAGCTTGAAGTGTTCCACCAATTATAAAATATTTGGCTGTTCTTGTTGAGTTGGCATTATGAGCTCTTTGAGGGTATAGTAAATGACTTCATAATCTTTGTATCCCTAATTTCTGGTGCTGTGTATGGCATATAATATTAGATTGGTGCAAAAATAATTGTGGTTTCGGATTGTGAATTTTAGATAATTATAATAGGCTCAAACACCTTTATTAATCAAAATAGGAACCATTACAACCAACACTTTGTTGCCAATAAGAAATAAGTTTGTTTATTCCTATAGCGTAAAAATCTGTGCTTTGGGATTCAACAAACTCTTGGAAAGAATTTTCTTAATTTTGATGGTTGTGGAAGCATTTTTCCTGCAAAAACTTGTCGAGATGCTTGAAGTGGTAGTGGGTTGGCAAGAGGTCAAGTGAATATGGCAGATGAGGCAAAACTTTGTAGGTCCATTAATTCAACTTTTGAAGTGTTGGTTGTGTGATGTGTGATTGGGCTTTGTCATGGAGAAGAATGGGGCCCTTTCTGTTGCTCAGTGCCAGCTGCACGTGTTGCAGTTTTCGGTGCATCTCATGGATTTGCTGAGCATACTTCTCAGATGTAATGGTTTCACCAGGATTCAGAAAGCTGTAGTGGATCAGCCCAGCAGCAGACCACCTAACAGTGACCATGACCTTTTTTTGGTGCAAGTTTGGCTTTGGGAAGTGATTTGGAGCTTCTTCTCGGTCCAACCACTGAGCTGGTTGTCACTGGTTGTCATATACAATTCACTTTTCATTGCACATCACAATTCTATTGAGAAATGGTTCATTGTTGTTGCATACAATAAGAGAAGACCACGTTAAAAAAGGATGATTTTTTTTTATTTTTGGTCAGCTCATGAGGCACCCCCTTATTGAGCTTTTTCACCTTTCCAATTTGCTTCAAATGCTGAACAATGGGACCATAGAATGGTTGACACTGAGTTCTTTGGCAGATGATGAACAACGGGACCATAGAATGGTTGACATTGAGTTCTTCGGCAGCTTCTCTTGTAGTTGTAAGAGGATCAGCTTCATTGATTGCTCTCAATTGATCATTGTCAACTTCCAATGGCTGGCCACTATGCTCCTCATCTTCAAGGCTCCTTTGCAAAACTTCTTTAAACACCCCTCCACTGTATGTTCATTAGCAGTTCCTGAGCCAAATGCGTTGTTGATGTTGTGAGTGGTCTCTGCTGCTTTACAACCCATTTTGAACTTGAATAAGAAAATCACTTGAATTTGCTTTTTGTCTAACATCATTTCTATAGTCTAAAATAAATATAAAATAAACAGCAAGTAATAAGTCATTAGCAAAAAAAACATAAAGTGAGAAATGTGCATCAAAATGATGTATAACAACCACGTTTATTTAAAATGTATTCCAATATCAAATGACAAATTTCAACAATGCTGAAACCACTATTATTTTTGCACCAACCTTAATAGAAACTCCATAATTATCAATTACATAAAGGATAAATTGTGCACTCTGCTAAAATCAGACTATATACTAATAATCAGACAGATTAAGCTGTGAATACATTAACATGTAGTGAGTTTTCAAAAACAACTTGCCAATTTTAATTGTATTAATTTTAATTTAGCTTTGTATATGTTAAATCTTATCTCAAGTTATATGTAATTTGGCCATAGTACTCTTTAATGTTTATAAGTAGTAATGTTCACCAATAATTCCTTTTATTTGAAAAAAGCATATAGGTAAAGAAGGAATTATGCTATAATCTTTGATTAAGGTCACCAAGTTTATAGGAAATCTAGAGGTTCAGATTACAAGTGTTCCTGAAGTTAAGTCTTTGTAGCTAGTGGGATAAAATAACAGCTTCAGGAGTATACTAGCCTTAGAAAATAAAACCAATAAAGTGGTGACAAATATCAATATTCTTAAGAAGAGGATCTTAACTGATCTAGTTAGGATATGTTCTGGTGTTCAGTGAAGGCATTTGATTCAACTTGTCTTTCTCCTTTGTTTCTCATGTATAATTTAATTTACTCTTATAGTTACCAATATGAAGAAAAAGTCCGTTAGTATTCACCTGATTCTTTGTAGGTCACTCAGTGAATATATGGCTATAATTCTATCTAAAAAGCTCATAGAAGATAAACCTCAAGAGCACAGGTTTTTGTAGGCACTTAACCTTCTTCCTTCTCTGCAACTCCATGTAAATTATTTACTTTTAAAATACATCATATTGGCAGAAAAGGTTCACCATGCAAGCAACATATCAGGAGAGAGGGCAATAGCATAATCAGAATGATGAAAACATTATCTGAAGACAGAAGTCACTTGGAAATACAAAATGTACAGCTGTTTCTCATGTCAAAAGTACACAGAAATTATTCACATTAAATGGAGCTTCCAAAGTTCCATGAGGGCGTGGTCCCTGCAGTCTAGACATTCCATTGTGCTGTATGTCACCCAAATATAAAACAACTTGACCTTGTTATTCATCATAACACATGTGACTTTTAAAACGCAATCTCATTTAGCTCCAGGGACAAAAATACTGATTTCTACTTTAGCTTATTATACAGGGCCATCAGATTCCAATAATTATTTTCCAAATCATTTGTTCCTCTTTCCCAGATTCTTTTCTTCAACCTGACTTTCCCCTATCCAAAATTAGATTCAGGAGGTAAAACAGAACAAAAGCACAAAAAATCTCAATTGGGTTCTAAATTTTTCATGTCAACTCTACCTAAAGTTTGATTTTGGTTTTCTTTTTAAAATACTGGCAAGAAATATTTTCAAGTGCCTCTGAGTTACATGAGCTAAATGATAAGGGATTTAGTATGTGTGTGATTTACATATTTGTTCTTTTGGTATGTCTTCAATATTGTAAAACAGTTTAGTTAAAAAAAACAAGAGATATACTAAATACGGTAGTGTTCAATATGACCCTCAGAGAACAAGGATGCCATCCTCCCCAGTAATCATGGGGATTTCAAGTTTTTCTACTAATTTACCTTGGTACTCAATCTGTATCATGTATTTTTGTTTCCCTTAGTAAAATATTATTCCAGCTAAGAAAATATGCTGGATTATTCAGAAGAAGCAGTCTATATATGCAGATTAAAATTTTCTCTGTACTTTACAGTGTTAATTCTAGTCTAGAAAGAGGCCACGTTTGGGGAAAGTGGTTCAGTTCAGAGTTACCATTCTCTAAGTAAGTAAGTGTACTTGTGTGTGTGAGCATTTGTGTGTGCTTTCTGAAAAGGTTCCCCAGAAGATTCTAATAGAGTTCCTGTGTCACTTCCATCATCCAATTACATACATGTTGTTGTTCATGTCTGAATGAGTGCCTCGGAAACAATGTAGTTGCTCGTCTCTACAGATAAGCAGAGGGAAACAAGAGATGTCTTGTATTATCTGGAGATGCCTGGGCATGGACCAATCTCTGAACTAGGCATTTACTATATAATATCAGAACTGAAAATATTTGAGGAAGAGAATTGAAGGATAAATAAAGAGAAAGACAATTCTAATGATGTTTTCTTAGGTAAGGAAGTAGATCACTGCTGAAAATTATTTTTTTAAAATATATACTATTTCAAATTTCTATTAAAAAGTTTGGTGTGGGCATTGAGTTGAGAGTCTATTGCAGTAATGTGAATGAAAGATGAGTATGGCTTGGACTAGGGTAGAAGTAGTGGAAGTATTGAAAAGTGGTCACATTGGCCAGGCGTGGTGGCTCACACCTGTAATCCTAGCACTCTGGGAGGCCGAGGCGGGAAGATCGCTCAAGGTCAGGAGTTAGAGACCAGCCTGAGCAAGAGTGAGACCCTGTCTCTACTAAAAATAGAAAGAAATGATCTGGACAACTAAAAATATATATAGAAAAAATTAGCCGGGCATGGTGACGCATGCCTGTAGTCCCAGCTACTGGGGAGGCTGAGGCAGAAGGATCGTTTGAGCTCAGGAGTTTGAGGTTGCTGTGAGCTAGGCTGACACCACGGCACTCTAGCCCAGGCAACAAAGCGAGACTCTGTCTCAAAAGAAAAGAAAAGAAAAGAAAAGAAAAGAAAAGAAAAGAAAAGAAAAGAAAAGAAAAGTGGTCATATTGTGAACACAATATAAAGGCAGAACCAAAAGGATATGCTGCGAGATCATATGTGGAATACGAAAGGGATAAAAGGAATCAAGGTTAACCCCAAGTTTTTGTCCTAAGAGACTTAAAGAATGGAATTGCTGGATTATATGTTATTTCTAATTGTAATTTGTTAGGAAATGTCCAAACTGTTTTTCCTAGTGGCTGTATTAACTTACATTCCCACCAAGAGTGTGCAAGAGTTCCCTTTTATCCACACTCTCACCAATACTTGTTATCTCTTGTATATTGATAATAGCCTATCAGCCTATCAAATATTAGAAGTGATATCTCAGGGTGTTTTTTATTTGCATTTCCATACCCAGAGAAAATGAAATGAGCACTTTGTAGAGATATTTGTGCCCTCATGTTCATTGCAGAATGATTCATGGTAGCCAAGATATGGAAACAACCTAGGTGTTCATTGATGGATAAAGAATAAAGAAATGGTGTTATATTGTACAATGGAATATTATTCAGCCTTAAAAAGGATATTCTGCCATTTGCAGCAACATGGATCAACCAGAAGGATATTATGCTAAGTGAAACCAGACACAAAGTAAAATACTGTATGATCACTTTTATATGTGGAATTAACAAAAAGGTAAAATACATAGAAACAGAGAGTTGAAAAGTGGTTACAGAAGAGGGGGACCAGGGGATGGAAATGACAAGATGTAGGTCAAAGGGCACAAAGTTGCAGTTCTCTAGGATAAATAAACCTAGAGATCTAAGGTACAGCATGAGGGCTAAAGTTAATATCGTATACTAGAAATTTGCTAAAAGAGTAGAATTTAGGTGCTCTTATCACCAAAAAAATGTAACTTTGTGAGGTTATGGGCATGTTAATTTGCTTAGCTGTAGTAATCATTTCACTATACATATGTAAATCAAAACATCATGTACATTTTCAAAAGTACAATAAAACAATAAGAATGGAGTTGCTATTAATTGAGTTTTGTAAGCCTAATGGAGGAACAGGCTTAGGGATGTCGATTCAGAATTTAGATTTTATTATGTTAAGCTTGAAGAGTTTGACTTTTAGTATGAATAAAATAAACCTATTCTTTTTTCTCTGCATAACAACTAATCCCCAAATGTAGTAATTTAAAACAACAGCAAATTAATTATATTTTAAATTTTGTGGGTCAGACATTCAAGCAAGACTTGATTGGGTGATTTTCTGGTTCCTGTGGCATTAACAAAGGTCACTTTTTGGCATTCAGCTTGCAGATGGGATGCCTGGAGGTTTTAGGAAAGCTTTCCTTACTTACACGTTTGGCACCTTGGCAGGAATAGACAGAAGGATGGACTGAGGTGGAACTGTCAACCATAGTATTCAAAGTTGGCCTCTCCAACACAGCAAACTCAACATAGTTGGATTTCTTACATGGTGGATCAATGCTGTGAGAGAGTATTCCAGTGAACAAGGTTAAAGCTGCATGACCCTTCATGACCCAGCTTTGGAAGTCACCTAGCATCACTTCTGTAGTACTATACTGGTCAAAAGAGACACAAGCTAACTAGGCAACTCAAGGAAGATGATATGGGGATAACATTGACATTTCCTCTTGCTTCACATCAAATCAATAAATCCTGTCAATGTTCTGTTTACACTATCTCTAACATTGTTTTCTTCATTGAAATTCCCACTTTCATTCACTCTAATTCTGATACTCTTTATCCCTTGCTTGAATTATTTCAGAAGAATATTTGCCATTTACCCACCACTTATACCTATATCTAATTTCTAATACTCTGCTGTTAATTTATCTTGCTTAGCAAATTTCTAATTAGGTGTGTCATACCTGCCACCATCTAACTTAAGTGAGCTTTTGGCTATATCTCCCACTATTCTTTTGTCCTTTAGCATAATGTATTTTTATACTCCAGCTAAAAGTGACCAGTTATTCTCAAAATTAGCCATAATTTTCGTAATTCCCTGTCTGTTCCCATGACCACTGACTAAAGTTGAAACTGTATTTATAAGAAGCAATGTAGGGAAGTGAGAAAGAAGGAATTGGTGAAGGTGGATGGTCATCTGTGTAGTATTTTTTAATGCTATATCTGCCACTTTTAGGTATGTGGTCATGGAAAAGATTTTTGATCCCTGGGAGACCTTATTCCTCAAGCATAAAATAACTTGTATTGTGAGGATATAAGTGGTATATGTAAAGAAACTTGCAAGTATCTGACAAACTGAACTTGTTCAAAAAGTGGTAACTATTAATATTTTCGTAGACCGATTTTAATGAAGACTTCCCCATGAAATCTTCCCAGATCTCTTTACTGTGTCTACAATCCTTGTTGGAATTTTTATTATTGATCTTTCATAGTTTCACCTGAGCTATAGTTTCTTGTGCATGATTTTTTTTCTCATGCTAGGAAGTATGATGTTTAATTGTAATTGTTTAATAGTACTGACTCTAAAGTCAGAAAACCCTGAATGAAAATCCTGGCTCCTCTACTTACTAGCTGTGAGATTTTGGAAGGGAAACTTCTCTTTGCCTCAGTTTCTTCATCTACAAAGTACAGGTAATAATGGTAGGTAACTCATGAGAATTTTGGTAATATATGTAAATGCTAGGTACAGTGTGTAAACCAAAATAAAAGTTCAATAAATGTAAAATATACTTGATTGTAAGCTCTTGAGGGATGGAAAACAGATTTTGTCACCTTTGTCCTTTCTTTACTATGACTAACACAACGTGTTGCACATTCTAGATATTCAAAATGCTTGTTCAATTGCAATAATGTTGGTTAAAACAACACTAAATACACTAAATAAAACATCTTTTGGCTTTGGAACAAAGAGGAGAATAATTGGATTGGGGTTTGAAACAGGAACCTGACCTATGTACATACTGTTAGGGAAGTTCTTTATGCCTCATAATGTGGGTTTGGCACAGTATGTTATATTTAGTAAACGCTGAGTGATACTGAATGAATAAATGATCTCTATTTTTAAGATAAAATAACAATATTTTTTGTTATTTATTTCTGAAAAAATAGAAATTTGTTTTTCAAGAAAAGTAAGTTTGTAACCAATAATCCTCAAAGAAAAGAAAAGATAAAGCAATTCAAAGTAAAACTTTTCACAGAGTCTTTATGGTTTTGTGAATCAGACAACACACCTTCCACATTTGACATCATTTAACCTGAGTTCATAACATAAAGTTTAACTTTAAAAAAATAGTCTGTTGCCGTGAGAACATGAAGTAACAGAGAAACATGGCAGATAAGCTTGTCTTGGATATGGAGTGAAAATGACACAAGGACCTATAAATTGCCTGGTTTCCTCAAGGTATCTGTGAAAGGAATTGTAAAAGACAAATCACAAATGTGTGTTTGTATACATGAATGTAGTATGTTTATGCAACAGTATGTGAATTAATAGTGTTGTATCTCTGTGTGGGTCTAAGTAAAGAACAAGTAATATGAGTATTTTTTTAAAAAAATAAGAGAGTCAAACCCACTTCTTAAACCAACTCTTTGACACATCCTGTAAACTACTGCAAAAGTCAATTTCCCAAATTATAATTATGGTCAAATTCCTCCGCTCATTCATTTATTCATTCTTGCCTTCAAAAATCTGTCCTGAACATCTACCATTTTCAGGGCTACTTAGGCCTTGGGAATAAAAAAAATGTTTAAGACTCAAAGAGCTCATAGTCCAGTGAGGAAGACAGACAAGTAAACTGAGATATTTTCAGATCTAAAACTCAACAGAGCATTGGGTTGGAGATGGATGCTGGGAAATCCTAAAGATAGTGGCAGGAGTTGTAGATGAAGAAGTAGGTGAGATACTCCAGGAAGAATATGAAGAAACAACAACATTTAAGGGATGAATAAGACAAAGAATTTGAAAAGACTAAGAAAGAACCACCAGAAAGGTAGGAAGAAAATGAGGACATAATAATGATGCGGAATGAGTTTCAAGAAGGAACTTGTGTCATTTTAAAAGGCAACAAAGATAAAACAAACAATTTGAACTAACAAATGTGTTATGAAAACATGTTTCTTGGTGTATTTCTACCTATACAGAGAATGTGGCATCTAGCTATAAAAGAGAAATATAAGCATACATTCTAGAAGATGCATAATTTGTTTTCTTTTTTAATGGACAAGTTTGATAGGAAAACTATCTTATAAAATAAAGTAGCAAATGTGTTATGAAAAACATGTTCAGAAAACTTTAAAGGCTCTCCAATTCTTATTAGAATATATATAAACTTACCAGTGTTACATGAAAAATTCCATACAATGCTCTCAACCTAATTTTTTCATAATCATTTCTCTATTAGTTTCTTTCACTTCTACTGATTTGGAATACTCATTTCACCATGAACATGCCCAGAACTTCACTGCCTCTGTGATTTTACTCATGTTGTACCTCGAAATAGAATGACCTCCTCTGGATTAGCCACACCTGTCCATATTCTAGCCATACTTCTAGGCCCATGTCTTCTATGAAAGCTCTCTTAATACTCCTTTCCACTTTTAAACTCCCATAGTACTTTTTTGGATATCTTCCTTGATATTTATCATATTACATATTGAATTATAGCTATATATACTCTATACACTTTTTCTTGTCCTTTGTTTGCTTTGTAATGGAAGATCCTATGTCATATTCATATTTAAAACCTTAGCATGGTATCATACATAATACAGATGTTCAATAAATGTTTGCTGAATGCCAATGAGTATCCCTAGAAACCAGCACAGTGAATGACACATATTACATTCTCAATATTTGTTGTATGAAAAATGAGCAAAACAATTTTCTTTTATTTAGTCCTCAAATTCTCTTTCTGATTTTTTTGAAGTTTGAAGTATCTGTTATCTTTTTTAAATTTTTTATTGATACATAATAATTGTACATATTCATGGAATACATGTTATATTTTGATACAAGCATATAACATATAATGAACAAAGCAGGGTAATTGGCATATGATTCACCTGAAACATTTATCATGGCTTTATGTTGGGAACATTTGAAAACTTCTAGCTATTTTGAAATATAATAAATTATTGTTAACTATAGTTGCCCTATTGCACTGTTGAACACTAGAACTTTTTCCTTCTATTTAACAGTATTACCCATTAACCAACACCTCTTCATTACCCCTTCCAACCACCCTTACCAATCTCTAGTAGCCACCATTCTATTCACTACCTCCACGAGATGAATGTTTTTTAGGTCCCACATATGGGTGTGAAAATGCGATATTTGTCTTTCTGTGCCTGGTTTATTTCACTTAAAATAATGCCCTCCATATCCATCCATGTTTCTGCAAATGACAAAATTTCCTTCTTTTTCATGGCTAAATAATATTACATTGTGTACATACACCACATCTTTTTTATCCATTCATCCCTTGATATACACTTAAGCTGATTCCACATTTTAGCCGTGGTGAACAATGCTGCAACAAACACAGAAGTGCAAATATCTTCTGGTTACATTTTATGTCTTTGTGTCACCCAATATCTCAATGGGCAATATCTTTATGAGAAAATTTTAGGCCAGTGCAGGATACCCTGACTTATATATCTGTATTAATCACAGTAAGTTTTCAGTATTAATTGAATGATTGATTTTAATTATGTGGCAATTCTGATATAGGGGCAACTACTTCATTATAGTGAAAATGTTCATCGTAAACATTACCAAAGATAAAATATAGTACACTATAAACCAATGGTCTGACTCAGTATGCAATGTCCTTGTGCAATGTTTGGTTCTCAGACTCAGAGAAAATTTGTCGAGAAGGGTGGCAGGTTATTCTTGGTTAAAGAAAGAATTCTAGGAATAATTTTCTGCTCATTTAAGTTGAACTCTGTTCACTTTTTCTTCAATTAGGAATAGAATTTCATATTCTAGGGCACTGAAAACTCCTAACACTAACCATTTGATTGGGTGCCATAAAAATAAATTTATTTGAAGAAACAATAGGAGCAGACATACATCATCATAGGAAAATATTTGGAAGTTGTGGCAGAATTTATTTCTATTATGAAATAAATGTGGAATTTGAGATTAAAGTTTATTTAATGTTTATTTTCAGGGAGATTCCTTCAATTTTTGCAAAAATTATTTGCAAGGACAATACTATAATATTATCATGAAAACAAGCCTTCATAGAAAAAAATCAAAGATAATCCTTTGTACAGTTGAAAATGATTTGGATTGATAAGCATAGAATTTTTGTGGGGGTGAATGTACCAGTCATTTAGATTATATACAACTTAAAAATACCTCAGATTTCTTTTTAAAATGTACTGAAGAGGTACTATGAAGGATGAAATAAATCATGGCTTTTCAGAACTCTCTCAAATATTTATTTAACTAAAATAGGTACAGAAGTCTGAAAGTAGACATATGTATTGACGTTTTGTTGACAGATTCATAATCTTATGGTTTTCAAAACTTTAATGTTCCATAACAATTCATTAGTATACTCCGATGTGTTTATTACTATGCATTATTAATACATACATGTGCCTAGGAGATGTACAGTTTGTAATTATTTTTCCTTTCAAAACATAATAGCTTCACACTGGGCTTGTTGCAGCTATGATATTTCATCTCTGAATTCTCCTTCAAACTTTCTGGGGCTGTGACAGAAATTTGTATTTGAATAGAAAAGCTGTCAAGAAGGTGCTGTAGTATTATCCATCATATTTTTAATCCTGACCATACTTAGATGCTAGTGAGTCTGGCTATCCAAGACGCTAAACAAAGATTGAAATTATGCCTTCTGTTCTTACACATTAAAGTAGTACTGTTATACCAAATACAATAGACCGTTATTACACTCTATTAATTTCTTATTAGTACTCAGCTATGCAAAATCTAACCATGGTGTCAGTATGGTTTAGACATGCGACTTTGATTCCGGCATCAAAAAAATGGAACCTGTCACTTGCAATAATTTTACAGGAGATTCTACAAATGTAAATCCTTTTTTATCTTGTCATCCTTTCACGTCTTTAATGAGTTTGCTCACTAACAGTGTAGAATCTTAATTTAACTTTCAGAAATATTAACAGCAATGATAATTGAGCATCTCTCAGAGTATACTAATTAAAGTGTAATGAAGAGTAATTTATGACACCTGTAACATTTATCTTTAAAAATCTCATCAATATTTAACTCTATATCAGAAAAAAAAACCAAAGACAATAGTGAACTCAAGATTCCTAATCAAATTCCATACTTTGAAAGAAAGCATCATTTAGCATACTTGGATGATCTACAAGTTAAACTCAACCATTTGTAAAAACAAGTAAGCACTGTGTACTTGAAAGGCAAATTACCCAGGGATTACCATATTAAAGTTACATCATAGAAAATAGTTAACTCTTGGGACTAAGCCCCACGTTCATTCTGCCAAGTACTTGACATGAAATATTAGCATTTTTTTCTCAGAGAAATTTATGCTTTGTCTAGATACGTTGATTTTTTGCCACTATTGTGGATCTTTAAATCTAATTAAAGTCTTTCAAAATCCAGATCCTACACCATTTTATCTTTCCTGACAGATTTTAATGAGAATGTCTATAATAAAGTCCACTAAAATTCAGACTGTGCTAGTAATAAAAATAGTGGCTTTTGTGCCAGGGTTTCAGATATAATTCATTATGTTGAAAGAAAACAAGGACTCAAAATTTTGCATTTTAAACTACAAACTTTATCATTAATTTTTCTAAAGATTAAATGGAGTGGATTTGATAGTGGAATTATACTGATATTTCCTTTTATACATTTCCCCATTGCACTGCAGTTGAATTATTTTATAAGCAACATTATAACAACTTTTTATAGACAGTGAAACTTATCTTGTGTTCCAGAATCCTGTTTTCAAGAAATCTAAAGCCTTAGGTGTTTGGTTGAGGAAGTAACATTATGCAACTCAAGTCTGCCAAGCCACAATTGCTCCAGTATTCCAAGTCTTAGAATTCAGAATTAACTATGAATCTCAACTGCTTGAAACTGTATTGTATTGTGACACAAAAAATTATTTATATATACAGTGGACACAGAATAATTTATTCATTTCAATCTTTTTGGTCCATTACCATTTTAGGGGAGCTTGTTCCTGATAGTCTGTCATTATCTCAATGCTAACTACCAGGGTAGCTGAATTTCAGCATAAATCATGATATGTAGTAGTTTCAAGTAATACTTACCTTATTGCTCAATTAATATGTTTTATTATTTCTCAACATGAAACAATTTTGTCTAAAATAACTGAACCCCTCTAATTTAGCATTTGTCTTAGGGTTTTTACAGATAGAATATGCAATAATAGCAAGTAGCTATCAAGCATTTATATTTCAGGCCCTAAGTTAAGTCCTTTATATATATAATCTCATTTAATTCTTATAATAAACAATAATTAGCTCTATATGACATATAAGGAAATGTATGCATGGAATAGGTATTGACTTGTCCAAGACCTTACAACTTGTAAGTAAGTGTCATAATCAGCATCCAATCACTTATTTTAACCACAGTTATCACTGCCTCTCAACAGTAACCAAAAGGTTAAAATAACATAATTTAAGAAAGATCTGTTTCTTTCTGATGGCTTTAGAGATATCCATGGTGTTGATGAATGCAACTGTGAAAACATCAATCTGAACATTTAACATTTGTGTATTGGACTTTTTATATATTAAATACTAATAAAATATAAATCAATTTTTTATGAATTTAGCTCCATCTCTAAACTAACCAAATATATGTTAGACAGTCAATAAATAAATATTTCTCAGAGAATCTTATACCCCTTTCTACTTCCTATTTGTGGGAACAGAATGAATTCCAGTAAGATTTATTTACATTACAAGGTAAAGAAGAAAATTATGACAAAGAATATTCTTTCTTCACAAAGGAAGCCACTTTTTTGGGATCACCTAATAATTCCCCAATAAGGGTAATACATTAATCAAGTACAAACAACTTTGTAATGTTCACATAAAGCATATCAATATTTGCCTAAAAGTTCACTTTATAAACTAATTTATTGCAGAGTTACATTTGTGTAATTCTGAAGAGCTTTCACATATGACTTGCTTTATTAAAATTTACATATAATGGTTGAGGAACATAGCTATTAAGTAAAATGAGGTGTACCTTTGGTTTGTTTAAAATTCCTTTTTCATTCTTGAAGGCTTTCATCTGTATTGTTTTTTCATTATGTATAATATTTGAAGAACTTGAAAATTATATACAAGAGCTTTTGGTCTTTTTAATATACTTTTTCTTCATAACAACATCATATTTAAGATTGCCACTTAGCCAAGTAGTTCCTGAGGGAGGAAGGTGAAAAGTAGTTGTTAGAAATGGTGTGAATGGGAGGAAGATTATTGGGGGCAGCAGGAAGAAAAGATGGACCTTGTTGTGAGCAACTGGAACTGGGAATATTGATATTCATAGGAATTAGAGAAATTGAATAGACCATGAAATTCCTTAAGAAATTGCAAGCTAGATAAACGTCCTGACATATAGCTCCTATGAAGATGGGGATATCATACAATGTGAGTTTCTGGGATATAAAGCCTCCTTTATATGCAGCCAGACAGAAAAAAAATGCTATTTAGAAAACAGAATGTCAGCTTTGCTCATGTTTCCTTAATGGTGAATATTGCCCTTTTTTCCCTCAAGAAAACACCCAAAATGTACTTTGATGAGCCTTTTTTGTTTCAAGGAGTTAGAACCCAGAGCGCTAAAAGATCCAACATGATAGTGCTGCCTAAGGCAGTAAAAGAGATTTAGAGTTAATGCAGGTAGCTTGAAAGAGAGAGTAAAGGACACTAATGTAAAGATGGAAGTAAAGGAAACTGGTCTTGGGGAAGAGAAAAAAAGAAGCCTAAAAAGATGACAGCCTAAGAAAGGGGTATAGCTACCAAGAAACCCTTAGAAGTAAGAAAGGCCCAGGAAAGTTTTAGGATAGTGATATTTGATGCTAAATTTTACATCGTTTTCTGTTGTCCTATAGTCCCATTATCTTACCCCAAACTTTCAGTATAAATTTGATATATGTAAAATATTTGGTAAGTAGCATTTGGTAGCAATAAAAGTATAAGGATAGTAGGGCAAGAGGTACCCAGGAAAAGCATCAGTCTTCCAGCTCCCAGCCAATCTAAGCAACTTCAGAGACATAGGGAGTAATACTGTGATTCAGCTGCTATATTGGAATAGCAAAGAAAGACTGAATCCAGAGGCCAGAGGACTAAGAGACACACACTCATTAATTAAACACAAATTAAGTGTATGTGTGGAAAGTGTTCACCTATATTGTTATTAGTAAAAATTTCTATATCCAGTACTTTTTCCAGCTGATATTGTATAATATCAGAAAACATCAAATAATTGTATGTACAAAGCACTATTGTCCACTAAATACAACCTTGATAAGTATAGAAAAATTGGTATTAAAACTGGAGAATGGACACGCTTGAGGCTCTGACTCAGGGGGATGGGCGGGACACGGACAATGTATATAACCTGAGCTTTTGTACCCCCATGAAGAGCTGAAATAAAAAAAAAAGAAAGAAAAAAAAACAAAGTATTGATATAACAAATAGTATATAACATATTTGGAGATAGACTTAGTGTAGGTTTTGTGGAAAAATAAATAAATCACAGAAACATCCATAGTTGGATGCTTGAAATCACAGTTTCTGTGAAAGGGGATGTGTTATTCAATAGTGTTTTAGAAGTTGCAGGTTAAATGCTACACAGTTGCTAATATGTCCCTATTGTGAAGAAAAGAACAACACAAATGATGGCCCATGTTGTTATGTAGGTTGTTATGCCCGTAACATCTGAGTCATCTCATTTTAGAAATCTGATAAAGGAGACAATAACTTAATAATGTGGACTATATATCCTATAAAGTCAAGAAAATGGATCCTGGTAATGGTGTGTCTCCAAATTATGGGTCCCTAAGTAAGAATATTACAACAGGCTTCTATTCCATTTCCTAACTGCAAAATAATCACTGCTTCAGGGAAAAGTTCTGTTTGGCTCTTATCATTTCTGCTGCCATCATCCAGGTAAATAAGAAGGAATTAGTCTGTAGCCTTGAGACTGCAGACTATTCCTACATGTTTAACTACATACATGGCAGACCTTCCATAGTAGGACATCATCTTGTCTTAATCAGCTTTTTAAAATATATTGAACTTCAGAATGCAAAAGATATGAAGATGGATAAATTTTTGGTCCTTAGCTTTGCTTTGGAATCTAGTTTTACATAATGTATAGGGCTTACTCTTCTAATGTGTCATACTTTCAGACTGGTTTGTTCCAATTTCCTCATTTATTGGAACACTGAATTAGCTACTTCTCTGGATTCCATTTTTACAAGTCTTTCCCCCAAACCCCTAAAGCCTGAGATAAGTTCCATCATTTATCTTTACTTATGTGTTGCTTTGGCAACAATACTGAGGCACTTCCCTCCTCTACTATCTTTAGGCCTTGCTTGAACTTGCTGACCTTTCCCTTCAGTTAAATAAATCAATATCAATCCCAATTCCCCTTTGTGGTTTCTTTCCCTTACCAATCTCTTATGTATACATTCTCCCTATTGTCCTGGTGTCTGTCAATCAACTCTGAGCATTTCATGTAATTAATATTTTCATCATATTATTGTGAAGAGTAGAAAAGTTCTTAAACTACACATGGCTCAGGACAGTGTGCACCAAAAATGGCATAGATTTTTTTCATGCTCTCTTTCCTATCCCATCTCTATAAATATATGATTAAATAAATGTAAAATAATACATCAAAATAAATCTATAATTACTAAATGTCCTAAAATTAAAGACTGACATAAGATGATATCTACAAGAGGACCTTAGAAATCTCCTACTTTAATTCTCTCATTTTATATTTGAATAATACGAAGCTCAGAGGATTGCATTAAATTACCAATGTCATCAGGTTAGTGAGTGTCAAATCCAGGTCTCAGACACCAGTCTCCTGACACCCAGTTTAATTTTCTTCTTATTATATCACAGTACTGTAATAAACTTGAAAAATAAACCTCAAAATGATGGACTGAAATTGACTACAATGGCCTAGAAAAAAATGGGAATAAACATGTATGCATATTTGTGTATAGTAGAGGCAGCAATTATTTGTATGACTGCAATGATTGTATTCAGTGCATAATCTATTAAAATATTTTGATTAGTAATCTGAAAATTAAAATGAGAATTGCATTTCTGAAATATTCATTATCACTACCAATAGGTAATGAAAATTAAACAGAAATGAATAATGCTAATTAGAAATGATTTATGAAATATTGTAGGTTTTAAAATATCAAATTTATACTTTTACAAACTCAACTTGTAACAGTTACCTTTTGCTGCATAATAAACCACCCCAAAACGCAGTGAGTTAATGTTATATCCATGTATTTAATTCACAATTCTATAGGGCTCCAATTTGGCCTGGGATTAAGTGAGTAGGTCCATTATTTTCATCAGGGCTCATTCATGTATCTGAATCAGTTGGTGGTCAGATAGGAACTCTGCCTTTAGGGGTGGCTGGCTTTTAATGGATTTACTAAGGCAAAACAGGGCCCATGTCTTATTATCATCCAACAGGTTAGCTTAGATGTGTTCAGGTGGCAGCTAGGTAAGGTAATAAAAAAGACAGCAGAGCATTCAAATCCTCTTGAAGCCCAGGTTTAAAATTAGCTCAGTGTTGCTCCTGACACATTCTGCTAGCTTAAACAAATTTCAAAGCCAATCCAGACTCAAATGTTAGGGAAAAAGATACTCTGAAATTTAATGGGGAGAAACTTCAAAGTCACATGTGAAAGGGCATGAATATGGTGGGATGGAGAAGTGTAATCATTTTAAAATCTGTAATACCACCCAAACCATGATCAACAAGCACATAAACACCTTGTCTTTCTCTCTCTCTCTTTCACTTTCTCTTTATACACACACACACACACACACACACACTACATATACATACATATATACATAAAAAATTTGAGTTGCTGTGGGCTATAACAATACCACTGCGCTGTAACCCCAGGCAACGGATTGAGACCCTGTATCAAAGAAAAAGAAAACTTAATTCCTGAATTCATGTTTCTTGCATGGCATAATTAATTGCTATATTTTAACAAAATAGTCTGACTGTTTTCTCAAGATAAAAGTTTATATTTAGTAAAAAAAAATTTATTTCATACATATATAAATACATTTATTTTTATAAATAAATATTCATCTAAATTTCTTTTATGTTTATATTATTTATTGCATGTTATTATAAATTACATATTTATTATCTATGTATTATTTTTAATAGACTTTATTTTAAGACAGTTTTATTTATTTATTTTATTTTTATTTCAGAATATTATGAGGGTACAAACATTTTGGTTACATTTTATGACTTTGCCTCACCCAAGCGAGGCTTAGAGGCATGCCCTTCCCCTCCACAATACTCACCGTGTCCATTAGTTGTGAGTTTGCCCCCTGCCAACCCCCTAATCCCTGGAGAATATTACTACCATGTGAGCACCATAGTGTTGATGAGTTAGTGCCAATTTGATGGCGAGTAAATGTGGAGCCTATTCTTCCGTTCTTGTGATACCTCACTTTGGAGGATGGGCTAGAGCTCTATCCAGGAAAATATAAGAGGTGCTAGATCACTGTCATTTCTTATAATTGAGTAATATTCCATTGTATACATATACCAAATTTTAATAATTCACTCATGAATTGATGGACACTTGGGTTGTTTCCACCTCCTTGCAATAGTAGATTGTGCTGCTATAAACATTTGGGTGCAGATGTCATTATTATAGAATGTCTTTTGCTCTTTTGGGTAGATGCCTAATAGTGCTATTGCTGGATCGAATGATATTTCTATTTTTAGCTCTTTGAGGTATCTCCAAATTCTTTTCCACAGAAGTTGCACTAATTTGCAGTCCCACCAGACAGTTTGAGATTCACAGAAAAGTTGTTAAGATAGTACAAAGACTTCCCATATACCTTAAAACCATTTTCCCTATCATTAACATGTAACTAACATTGGTGTGGTACACTTGGTACAATTAATGAATCACTATTAACACATTATTGACATACCTCTTGCAAGATTAATCAGAAGCAGGAAAGAAAGGGCTTTTGGTGTACCCATCACCCAAATAAGGTACATTGTACCAGATAGGTAATTTTCCATCCCTCAATCCCCTCCCATCCTCCACCTTTCATAATATCCAATGTCCGTTATACTAATTTGTATGACCATGTGTAGCCAGAGCTTAGCTTCCACTTATAAGTGAGAATATGTGATATTTGGTTTTCAGATTCTGAAATGCTTTAGTTATTATAATGGCCTGCAGTTCCATCCAAGTTTCTGCAAAAGGCATTATTTCATTCTTTTTGATGGCTGAATAGTATTCCATAAATTTTTTGCCTAGGCCTATGTACAAATGAATTTTTTCATAAGTTTTCTTTTCTAGAATTTTTATTGTCTCAGATCTTATGTTTAAGTATTCTATCCATCTTGCATTAATTGTTGTATATGGTAAGAAATAGGGATCCAGTTTTATTCTTCTGAATATGGCTATTCAACTTTTCCAACACCATTTATTGAGTAAAGTGTCCTTTCTTAAGTGTAAGTTTTTGTCTGCTTTGTCAAAGATAAGTCAATTCTAGATATATGGTTTTATTTCTGAATTCTCTATTCTGTTCCATTGATCTATGTGTCCATTTTTATACTAGTGCCGTGCTGTTTTGGTTACTATAGCTGTGTAGTGTAATTTGAATTTGGGTAATGTAGTGCTTCCAGTTTTTCTCTTTTTGCTTAGGATTGCTTTAGCTATTTATTTTCTTTTTCAGTTCTATATGAATGTTATGATAATTTTTTTAATTCTATGAAAAATGATGCTAGCTTATTGATGGGAATTGCATTAAATTTGAAGATTGCTTTGCGCACTATGGTCAGTTTAACAATATTGATTCTTCCATCCATGAGCATGGGATTTTTTTTCTTTTTTTGTGTGTCATCTATAATTTATTTCATCACTGTTTTTTAGTTTTATTTGTAGAGAGGTCTTTCACCTCCTTGGTAAATATATTCCTAGGTATTTTATTTTGTTTGCTGCTATTGTAAATATGATTGAGTTCTTGATTTGGTTCTCAGTTTGGTCATTAATGGTGTATAGAAATGCTACTGATTGGTGTACATTGATTTTGTAACCTGAGACTTACTTAATGAATTCAATTGTTAAATCTAGGAGTCTTTTGGAAGAGTTATTAGGGTTTTCTAGGTATATATAAGATCATATGATCAACAAACAGATAATTTGCCTTCCTCTGTTCCAATTTGGATGCCCTTTATTTCATTCTCTTGCCTAATTGCTCTTGCTAGGACTTTCTGTACTACGTTGAATAGAATTGGTGAAAATGTGCATCATTATCTTGCTCCAGTTCTTTGGCGGAAAGCTTTCAACTGTTCCCCATCCTGTATTATGATCTAAATTAGTCTAGCTGTGAGTTTATCACAAATGTTTTTCAATATTTGGGGGAATTTTTCTTCTATGCTTAGTTTTTTGAGGGTTTTTATCATGAAGGGGTGCTGCATTTTATCAAATTATTTCTATGCATCTATTGAGATAATCATGTGGTTTTGTTTTTAAATTTTGTTTATGTGGTGAATCACATTTATTTTCTTGCATATGTTGCACCCTCCTTGCATCCCTGGGATGAAACCTACTTGATTGTAGTGAATTATCTTTTTGATGTGCTGTTAGATTATGTTTGTTAGTATTTTGTTGAGGATTTTTGCATGTATGTTCATCAGTTATATTGTTCTGTAGTTTTGTTGTGGTGGTGGTGGTTTCCTTTCCTGGCTTTGGTATCATAGTGATACAGGCTTCATAGAATTGAGTTAAGGAGGATTCTTTCCTCCTTGATCTTTTGGAAGAGTTTCAGTAGGATTGGTACCAGATCATCTCTGTACATCTGGTAGAATTTGGCTGTGAATCTGTCTGTCTGGTCCTGGGCTTTTTGTTGTTGTTGTTGTTGTTGGGAGAGTATTTATTACTGATTCAATCTCACTACTCATTATAAGTCTGTTCAGGACTTATTTTTCTTCTTATTTCAAGCTTCAGAGGTTGTATTTTTCCAGGCATTTATCAATTTCCTTTAGATTTTCTAGTTTGTGGGCATAGAGATGCTCAAAGTAGTCTCAGATGATCTGTTCTATTTCTGTGGTATCAGTTGTAATATCTCCTCTTTTTGTTTCTGATTGAGCTTACGTGCATCCTCTTTGTTCTTTTCTTGATTAATCTAGCTATTGGTCTATCAATTTTGTTTATCTTTTCAAAGAACCAACTTTTAATTTCATTGATCCCTCATATTGGTATTTTATTTGTTTGTTTCTATTTTATTTAGTTCTGCTCGAATCTTTTTTATTTCCCTTCTTCTGCTACCTTGGGGTTTGGTTTGTTCTTGTCTTTCTAGTTCCTTGAGGTGTGACATTAGGTTGCTAATTTGTGCTCTTTCTGTCTTTTTGATGCAAGCATTTAGCACTATAAGCTTTCCCCTTAACATGGCTTTCACTGTATCTCAGAGGTTCGGATTTATTGGGTCACTAGTTTTGTTTATTTCAAGTATTTTAAAATTTCTTCCTTGATTTTATTATTGACCTAAAGATAATTCAGGAGCAAGTTGTTTAATTCCCACTTATTTGTATAATTTTGAGAATTCCTCTTGGAATTGATTATTAGTTTTATTCCACTGTGGTGTAAGAAGATAATATAATTTTGATTTTTAAAAATGTAAAAATGTTGTGGCCTAACATATTTTCTATCTTGGAAAATATTCTATGTGCTTTTGAGAAGAAAGTATATTGCACAGCTTTTTAGATAGAATGTTCTGTACATGTTTGTTTGGTTCACTTGTTCTAGAGTCCTGTTTAAATTCAGTGTTTCTTTGTTGAATTTCTGCCTCAGTGATATGTCTAGTGCTGTCATTGGAAGGTTGAAGCCCCCCCTACGATTATTATATTGCTGCTATCTCTTTTCTTAGTTCTAGTACTATCTCTTTTGTAAATCTGAGAGCTCCAGTTTTAGGTACATATGTATTTAAGGTTTTATCTATTCTTGTTGAATTGATCCCATTATCATTATATAATGACCTTTTTTGTCTTTTTCTCCTGTTTTTGGTTTAAGTCTCTTTTATGTGATATAAAAATAGCTACTCCTGCTCACTTATGGTTTCTATTAGCATGGAATATTTTTTCCACCCATTTAACTTGAGTCTGCAAGGATCTTTATGATTTACATGGGTTTCTTAAAGGCAGCAGATATTGGGGTTGTGTTTTTTTATCCATACTGCCATTGTATTTTTTAAGTGGTGCATTTAGGTCATTTACATCCAAAGTTAATATTGCTATGTGTAATACTGTTCCAGTCATCATGTTGATTGTTACCTAGTTGGTTTGTGTTCCCAGTTGTGTTATTGTTTCCTAAGTCCTATGAGTTTTATACAATTGATTGATTTTATACTGGCATGTATTGACCTTTTCTTTCAATATTTAGGACTACTTTCAATATTTCTTATATGGCCGGTCTTGTGGGGGCAAATTTCCTTAGCGTTTGCTTGTCTGGGAAAGATTTTATTTCTCCTTCATTTATTGAACATGAATTTTGCAGGATACAAAATTCTTAGCTGATGTTTCTTCTTGTTATAAAGACTAAACATAGGACCCCGATCCTTTTAGTATTTAAGTTTTCTGCTTTGAAGTCTGCTATTAGTCTGATGGGATTTGTTTTATAAGTTATTTGATGCTTTAGTCTTGCTACTCTTAGGATTCTTTCCCCCATGTTGATTCTAGATAGTCTAATGACTATATACCTTGGTAAAGTCCTTCCTGCAATGAATTTCCCAGGAGCTTGTTGAGCTTCATGTATCTGGATGTCTAAATCTCTTGAAAGAGCAAGGAAATTTTCCTCATTTATTCCTGTGAATAGTTTTTCCAAACTTTTTGCTTTTCCTTATTCTCCCTCGGGATTACGTAGTTTTAGGATTAGATGTTTTACATAATCCTATATTTCTGGAAGACTTTGTTCATTTTTTAAAATTCCTTTCTCTTTATTTTTGTGTTATTGGGTTAACTCAAAAGACAACTTCAGGCCCTAAAATTCTTTCTTCTGCTTTGTGTCTTCTGTTGTTGTTAAAACTTTCTACTGCATTTTGTAATTCCCTAAATTAATCTTTCATTTCCAGAAGTTCTTTTTGGTTTTAATAAAAAGTATTCTCTTTACTGACTTTGTAATACCCTACATACTTCCCCTTATAGAAAGTCCACATCTTGCTGTCAGTAGTAATTGAATATTGGAGCCCTGTTGGTATGGTGGTAGGTAAAGTGTGGTGGAGAAGATGTGTTCTATAATATTATCAGTAAATTTCCATCTTTTTATAGTCCTATTTCCCTAAGCTTGACCTTCACAAGTATTTTTCCATTGACAGAGTTTACCTTTCCCCCAAATTAAGTGATACAGGAAGCCTAGAGGATACTGAAGCTGGGTATTTGTCCTTAGCTGAGAAGGAATACTCTGTCCACAGTCATTTCTCTTGAAAACAAGTCTTTATTGTAGAGAACAATCTGGATATATTTCACAAAGTTTGCTCTTCCCCTCCCCCTGACATAGACATGAGTGGATGATTTTGGACCTTCACTATGAGAACCTGCTAGGGTTCCTGGGAGTACAATCCACACAAAATTGCACACTCCCCTCTATGACAGTCATCCCCAGGGGGTTTTCCTTCTCCTTTCCTTGTACTGAGGAACAGACTTATTTAGAATCACCCTTAAGCATAATTCCTTGGTTTTGTCTTCCACGCAACTTCAAACAATATTTCACAATAAATTCCCAAGTATTATCTGGTGGTCAGGACTGACACTCAACTTTTGTTATGATGTCTGCCATGGAACTATTGGAGTGTTATTTTAAAAGTTATCAGCTTGATCATATCAGTCCACTAATTTAAATTCTTCAGAAGTTCCTTATTCCCTATAGGAAAAATACAAACTTACCAACACGGACCTTTATAATCAGGTCACTATTAACCTATCCAGTTTCACCCAACCACTTATCCTACCCCCTATGAGAACTCCCCTACTAACTCACAGGAGTACTTTAAACACATTTGAGAATGTCATCCTATCCTCAAAGGCCCCATCACTGCCCTATGTTATGATGATCAGATCATCTGCTCTGGTAACTTTGAATATGGTGTAAGGGATTATAACTAAAGACTTGATAGCTGACAATCATGATAATAGCTGAGATTCATTGAGTGTTGCATATTTATCAGCTATAATATGGAGCATTTTGTCACCATTTTCCCATTTTATCCTCAAAACAACTCCATGATATAGATACCAGTTATTATTATTTTGTTACAGAAGAGGAAATTGAGTCCAGTGAAGGTAAATAACTATTCATGTTCACTATACTATTTTCTCATCACAAGACCATATGCCCTTTAACAGGAGTCATATCTTAAAAGAGGAATGCATTTATAATTATGGTTTGGTTTAGATTCAATTGAGGATCATGAATGGTATATTGTTGCTTTTCGATTCATACCTAAAAGTTGATTTCCAAGTCTATCTATGATTAAACTGAGTCTTTTTATTATTAATATTAAACAATGCAGGTAACCCCCCGGCATCCTACTTGACATTTTGCTCCCAACCATCGAACTCAAACTTGATAACTGTGCTTATATCTAATACTAGGACCAGAAATTTGGTAGCACAGGCAATTAAGTGACATTTACCATAGAAATTGTCTTTCCTCCAAAAGGATTTTCTAAAGCAACATTTTTACACTTAGTGTAGTGCGTGCGTGTGTGTGTGTGTGTGTGTGTGTGTGTGTGTGTGTGTTGGATTTATTTAAATGAAATTCATGACTATTTTTAATATTCTATGGTATGACACTTTGTTTCCAGTATCAAAATACAATTTATACCATTATGAAGATGGACAATAAAGGTTCAAACTAAGGCAGCTAAAATGGAAAAACTGTAGCACAGTAACTAATTATGTATTCCCATCATAGACTACTTGTAATACTTCTATTAGAGTAAGTAAAGAAAATGAAAACCACACTACGGATTTCAACAGATAATGGAATTTGTTACACAAGTATTGAAGAACTGAATAGCCAGAAAAGTAGTGTAGAGGTAACACAGAAATAATAACTAATGGAAGCAACTACCATACATTAGAAAAAAAGAGGCTGGGTTATTAGAGTCTAGAAGTTTGGGGGAGGGGCTCATAGAACTGGGTCTGGAGTTCTGATGAATGGCTACTGCCTAGCTAGAGTTGGTGCCTCTGAGGGGAAATGATGAAGTAAGGTCTAAAGATGTCAAAAAGTAGTTGAATACTGGTAGCAGTAACTGCTATTCGTGGTGAAGGACTTCCCTAGGGTAAGAAATATCAAGGAAAACAGAAGTGTCCAAGTCTCCTTCATCCATCTGGTGCCTTCCACTTTCTCCCCCTTCTCCCCAAACTCACCCCATTTTTGTACCTAATAATGAATCAGATGGCAAAAAATAAATGTAATTACAGAGTCATAGCTCTTGCATCACAAAACTGAGTATAGTAGGATGAGTTGAATGGTAATAGTTGTTGGCACAATATTTATGAGTAATTATTATTTTAGACATTTTCAGAAATCATAATTTCAAACAACCTACATTTTCTTCTTTTTAGTTTTTTAAGCATGCATAGTAGTTGGGCCTATTTATGGGGTACATGTGATATTTTGACAATAAGCATAAAATATGTAATAATCAGATTAGGGAAATTGGGATATTCATCACTTGGAACATTTTCCATTTTCATTTATTGAGAAACATATTTTTGAAGTTTTCAAAGTAACACCAGACATACAAAGGTGAAAAAAAGGCAAACTGTAGACCAGATATCAACACTATAGCAATTAGTATTAGCTTACAGATAGACAAACTGATCAAAGGAGAATAGAGAGTTCATGAGCAGACACACACACATATATACATTTACTTGATTTGTGACAAAGGTGACAGTTTCATATAGTGGGAGAAAGGATGGTCTTTTCAATAAATGGTCTAATCAATTAGAAATCCATAAAAAATAATTGTATCTGGACCCTACCTCATACCATATTCAAAAATGAAGACCAGATGGATTGCAAATCAAAATGTGAAAATTAATAAAGAAAGCATTTAGATAAAAACATATGAACATCATCATGACTTTGGAATAGGCACAGATTTCTTTAAAAAGGACACAGAAAGTACTAACCATGAAAGAAAAAAGTAGTATATATATATATATAAAATCTGCATCCAAAGACTCATATACAGAATATGTAAAGAACTCCTGCAAGGCAATACTAACAGTATAGGAAATAGAATAGACACATTGGTAAAAGACTTAAACATATACTTTGCAAAAGAGGGTATCTAAATATCCAATTAGCAGATGAAAAGTGGCTTAGCCTCACTAGTCATCAGGGAATTACAAATTTAAACTACAATGAGCTGTAATTACATATTCACCAGAATGACTAAAATGGAAAAGATGAAAATACCAAGTGCTAATAATGATGTAGAAGTACTGAAACCCTCATAAACTACAGGTATAGGGAGTTAAAATTGGTATAACAAATTTGGAAATCTGTTTGACATGATTTACTAAAGTAAAGCTTAAAAAGATCCCATTTTCCAACAATTCCATTCTAAGCATATACCCAGAAGATATGTGTGTATTTGTTCACCAAAAGCCATGTACCAGGACGTTTATAGCAGTATTGTATTTAAAAGAAACATAAACTGGAAACTACTCAACTGTCCATCAATAGAATAATGGATAAATTTTGCTATTTTTACATAATGGAATACTATACATCAATGAGAATGAGAAATGTAGAACTCAGTAATACGAATGGACTTCATACTGTATGATTCATTTTATATAAAGTTTCAAAATAGGGAAAACTAATCTATTCTGTTAAAAGCCAGATTAGTGGTTACAGAAGTTTGGTGACTAGAAAGGAATATGATGCTGACTTTGTGGTGCTTGTAATTTTTTGTTTTGTAATGTGGGTGCTACTTATATAGCTGTGTTCAGCTGGTGAAAATTAAGCAAGATGTATGCTTTTTACATGCACTTTTATGTATACACACATATATATGCACAAAAAGTATATATTGTACTTCAGTAAAATGGGCAAGGATAACATGGATAAAATGGCTCAATATCCTTACATATTTATGCATTTTTGACAAATAGAATTTGTAACACATTTCAAAATTGCAAATATTTTTATGAAGAGTATGTTTTGACAAATACATTTCCTGAGCAGAAGAGATTGCAGCTGTTCTTTCGATAGTGAATGCTTTGCTAAACATTGTCTTTTTAGTGTGGACACTATGGCTATATAATATAACTGTGACTGAAGTGCTTGCTCAAGCTTAGGTCTTTGTTGTTTTCATCTGTAATTTCTGCGTCGAATGAATGCTACACCGCCACTAACTGATGGAGAATTTTATGTAACTTAATATCATAGTTCTCAAAGTCAATTATGCCTTTAAGCAGGCATAATTTTCATCAAACAGAAGAGAAGTGACCGTCAGAGTTGCAAAATAGTAACAATATTATGCAAAGAAATATCTATTAGCTAGTTTCCTAATGTTTCAATGACCAGGAAACTATGTTTACAAATGTTGTTTATTGACCACCAAAGACATGTGGTTATGTTTTTCCTTCAGTTCATTTTGCACAGTCTGTATTATTTCATTGTATTCACCATGTTCAATTGATATGAAAGGTTTGACATAGAAAACAGATATATATTTTAAAATGTATATGTTAGATGTTTATTGAAAAGTCTAAAACTATACTTATACACAAGTCTAAACAATGTTTAAGAATATTGCTCAGCATGGGAGCATAATAATAACCCATTGTATTAATACATCCATTGTCACGTATAATTCAAAATGAATTACTTGATCATACATGTTGCAAATATAGTCTTTTTTAAATCCAAAAGTAAGATTTTTATTTCCATCAATATAGGATGGGTGTACAGAGACACACTTCCTAGTAGGACACTTTAAAATTTTCTCTGTGTATGTGTTTGTGTAAAGTCGCCTATTATTACAAAGCATGGCTATGTTTTTATTAAAGTTGGGAAGGTTAGTGTTTTCGTTCATTTTCTGCTCCTATACCAGAATAACACAGACTGTATAATTCATAAAGAACAAACATTTATTTGGCTTACAGTCCTGGAGGATGGGAAGTCTGAGAGCAAAGGCATTGACATCTGGCCAGGGTGATCCCATGGTGGAAGAAGAGACGAAGTGTACTTTAGAGACAGAGAGGAAATCAGCCTGAATTCATCCTTTAATAAGGAGCCCACTCCTACGATAATGGCATTAATCCATTCATGAGGGAAGATCTCTCATGATTTAATCACTTCTTAAAGTTCCCACCTGTCAACATTGTTGCACTGGAGATTAAGTTTCTAACAGCTAAATTTGGGGGGACATATTCAAACCATAGCAGTTAGAAATAGCAAAATAGTTTTATTACATAGAGAGACTCAAGCTCTGGAGCAGATGTTTTTGCCCTGAGGGCATATGCAGACTCCAGTTTACCTAGAGATCTAGTTTTAATGAGAAAAAGGATAAGAGGGCTATAGCAAGGAAGTCAGATGAGAAACCCCTTTATGATTGTTAGAACTGCAAATTGTGACACTGTCAGTTGGTGAATTTGAAAAAAATAATAATCTTCCTACACAAGAAAACAGTAGATACAAGATCCAGTTTATTTCTATGGTGGTTCTTATAACTAATGTAGTTGATACTTGCCCTAAATATTTGAAAGAAGAAAGTCAAAAGAGTAAACAACTGATTAAGGCACACTGAAGAAAACCATGACTTGATGATTACATGCATTCTGAGGTATTAGTCTTTAAAAAATTAGACAGTGACTAATTAAAGGATTTCACATGAAATAATGGCCTGAATAGCTCTTATAAATGCTGGAAAATGTTTTCTGGGGTAGTGAACATGCGCCCAACTAAACAAGATCCTATAATGAATGTAAGACTTCCTGTCATGTGACATACCAACAGATGTCTTAATGTTATTTGCTGTAGATTTTCTTGTTCTGAGTCATAATTGCCATAGTTTGACTGCCATTTCTCAAATTCTGACTAAAATTAAATCTGAATATATAAGGCAACATATGTTTAATTATTAAAGTTCCAAAATAGCATAAAAGTTTTGAGTATATAATTTCTTTTGCAAATAATAATGTACCAAAAGATAGACACAGATGTTACATATGTATTTGCATCTCACATCTATTACAGCTTGAGTAGACAAAAAGAATATATGGGAATGACTCTTAAAAAGCTACTATCTTAACACCTATTCTATTATCCTAACTCAAAGATAAGAATTTTACTGCTAATCGAAAAGAGAATAACACAATTTTTGATTCTCATAATTAAATTTTTTAGAGAGCAAATATACAAAGTGAAAGATACTTTGAGATTCTGCAAGGAATAATATCAGTGTGAAATAAATTTATTTAGATTAATGCTAAGAGATACAAAATAGGGCACAAATCTTAACCAAAAAGAAACCACTTATAATTACCTAACTTTAAAGAGATATTATCACTTCAGCAAATGAAGTAAAAATGTCCAAAAAACATAAGGAAAATAGAACTTATTCACAAAGATTTTGGACACCCCTAGAGAAAATGTTTTAAAAATGAAGAGTTGTAGTCTCTTTGGTTTAAAACAGATTATGTATGTTCTTCAAGCAACTTTTCACCTGAAAGAAGGTAGTAATCACTTTTGGGGAAAAATCATTTATGCAAAAACTACCAGTTTTACCTCATTAAAATTCACCATAAGTTATATGTATATAATGACTATTGTGCATAACCAAATATTGAAGGTAGGACAGACTAAATAACTTAGTCTAGGAGAAGCCATATGACATTAATGATTTTGATCCAAACAAAAATCTGGCATATTTAATTTGATCACTAAATAAAATACCAAGGATTTTTAAAAGAACATACCTGTAATTACAGTTAATTTTAAAATAATTTTTATTTCAATAGATTTAAGGGTACAAGTGTTTTTTTTGATAAATGGATGAATTGTCAAGCTTTTTAGTGTACCTGCCACCAAATAGTATACATTGTACCCAATAGTTAATTTTTAATCCCTCAATCCCCTCTCACACTCCCCCTGGACTTTCCAAAGTCTGTTATACCACTGTGTATGACCATGTATATCCATTGCTTAGCTCCCAGTTTTAAGTAAGTACATGTTTTTCTATCCCTGAGACACTTCACATAACATAATGGCTTCCAGTTCCATCCAAGTTGCTGTGAAAGACATTATTTCATTCTTTTTTATGGCTGAGTAGTATTCCATGGTGTGTGTATGTATGTGTGCATATATTTATATATTTTTTTCGTTATCCACTAATCAGATTATGGGCACTTAGGTAAAATCCATATCTTGGCAATTGTGAATTTTGCTGTGATAAACATGCAAGTGCAGGTGCATGTGTCTTTTTGATGTAATGACTTTTCCTATGAGTGGACACCCAGTAGTAGAATTATTGGATGAAGTGCTGGGTCTACTTTCAGTTTTTTGAAGACTCTCCACACCGTTTTCCATAGAAGTTGTACCTAATTTGCATTCGCACCAAAAGTGTATAAGCACTCCCTTTTCACCACATTAGAGCAGATGTCTATTGCTTTTTGACTTTTTAATAATGTCCATTCTCACAGGGGTAGGGTGGTATTTCATTGTGGTTTTAATTTACATTTCCCTGATGATCAGTGATATTGAACATTTTTTCATATGTTTGTTCATATCTTCTTTTGTTTCATATGTTTGTTCATATCTTCTTTTGAAACACTTCTGTTCATGTATTTTGCCCTCTTTTTGATGGAGTTCTTTATTTTACTTCTTCCCGAATTGTTTGAATTCCTTGTATATTCTGGATATTAGTCCTTTATCAAATGTGTAGTTTGTGAATATTTTCTCCCATTCTGTAGGTTGTCTATTTACTTTGCTGATTATTCCTTTTCCTGTGTGGATTTTTTTTAGCTTATTAAAGTCCCATTTATTGTTTTTGTTTTTTATATGCTTTTGGGGTTTTATTCATAAATTTGGTGCCTAGGCTAATGTCCAGAAGATTTTTCGTAAGTTTTATTCTAGAATTTTTATGGCTTCAGAGCTTACATTTAAATCTTTAATCCATCTTGAGTTAATTCTGTAATCCACCTTGAATTAATTTTTGTATATGGTCAAAATAGGAATCCAATTTTATTCTTCTTCATGGGCCCTCCAACTTTCTCAGTACCATTTTTTTGAATAGGACAGTTATATACACAACTAACAGCAGAGCCCCAAAATATTATATATGAATCAAAATTGCCAGAATTGAAAAGGCAAATAGACAATATTATAATAATAATTATAGACTTCAATACTCCATTTTCAATAATAGGTAGAATAACTATATGGAAGATCAATAAGGAAATTGAGGACTTGAAAAATAATATAAATTAATTAGTGCTAATAGACAAATTCAGAAACACTCCAGTCCAAAACAGCAGAAGGCACATTCTGCTTGAGAGCACATGGAACTTTCTATAGAATAGACTAGATGTTAGACAACAAAACAAGTGTCAATAAATTTAAAAAGATTGAAACCATACAAAGTGTCTTCTTCAACCACAATTTAATGGTATTAGCAATCAATACAAGAAACATAACAAAAATCAACCAACGTGAAAATTAAACAACTGACTCTTCAACAGCTAAAAGATCAAAGAAGAAATCAAAAGGGAGATTATAAAATATTTGAGATGAGTGAAAATTAAAACACAGTATACCAAAATTTATAGGATGTTGCAAAACCTTTGCTCAGATAGAAATTTACAGCTAAAAATTTCTACCTTAAAAAAAGAATGATTGCATACCAACAAGCTAAATTTCTACTTAAAGAAGTAAGAAAAGAAGCACAAACTATACCCAAAGGTAGAAGAATAAAGGAAATAATAAAGATTAGAGAGGAGATAAGCAAAACATAGAATAGAAAATGAGAAAAAATTAATGAAACCAAAGTTTGGTTATCTGAAAAGGTAAAAATTGACAAAGCTGTAGGTAGACTCACTAAGAAAAAAGTGAGAAGATACAAGTTGCTATAATTTGAAATGATAGTGGTGGCATTATTAATAAATTACAGAAATAAGGCCTAGTGTGGTGGCTCACGCCTGTAATCCTAGCACTCTGGGAGGCTGAGGTGGGAGGATTGCTGGAGGTCAGGAGTTCGAGACCAGCCTGAGCAAGAGCAAGACCCCCGTCTCTACTAAAAATTGAAACAAATGATTTGGACAGCTAAAAATATATATAGAAAAAAAAATTAGCTGGGCATGGTGGTGCATGCCTATAGTCCCAGCTACTCAGGAGGCTGAGGCAGAAGGATCGTTTGAGCTCAGGAGTTTGAGGTTACTGTGAGCTAGGCTGACGCCACGGCACTCTAGCCCGGGCAACGAAGCAAGACTCTGTCTCAAAAATAAATAAATAAATGAATAAATAAATAAATTACAGAAATAAAAAGACTTAGAATACGGAACAAGTGTACACTAAGAAGTTAGATAATTCAGATGAAATGGAAATATTTTTAGGAAAGCAAAAAACAGCCAAACTGACTAAAAAAAATTGAATTGGCCTGGAACAAGTAAAGACATTGAATAACTAAATAAAATCTGCCAAAGAAAAGTATAGGACCAAATGACTTCCATAGTGAATTACACTAAAGTTTTCAGGAAGAATTAACACTAATCCTTTTTAAACTCTTCAAAAAAATTGAAGGAACACTTCCTATCTCATGTATGAGACCAGCATTACTGTACAAAAAAATACAATCAAAGACATCACAAAAAAACTACAATCAAACTACACATTATGAATTTCTATGAAAAAAATTCTCAACGAAATATTAGCAAACTGAATCCATCAGCATATTAAAAACATCTTATAACATGACCAAGTGGTATATACCCCAGGAATGCAAGGGTGTTTCAACACACAAAAGTCTATTTATATAATATCAGAGCCTCATATATTGCTGGTGGGAGTGTAAAATTGTGCAGCTGCTGTGGAAACTATTAATAGTTTGGAGTTTCCTCCATACATTGAACTAAGAATTACCATGTGATACAGCAATTCCACACCCAGGTATATACCCCAAAGAATTGAAAACAAGTATTCAAGCAAAATCTTGTTGAAGAATGTCCATAGAAAGCCCTATCCACAATAGTCAAAGGAAAGAAACAACCCAAATATTCATCAACTGATGAAAGAATTAACAAAAGTGATATATCCATACAATGAAATACTATTCAGCCATAGAAAGTAATGAAGTACTGGTACATGCTACAGCACAGATGAACTTTGAAACATTATTATAGGTGTATGGAGGCAGACACAAATGACCACATATTATACTACTTTGTTTATCTGAAATATACAGAATAGGTAAATTCATAGAGAAAAAAAAACAGATTAGTGGTTGCCAGTGGCAGGAAGGAGAATGATGAATGTGTTCTTGAGGTTTTTTGGGTTTTGGGTGGTGATATATAGTGAAAAAACTGTTTTATTCTGTACTATCACTCACAAAACAACACTTCCAGAATACTTCACTTCTGACACCAGATGTGTGTGAGTTTTTTCCACATCAACCAATTCTCTGACACCCAGCTGAATGTCCTACAATTTAACTCAGTTCTGATATTATCTACCTGGACATAGTGTCAGAACCCACAGGTTAAGGGCTAAGTCTCACATGACTGCCCCCACTCCAGACACCAATTGCAAGTGGCAGGTTACCCACGACTTATGTCTGACTCGGCTACAAATTGGAAGCTCCCACAACTCCCTCCTTGGGTTTGATTAATTTGTTACATCAACTCACATAACTCGAGTACACTTACACTTATCAGCTTATTATTTAATAGCGGATATCAAAGGATACAGATAAACAGCCAGATGAAGAGGTACATTGAGGTGTGGAAGGGTACTAATGAAAAAGCTGCTGTCCCCATGAGTTGTGGTATGCCACCCTCATGTCATGTGGATGTGTTTACAAACCCAGAAGATCTCCAAACTTCATGGATTTTTATGGAGGTTTCAAAAAGTATAGGCATAATTGATTATTGACTCAGTCATCAGCTCCTCTTCTTTCCCTAGAGGATGAGGATGGAGCTAAAAGTTCCAAATTTCTAATCATGGCTTGGTCTTTCTGATGAGCTGCTGCATCCAGGAACCCACCAAGAGTTACCTCACTAGAACAAAAGACACTCATATTACCCAGGAAATGCTAAGGGATTTAGGAGCTCTATGTCAGGAACTGGGGTCAAAGACAATCTGTTAGAACAAAAGTTGCTCCTAGAACCCCTGTCCCTCAGGAAATTCCAAGGGTTTTAGGATCCTTGTGCCAGGACCTGGGATGAAGACCAAAATATATATTTGTTATTGTTATATATCACAATATTACTGGTTATTAAAATACTTTGGAACTAGATAGTGGTGATGATTATACAATATTTGGAATGTAAAAAATGCTATTGAATTTTACACTCTAAAATGTCTAAAATAGTACATTTTATGTTATGTGAATTTTACCACAATAAAAAAGAAAAAAAAAAACTAAACAAAACAGAACAAAAGGAATGAATTGATGTACTATTGTACATCAATGTACTGATGTACTGTACAACATGGATCAACCTTGAAACATGCAAAATGAAACAAGTAAAACACAGAAGAACACTTGTTGCATCATTCTATTTATATAAAATGCCCAGCATAGCCAAATCCATAGAAATACAATGATTAATAGATTATTGGTAGCCAGGTCCTGGTGGAAACAAGGAAGGTGAAGCCACTGATAATGAATATGATATTCCTTTGTAGAGTAAGGAAAATATTCTGAAATTAGTGGTGATAGTTGCAGAAATCTGTGAATATACCAAAGCCATCAAATTGTATACTTCAAAATGGTGAAATTTCAGATATGTAAATTATTTCTTAATAAATCTATTATAAAAACTCATTCAGTAAAATCAATTGATGTTTATTTTGAGTATGTCATTTTATAAAGAAGTAGAGCATAGAGGTTAAGCTCATGGGCTTGTGGTCAGACTTTAGTTTGAGCCTATCCTTCAAACCTCAAAGCTATTTGACCATGGACAATTTATATTCCATGTCTAAGTTTCTTTTTCATATGTAAAATGGAGACTACTGTAATTGCTATTTAGATTGTATGAGGATTTAATGATATAATCCATTAAAAGCACTTAAAATGGAACCTAGAGTATAATTAGGGTTCATATAAATAGCAGCTATTGTTGTTATAATCATCCTTATTATTATTCCACACTTATGAGTATACATAGGTAAATGATTGGCAGGAAACACATACTGCTGATCAAACATATTTTCTCTAGATGGTAAGATTATTTATGAAGGAGGATATTACCTTCAAAGTTTTGTTTATTTTATAAATATTATACAACAATCATCTTAATTTTATAATATAGCTAGAATAAATTTTATTTTAAAATTTTAACTATTTCACCTTAAAAAAGAAGCACCCCTATTCTGAATGAACCCCCCCCCAAATTCTACTCGATAGTCTGCCATGAGATATTTGCTTAGTTTATTGGATCAACATTTCAAAAGTGCCATCATGATTTGCTCCTGGTCCAACAGGTGGTATTAATGCTGACTGTACAGCCAGGTCAGAAGTAACAGAGCTGAGGCTACTGCATCAGGCAACTTCCCAGATTGTTGACATTAGTTATGTGAAGGAAAATGTAGCAGTGTCAAACCTGCAGATTTAGTGGTCAACTGTCCTTGTTAATTGGTTGAATGACTTTTTAATTGTAACCTAAGTAGCCAGGAGTATTTGTTTATGGAAGGTTTCTAGGACTGCAATCTTTCACATGCATCCTTATAGCACTGTCTACTTTACAGCACTGCACCACTATTTAATTTCTGGCTTTATTCGGAAAAGACTGTAAATCTTGTGTTGCAAAGTTATTGATCCACAGAATTCCAGTTTGATGATAAATAAAACTCCCCAGTATTTGCCAATACGTACATTTTGTTTTTATGACTCAAAGTCATACAATATTTGCAGAAGAAGAAAAGTATAAATACATTTAATTTTACGGTTCATAGGATAGTACCATCATTGCAGAGATGGAACTATTCTTGTGGAATATCTGAAAAACAGTATGAAAGTTTCTGTTTTTCACGAAATATATCATGTGTATCTATCTTCCCTAATGTATATGTTTCCTTTTGTCAAGAAACAAAATTTCAACAAATTGAGTCTAAAGATCTTTTATTAGTGATTCATGAATTGGGCAACTTTCCATCTATAAAACAAAAGGCCCTATCATAAGCTGAGCAGAGGAGGTGGGCTTTATAAGCAGAAAGTCTGAAGAAAGCAGAAACAAGGAACAAAAAATGGATTGATCATTTCAAAGTTACTCGCTTTACACGGTCAAGCAGAGGGGCTTCCTTATCATGCTGCCTCAGGTTGACTGGGTCCCTTCTGATTAGTTGCTGCAAATCTCCCTTTTATTAACTGGCCTGTTGTAAAATTGAGTTTGATTACGTGTGGCATGTAGCATGAGTGACTCCATTCTGCTTTGGTCTGGTCTGTTGGGACCTACTGCAGGAACTCAGTCCAAAAAACTGGCCTCCCATAAATTGTATTCAATATTTTTAAAGATTTTAATCTATAAATCAATCTATAGGAACATTTTTGGATTATTATTCTACTGCTTGAATACAGAAGTGTATGTTTAATAGTTATTTTAGAGTTTTATTTATAAAGTTCATTAATTGAAATAATTTACTTATAATCTGAACAAAAACCTCTTATAGATTTCTACATGCCTAGTTTAGCTCTAATACTAATGGAAAATGAGATTTTTACCATTATATGAGGTAATGAAATCTCAATACCTCATAAGAAGAAAAATCTTCTCCCTTTTTTATAACTTCCACTCTTCACATCATTGCTTCTATCCAGCCTTTCCAGGACCAGCCTATCAAAGCACTTAATCCTTGGAAACTCTAAAGTGACTGCTTTAGAAGCAGGTCAATGATCTAGATCATGCCAATCTAGACCTCACCATAGTCATTTTCTCAGGGCATTAGGGCCAAGTTGATGTTTAAAGACAAACCTGTGCTTTCTTGCGGTACTACAAAGATAGAAGCCTGAAGTTGCAGATGGCTACCACAAGGGGGGTGCCTATACTGGAGTAAAGCCAATATAGATTAAGCAGTATCATTCAGCCCTGCTGACATCATTTGAGTCCCTAATTTAAGCTATGAATGAAGCTAATAATCTCCTACCCTTTTTCTTTTCCTTAAACCAGTTTTGGATTGTCTGTCACTTGCTACAGAAATTCCTAGCTGAATAATTCCTAACTGATTAATAGATATATATGTAAAGTGAGAAAGGGACAAAAAAGAACGAATGAAAGCTTTCGCAAGGAAAGTGTAATTTACATTTAAGTGTTGTGCTAAAGGACAAGTATGTTTTCACCTGTAAGAAAACAGAGGGAAAGAAACTTCCCGCATAAGGAATAGCACGTGCAAAAGTATCAATGTATGAATGTGCATGGTGTATTCAGAAAATAGCAAATGAGTACAACACACAAAAAGTGATAAAACTACCTCCATAGACTTAAGTTAGTGACAGGATTTAATAACCCAACAGAGTCCTGCAAATCCAAGTTATTTCTTTTCAAAATATCAAATTAATGAGATCAATAAAGCTTTCCTTTATAAAGTTGAAAAAGAGCAGAAGAGAGAAGGAAGGAGAAGGAAAAGAAGGAAACCAAGATTGTCCCTAATAGGCAAGTGGAGAATATTTTTTTTACCTTTGTATTTCTGTGTGTTTCTGTGTAGTTTTGCAGATCACTTCATTATTTGTCAGTTAAGAGACGCTGTTTTGAAACTGTAAGGTTTTAAGACCGGAGTCCAGGGGAGGGGTGGCGCAGCTGAAAGTCACCTCTTTACTTGTCCTTTTCAACTCTGCTTGTCTTTCTTTCTCTGGTGCCGGCCACTCCAAAAAACCTTACATTTGGTGCCGAACCGGGAGGGTACTTTGACTTTCAGCTGTGCTGCCCCTCCCCTGGACTCCAGTCTTAAAACCTTACAGAAACCACCTGAATGAACTCATATCTGGGGAAGTTTGTAGTAAAACTAAATTTGGGTTCCTATGTGGTTTGACAGTAGTATCTTAAAATATTTAGTTATATCCCTCATTTAATTTAAGAAAGTCTAAGATAGAAATCTTTTATTTTATTTTTCTGATTAAAATAATAAAAGCTCATTTTAGAAATTTTGAAAATGGGAAACATTTACAAAGATAAAAATTAAAGGAACATAGTCCTGTGATGCTCAGAACTACTGCTTTATTTCTTTGCATTATTTCTTTTCATACAAATTTTTATTAGGCATCAGTACTTGTGTTTTACAAAACTGGATTACAGTCTTATATTCTGCTCTCTGTAATTCAAATGAATTCACAAACATTTTTCATGCCATTAAATATTTTTTGATTATACAACTTTTAAAATGTTATATAATATTCCACTGATAAATGTGGAATAATATCCTACTATTGTTTGGAATTCAGATAATTTCCAATTTTTCACTGTTACATATAAATATTTAATGAGTATCTTTTCAACCAATAAAATTGATGACATCTCTATCTTCTCAAAATAGATCTCTTCTCCCATTCAGAGATAGGTCAAAAAGGATGCTTCTTTTAATATATTTTGTGTAAACTGTTGGATAGTCCTTCCAAAAATGTTGCAAATTTATGCTTTCATTAGCAGATTGTAACAGTGTTTGTTTGTTTACAATTTACTTACAACTTACACTTACTATAGCAAGAAAAGTTTTTTTTTTTAATTTCAGCAATGGCAACATAGTATTGTATCATTTTCACTTGAATAGGCTGAGGAGGAGGAGGAGGACGAAGAGGAGGGGTGGGTCTTGCTGTCTCAGGGTTGGCAGAGGCTAAAGCAAATCTGCCTGTAATTGAATCAACGCTCTGCAAACCCATGTCGTACAAGAGCAAACTGTATTTCCACATGTGTTTTAGTCCATTAAGGCTACGATAACAAAAATGCCATAAAGTGGGTGGCTTATAAAATTGAAATTTATTTCTCATAATTCTGGAGGCTTGGAAATCCATGATTAAGGTGCCTGCAGATTCCGTGTCTGGTGAAGGCCTCCTTCCTGGTTCATGGATGGAGATCTCACTGAGTCTGCATTTGGCAGAAGGGGCTAGGGAGCTCTCTGGGGTCTCCTTTATAAGGGTAAACCAGAGCTTTGCCCTCATGACCTAATCACATCCCAAAGGTCCACTTCCAAATACCATTACATTGGGCCTTATGAGTTTCGGGGGAACATAAACAATCTATAGTCAGTATATATGCTTATATATGTATGTAAGTGTAGATGCACATGTGTGTGCATGCTGCCTATGATTTTATTTCTTGTTTTATAAAATTGAGATAAAACCAGCTGTACTGTGTTATACTCTTAAATTCTAATCTTTGAAATTTATATCAATTTTTCTCATATCATAAAATTCAAAATTATAAATGTAAACAGCTCTATAGCATTCCATCACAGACTTGCCCCATAATATATTTATCAATTCTTAAAATTTAGGTTGTTATATTTATATTATTAAACATTATTTAAAAATACTTTTAAGTAGTTGCATAACACCTCAACAAAAGGTTATTTCTACCATGTTTTTTTGCCAATGTTCATAATTTTTTGATGTTTGGAGAATCAAGTATTTGCTATTATGAATGAAACTACAACAAAAAGCTTTCATGTAATAAATTGTTGATGACATCATCATTATATCTTTGGTATAAATCCATAGATGTTAAATTACTAGGTCAAAGTATATGTAATCTTGTCTAGCTGTACTATTTCAATACTCTATTTGTTGATCTTGTGCTAGTGCCAAATGGCTTTACCTAGTGTCAATTTATAGAATTTTTTTTATGTATCAGGTAAGGAAAGTTATGCTTACATACTCTTGTTTATAAAATTCTTAGATTTTCTGACTCTTTTATTCTTATAAAATAATTTAAAAATCATTTTATTGTGTTAAAATATGTTGTTGAAATATTCATTGGAATTGGTTTAAATTTATAATTTGATTTGTGAAGAAATGACATATTTACAACTCTACTTCTTTGTATCCAGATATGTGTATCACTTTTGATTCACTTAAATTTTGTTTTATGCCACTCTGCAAAGTTTCATATATTTTTTCTTTTTCTATAGGTCCAGCACATTTCTTCACAAAGATTTTTCTTAGGCATTTTATACTTTTTTTTTTGTTTCATAGTTTAAATACTCTCTTATCTGTAATTTTTTTCATGGAATTATGTCTGGTATATCAGTATTCTAATCTAATTTTTTAATTCTGCTAGCTCTTTATCTTTCTTATCAGTACTAATGAGTATTCTATGTCAACAGTAATAGAAGCTACTAATAATAAAAAATTGCCCTTTTAAAATAATTATTCCTTTTATTTTTCTTCATATGATATAGCACTGTGTAAAAAGTCAATATTAATTTTAAATAATGGTTTTATTTCTGTTTTTGAGTTCAACCAGAATGCTCCTAGTGTGTGCTGTTAAACAGCATTCAAAATAAAGAAATATTTTTAATTACTTAGAAAGTATTTTTTAAGCATGAGGAGAAAATGTTATTTTTATCAAATGATTTTTCAGCATCTATTGAGATGATTATATTAATTAACGGTCCTCTTTGATGTGAGAATTTGTATTGATAACAATAATAGCTAATATTTATGTAACTGCATTTATTATATGTTAGGTACTCTCCTAAGCACTTTATATAGATTGATTCATTTAATCATCCCCAAAACCCCCTAGTTATAACTAGGGTTAATAGTGAAAATATTTAACATCTGGTATGGCAGGATCCTGTAGCTCTTTCCCCTAGCCATGTGGGATGCACAAATCCTATAGTTGCCACATTGTGTGTTGTTCTAGGGTTCCTGAGAAGGGGCCAAGGTGGCCAGGGGTCCTTTAGAAGATACAGGGAAATGGATATCTACTCACACATGAAGAAATATTTTAACAATTGGTTTTACCATATCTGTAACTATCAACCTCGCCTATGAGTTAAACTGTTATTATCCCCAGTTTTCAAGTGAGGAAACTATGACTTTTAAGTAATTTGTCAAAAGTCCCACAACAAAGGGAAAAGTCATGATCAACAACCTAGAAGTACCACTCATAGTAGATGATTCTAATCACTTTATCCCCTCTCCGAAGATTTTCTGAAATAAATCTACCTTTGCATTTGCATTTCCTGGATATACGCTACAGAGTCATGGGATATTATTCTGCCAAAATATTGACAGATTCAATTTGCAATAATTATGTCTAGAATTGTATTTATACTATTAAACAAGATTAGCCAAAATTTTCTTATTTCCTTCTTTTGGTCTCTATATTTCTCAGGTTTTTAAAATTCTAGATTATACTAACATCATAAAAGAATTAAGAGTCTTTCCATATTTGTAAATAATTTCCAATCATTTAAATAAGAGTTATATCCTTAGAGTTTTGAAATTTTTGTAGATAAAAATTTGGGTCTCATAAACTTTTGGGGGGAACTACTTTATAAATTTGCTTAATAACTATTGCTCTTTGAAAGTTTTCAATTTTTTCTATTCTCAATCTTTGTGATTTATATTTTTCAAAAATGGGTGGTATTCATGTATAGTTTAAAATTTGCCACAACCATGCCAACATCTATTGTCTTGTTTTGTTTTTTACTTTATAGTAATGGTGATTCTGACAGGGGCAAAGTGATATCTCACTGTGGTTTTAGTTTGCATTTCCCTGATAATTAGTGATGTTGAGCATTTTTACCACATATTCTCACTTATAAGTGGAAGCTAATTGAAGGACATATATGGTCACAAAGAGCTGCAGTGGACACTGGAAACCGAGAAGGGAGGGTAGGAGGGGGATGAGGGATGAAAATCTACTTATTGATCACACTGTACACTAGTTTCTGGTGATGGGACACTGAAAACCCTGACTTCAGCATGATACAATTCATCCATATAAGAAAAGTCACTTGTACCACCTAAATTATTTTAAATAAAAAAATTATTTTCCCGGAGTTTTAAAGTAGTATTTATTTAAAATTACCTATTCTTTTCTACATTCCAGAAGACTACTAAGAAAAGCTTGGGTTTTATTAATTTATGCATTTGTCTGAGAGTTTAAATCCATGAGTTAATTTTATTTTTGATAAAGAGAAAAATGTTCACATTAAAGGGAGGAACATTCTCTTAAGTGATACATGCCTGAGAAGAAATACAGGGAATTTGTATTTTTGTAATAATTTGACATTTTATAAATGAGACAAGATAAGTAGTATCATCTGGGAAATTAGCTTTCCCTGAAAATCAAATTATGCCCTAAATTGAAGTCCTTTTTTGGGCTGGCAAAATTATCTTAGAAAGAAAAGTATGCAAGTATAAGTGAATATGATAGCCATCACTTTTCTAAATTATAGCTTTATGGGTTTGGCTTTCCTGCTGTTGGCAATATCCTTTATGTAACAGTTCACAAAAATGGGAGAGCTAGATAAATTCACCATGCTAAGCAGCATGATAAACAGTTCCATGACTATGTTGTATGAATGACTTTGTACTTGACTAGGGTCTAGAAAAACAAGGAACATGTAATATTGGAAGTTATGATTTTTATTTTTTTTAAATTAAATATTCCCATAGCGACTTTTCCTATTATGTATTCATACCTATGTGGGTTTAGTGAGTGATGTGATTATGAAAGTATGAATCTGAACAAATAAACATGAGTCTGATATTTTAATTCTTGTCTAGACTAGTGCATTAAAGGTTAATCTGGTATGGAAAATTTATCTGTTTCCTTAACAATATGGTAGTAGACTGAAAATAAATTACTCTAAAATCCTTCTTACTTTGGGCTGGAGGAATTGTGCTGGGCTGCAACACTTATGAATCTAAAGGAAATTAAGATAACAGCCCAGAGCAAGTTAAGTTAAACTAGATAATACTCAGCCAAAGTGGAGAATATATTTGAATTGTAGTTCATTGTTTTGTCTCTGGTTATACATAGTTGAACTGGTTTTGTGGGTGGTGGTATGAACTAACATGTTACCTGTACTTCTAATAATGTAAATGTATAATAGTATGCTTAGTCTATATTAATCATACATTATGAGTTAATAGTTATAAGTTAACTTACATTAACATATAAATTAATAGATATTGTCACCTTTCGGTATTCTAGGTTTTATGGCCTATTTCTTTGCAGACAATATTGATATGCAACCACATGATATTTTATTTTGAATGGGCTATTTAATGTAAACTGGCTTGGCAAAGCTATAACCTTTTATAATCTGTTTCATTTTACACTATTGAATTTTTCATTTTTGGCCTAATCGATTGAAATCTTTATATGTATAATTTTATTAAATAAGAAATTGATTAAATTTAAGCTTTATGGAAGGAAAATTGGAAATAAATTGATTGATATTAATTCTAATTGAAAATATCCACTGTTCTGAAATTAATTTATTTGGTGATGTCATTTCTAGGAATAGGAATTGTCATTGGGAAATGTTGTCATTATTATGGTATTTCACATTGTGCTGATTGGTGGTAACACATTTTCATAAGTAAATCACTTGTAATAAAATTCTTTGGGCTGACTTTTAAATGCAGTCTCGAGAATATAATACAGGAAAGCCAAAGTATGGTGTATTTAATGCATGTGAATGATTATGTTTGTACCCAGAAAGCAACTATATCATTTGGAAAGTTGGAACAATTGTTAAGCTAAACATGTGGGTATTATATTCATATCTAAAAGAGAAATTCTAGGACTGAGCAATAGCAGGAAACTCGACCAAAGTCAAATGCTATCTTCTCTCTAAATTCAACCATGGTATCCTCCTAGCCATTATTCATGTTTCTATTATATCATCACTATCTGTTTACCTGTATATATCTTCCCTACTAGTCTGAGGAGCTTTTGGAGGCAAAAGATCCTGTCTTAATTATATTAGTGCTACTTTGCCATTATCTAGAAAAATACATTTATTCCAGGATCAAGCTGATTGGCAGACAATAAAAGTTTTTGAATTGTTTGACTTACACTGTGCCTGCATCATGAAGTGAACTGGAATAAAACAAATGGTGAAATAATAAGAAGCAAATTGTAAGAAAAGTTGGACCAAGAGAATTTTAAATTCTATTGAAGAATGTAATAACTTTAGGACTTTTTAAAATTCAGTTTGGCTGATGTATCAGGTCCCTTGAGATTTTCTCCTTCCTCTTACCTCCTATCAAAACATTAATGATACATGGAAAAACAATTTATCTGTACTGGGTTTTGTCAAGTGTAGGACTCACACTCTCGGTAATTAATGTAGGGATCTATCTAGAACCCCAAAGTTGATAAGAAGATTATTTTAAGCAGAAGACCTTTGAGAATCAACATATGCAGAAAGAAACCTTCTCTGAGCTTCCCTTATCTGACTCAAAGCAAAAAGTTTGAGAAATGAGACTGCTATAAATTCCCACTACAGGGTGTGTCTACTCCCAGGAAAGAGACCAACAGTAAACCTACCATACATCCCCTCTCCGAAGGAGTTTCATGGCCATGAAGAAGACTGAAAGACGTCTCTTTGGAACCTACATAAACTAATGTTATCACAAACTTAAAATCTCATTTGACTTTCCTAAACAAATGTATTTGTTTTTCCCATAGAAACCTTTTCTCCCTCATCCATTTTCTCTACTAAATTAGGTATATAAGCCTTTAACTTTTCCATTTATTGAGCTAGCTACATCTTTTATAGCTCTAGTATACATACAAATAAACCTTTTTTTCTCCTGCTAATCTGTACTTTGTCAGTTTAATTCTCAGGACTTCAAGTTATTGGATCTAAGAGCATAGAGGAAAGTTTTCCTTCCCCAAAAGAGGTTTAACTAAGACATTTTGTAGTCAAAAATTCATGAAGAGAGAGTGAGATTGCTCATGACTGAAAAAAAGTGGCCATCGAGATATTATAAAATCTAAATTACATAAATTTCTCATTTTCTGTAATAGGTAAGTGAAATATGTGAAAGCCTTGTTTTGGTTATTATATTTTGTATTGTGGGAACAGTTTTGAGGACATAGCTAACTGCAGTGTGAATCCTATTAGCGAGTGAGTGTAAATTCATATCCAAATTGGCACCTGGAAGGTTGTCCTTTACAAGCTTTTCAAACTAATATCAACTGACTAGAATTTTATAAAACCCAGAACATCTTTGTGTAATAATTCAGATCTTGTTAGTGAGGGAGCTACTTTCTAGAATAATAAAAATGGTCACCTTGTGAGGAATGTGAACAACTTAAAGAAAATGACATTTTGTTTAGTAAATATTGATCTAACTGCACTGAATAATGATCTTATAAATGGACATTCACTACTAAATTGAAATTGTCAACAGAAAAGAAGCTAAATCCTGTAAAATAACTTAAGGAGGTTTATTCTGAGCCAAATTTGAGGATCATGGCCCGGAGCCATGCCTAAGAAGCCTTGAGCAAGTGTACTCACTGTGGCTGGGTTAAAGTTTGGTTTTATACATTTTGGGGAGACAAGAATTCCGGGTAAACTCATAAATCAACACATGGAAGGCATACACTGGCTTGGCCCAAAAAGGTGGGACATCTCAAAGTGGGGGTTTACAAATCATAGGTGGATTTAGGGATTATTTAGTTGAAAATTTGCTGAAAGAGTTAGGCTTTGTCCAAAAGACTAAGAATCAGCAGAAAGGAATGATTCAGTTAAGATAAGGGGCTTCTATCTTTTATGTGATGCTATACTGAAATCAGGTTGGGAAGTAAACCACATCATAAAAACCTGTTTACTGAGATTGTATCATTTGTAGGAGTGACTCACCAGGCCCCCTTAGAAAGGAATTTTTTTGGGCAAAGAAAAAGATCAGCGTTCAGTCCTCAGTTCTCCCTGTTGGCCAAATACCATTCCATGGAATGCATGTGCAGGCCAACAACCAACAGGAGGTCACACGGTGCTAGGAAGTCTCATTCCTAATGAGTTGTCTTTTTGGTGAAGATAGTTTTAATATTGGCATTGTCTTATCTTAGGGGAAGGACATGACTCAACCTGATTTGATAGCCAATTGCTAAGGGGGCAGAGAGAGTCAGGCCTAGGGTTCAATCTAAAAAGTATCATCCTGGACCAGATCTGTTCTGTGAGCTATCACAATTGGGTCTTTGACTGGGTTTTTCTTCTTTTCTTGTATCTGGTATAGCATTTATAAGAAATATATAATGAGGCCAGGCGCTGTGACTCACGCCTGTAATCCTAGCACTCTGGGAGGCCGAGGCGGGTGGATCCCTCGAGGTCAGGAGTTCGAGACAAGCCTGAGCAAGAGCGAGACCCTATCTCTACTAAAAATAGAAAGAAATGATCTGGCCAACTAAAAATATATATAGAATAAATTAGCTGGGCATGGTGGCGCATGCCTGTAGTCCCAGCTACTCGGGAGGCTGAGGCAGGAGGATCGCTTAAGCCCAGGAGTCTGAGGTTGCTGTGAGCTAGGCTGATGCCACGGCACTCACTCTAGCCCAGGCAACAGAGCAAGACTCTGTCTCAAAAAAAAAAAAAAAAAAGAAAGAAAAGAAAAGAAATATATAATGATAATATAGCAATAAGTGTTTTAGGCCAGGCAGGATTGGAGATAGACAGGCACACATCAACCCTTTAAAACCTTCTAGGCAACATAAGAGTTAAAACCAAAATGTCAAGGGCAAAGCTACAAAATTAATTCATCTACAAGTGTTGAACTATTATATTTTTGGGGTTTAGTTACAGACTTGTAGCAAACATAAGCACTGTTAACCATTCAAGCTAAGGAATTTAGAGACTTTTGTTTGTGTCACAATATTTTGGTCTCTTTAGTAATTTGTTCTAAGGTGGCTGATAAATTATTTGTTATATCTCCTTTTCATAAAACCCCATAACTGAGAACAATTATACTCAGGAAGCTGTAAGTCTATATTTTTATGATTGGGATGAATATATGCACCACATGGTCTATCTAGAAAGGTTAAATCTCTCATTTAGTATTTGTTTGGGCTTTTGTGTGCCCTTCCTTGATCTGGAGGGGCTAAACTAATTCCATCCCTCAGAATCAGCCCTTACAATCTCGCATGCCCCATCTTCCATGATAGTCCCTGGGCCTAGAGGGAGGATGTCTTATTAATAGGGCATTAATAGTGAATAATAGGTTGGGCCCAGTGAGATTCAATAGTTTTACATCCTGGACATATCAGGTAAACTTGTTATTTACTTAAAACTTGCCATGACTCTGGAAATCAAAGCAAGAGAATTAGTAATGTTTTAAATAGAAAGTCATAAACATTTAGTTCAGTTGCATGTAATTAATTTCTGTTCTATTTTGGTGTTGAATTAATGATACTCATGGGCATATCAGCTTTCTAATTAAAGTCCTGGATGTTTGTTTTGTTTTAGTCCAATGTTATATAATTTTCAAAGTTATCAGAAACCTGTATTCAAGAGAACTTGTCAGTCCTTTCTATGACTTTCCTTGAAAAAGCAAACTTTAGTCGTAAATCTTTAAACTGGCTAACAATTTCAAGAACCACTTTCTGAGATGAATCGAAGTAAAATAATAATTGTCTATGGATGACAAAAGTCTTAGATTAGCCAAGGGTAAAGAGACAATTGATAAACAAAGTTGTTTATTTTTCTGCCATATGGCAATTTAACATAATAACCACAAGTATTACTGATAACGTACACCAAGACATATCAATATTTTACAATATCGGAACATATATTAAAAACATGCTTATACAAATATAATCCAAAGAAAGTTAAACACCATTTCATCTTTGACAATGCTTCATGTTATAGTATGGAGTGCGAGAAATGACCACCTAGAGACCGAATTGAGCCAAGTTATGAGTCTTTATTAGCTGGACAGTGACCACCCCCTGCCCTGTTAGGGTACAGGTACAGAGAATAGCCCTCAGCCGAAAAAACAGGAAGGTTTTATACTCTCCTAAGTTAGAGCTATGTGACTTTAGGCACGGTGGTTGAAACAACACTATATCATCATTTTCACAGCTGTGGGGTCTGGGACCAGCCTCGGACCGGCCCCCCCCCCCATTTCGGTTACAATCTTTAAGCGAGCAGGTTTGCAGAAGCAGATAGCACCAATTAAGGAACATTCTTTCAGGCATCAAGCAAGCACAATAAATTTCATGACAGGCAGCTGGAAAGTTTAAACAATTAGTTACAAGTTAATTGCTTCGTTTTATCTCTGCAGAGTACATCTTTCCAGTTACAGACATAAGTCAAGCCAAACATACGTCGCCTAGCGAGCAAACAGGTTTAAATTATAGACTTAGGTCAAGCAGACATGGGTCACCTAGTGAGCAAGCATAAGTTTTCTCATGGGCCTTTACACTTCATGTTAAAACCTCTATGGTTTTAACGTGCCAAATAAGTCTAAATGTGTCTCTCTTATACTTTCAGTGGCCCTAATATATAAAAACCTAGTTTGAGGTTAAAAGGCTGGATTTAGAATTTGGGTTTTGGAAAGTTTGTCAAATATCAAAAGCTTGAAACGTTTGTTCAAATACAATCACAAGCCACTATAACATAATGGTCATTTCGTTAACCAAGAGTGATAGTCATCAAAAGATTCTAAAGGCAATACAAGAAGTTATATGGGTGTAAACCTCAAGTCTTTTAACGTTTAGCTTTTCTAGTTACTCAAAACCTAATAAAAAGAACACAGGGATTATTTTGATAAAGCATAAAATCTTTGCTTCTTTTAGGCCAGCACCAAAAGAGTAAAGAAAAACCTTTTGCAGTGAGATAGTTTTTAATTAGGAAAGGGAACAGTTTATAAAATCAAAATGAGTACATCATGTAACTTCATTAAGAGTGAATTAATATTTTAAGAAAACTTTGTTTTAACCAAAAATTTTCTTTTTAATTATAGCCAACTGGATCACATACAAAATTCCTTCATAAATCCTCTTTGTAAACTTTATTACAACCTGCACAGACGATCTACAAAACATGCCTAAAAACTTTCTGTTTTGTCGTAACTTTCCCATTTAATAACCAGTCATTTTAGGACAAAAAAAAATCCATACAAGATCCTTTCTTACCAAAAATATATTTCCACACTCATTGCCTTTTTACATCTCTTTCTCTTACTCACAGGGTACTTTCTATTTTTTTTTATTTTCTTTCTAAATACATATTTTGATTCAACGTTTAAATAACCTTTGAATTAGACAAAATTACGTATATTTTACTAAGAACACATTTTATGCTTTCACAAATTTTCTTATTAAAAACATACCTTATTCTTTGTTGCATTTTATATATAGCATCACATGCATTGACTAGAAGTCTTATTTTTAGTAACTTTAAATGTTAGTGAAAACTTCAAAAGCAGGAAGTCATGAATTGTCAGACATAAAAGACTTGTTGCAAAACAGGATCATAGGTTACCATAAAATTCATTTAGCCAAAATGATAATTCAAAGATTTTTGAAAGGAAAAATCTTACTCCTTTAGAGAGGACACTCAGTTTCCCAAACAATCATAAGACCTAATATAGACAAACTGGAATGGAAATTAGGAGGAAAACAGAATCTGTTTGTTTTTTTTTTTCTCACTTGTTTTTCCAGTTTATTGAAAAGGTGAACAAAAATCTTTTGTTATTCTTATTAATCTCATATGAAAATCTAGATCAAAAGAGAAAACCAAATTTTCTGTTGCATTATTATATTAATGGTAAAGCTAATTTTAATAAAATCTTAAAGAAATCCATCTAATTTTAATCAATGATTGTAAGTTAAGATTTTTACAAACCTTTTATAACTTTCATTGTTTTACTTTTATATCCACTTAGTTTTAGTCATTTACTTATTTAATTTGAAACAGTTTTTAAAACGTATAAATTAGACAAAATTATCTTTTTTAACAAAACTATTAATATTTCTATGTCTTATAACTTTTTATTTAAAAAACTTATTTTTCATATAGAATTGTTTACCTTCTATCTAGCAGTTTTAATTACATATACTAATCATAATGTCAACTCTTAGAAATACCTAGGAAGTTAAAGTAACTTTGACCTGTTATCAGTCCCCAATTTTATTACACTCCTAAATATAAAAATAAGATAACAAGGAATATAAACTTAAGCTATGATTAATAATGTTATAGTATTTTATAGATGACTCAGACATTTCGTGATCATCCTCTTAACATGACTTTAAGATTCTAAATTATATGAAAATTTTATTTGTATTTATCCTATTTATATTTACCTAATTTATCTAATATATTTATTTCTCTTAGCAGTTCATTTAGATTCCAGTTATTTTAAGTTATTTTTCTGTTAACTATTTTTACACCCTGTAAATTAGAAATATAGCACAGAACAGGGATCAAAATATAGTTTTGCTTTCTTTTTTTTTTTGTGTGAATCCAGATGAATTATTTATTTTTAAAGACAACAGTGGGTACAAATGTTTAACTGCATAAACAAGACAAAATCTGAAGCTTCAAAGCCAAGGAGACAGTGTTGATATTTAAAAATACAATAGTTAATGACACTACGAAGACATTATACCAGCTCTGCAAAGCAAGGCCATTTGGCTAAGAAGAGTAAGGGCTATTGCTTTCCTCATGGTTTTTCTCCTGTGTGTTTGAAGCTAAGATTTTTTTTTAATTTTTTTTTTTTTGAAACTTGATATGTTTTTATTTTTCTTTTATTTTTTTATTTCAGCTTATTATGGGGGTACAAAAGCTCAGGTTATATATATTGCCCATGTCCCGCTCATCCCCGAGTCAGAGCCTCAAGCGTGTCCATTCCCCACACAGTGTGCCTGGTACTCACCATGTAGTCATACCTCCATCCCCTCCCCCCACACCCCACCTCCCCAAGTCAGCACCTTCAAACATGGCCATTCCCCAGACGGTGCGCAACGCACTCATCATGTAGGCATACACCCATCCCCTCCCCCCACCCTGCAACTCAGTCTGATATCCAGTTGGATCATTTAGGTGATGATCAGGGAAACCAATTTTCTGATGAGTACATGTGATGCTTGTTTTTCCATTCTTGGGATACTTCACTTAATAGAATGGGTTCCAACTCTCTCCAGGAGAACCAAAGAGATGTCGTATCACCGTTATTTCTTATAGCTGAGTAATACTCCATGGTATACATATACCACAATTTACTAATCCATTCGTGGATTGATGGGCACTTGGGTTGTTTCCACATCTTTGCAACTGTGAATTGTGCTGCTATAAACATTCGGGTGCAGGTGTCTTTTCTATAGAATGACTTTTGTTCTTTTGGGTAGATGCCCAATAATGGGACTGCTGGATCAAATGGTAGGTCTACTTGAATCTGTTTAAGGTATCTCCATATTGTTTTCCATAGGGGTTGCACTAGTTTACAGTCCCACCAGCAGTGTATGAGTGTTCCTGTCTCTCCGCATCCACGCCAACATGTATTGTTTTGGGACTTTTTGATAAAGGCCATTCTCACTGGGGTTAAGTGGTATCTCATTGTGGTTTTGATTTGCATTTCTCTGATGATTAGAGATGTTGAACATTTTTTCATATGTTTGTTAGCCATTTTTATATCTTCTTTTGAAAAATTTCTATTCATGTACTTTGTCCACTTTTTGATAGGGTTGTTTGATTTTCTCTTACAGATTTTCCTGAGTTTTAAATATATTCTTGTTATCAGTCCTTTATCTGATATGTAGTATGCGAAAATTTTTTCCCATTCTGTAGGTTGTCTGTTTACTCTCATGACTGTTTCTTTGGCTCTGCAGAAGCTTTTTAATTTGATCAGGTCCCATTTATTTATTTTCGTTGTTGCTATGATTGCCTTAGGGGTCTTCTTCATAAATTCTTTGCGTAGGCCAATGTCTGTAAGAGTCTTTCCTACATTTTCTTCTAAGATTCTAATAATTTCCCACCTAAGGTTTAAGTCTGTTATCCACCGTTATTTGATTTTTGTGAGAGGTGAAATCTGTGGGTCCTGTTTTAGTCTTCTACATGTGGCTATCCAGTTTTCCCAGCACCATTTATGAAATAAGGAATCCTTTCCCCAGAGTATGTTTTTGTCTGCTTTGTCAAAGATTAGATGGCTATATGAGGATGGTTTTATATTTGGATTTTCTGTTCTGTTCCACTGGTCTGTGTCCCTGCACTTGTGCCAATACCAAGCAGTTTTAATAATCACAGCTTTGTAGTATAGTTTGAAGTCTGGCAAATTAATACCTTCCATTTTGTTTTTGTTGCTTAAAATTGCTTTTGCTAAATGTGGTTTTCTCTGGTTCCATGCAAAGCGTAAAATTATTCTTTCTATATCTGTGAAAAATGATGTTGGTAATTTAATAGGGATTGCATTGAATCTGTAGATAACTTTGGGCAGTATAGACATTTTAACAATGTTCATTCTTCCGATCCTCGAGCATGGTATGGTTTTCCACCGATTTACATGTTCTGCGATTTCCTTCCTCAGTGTTTCATAGTTCTCCCTATAGAGGTCCTTTACCTCCTAGTTAAATATATTCCTAGGTATTTTATTTTCTTTGTTGCTATTTTGAAGGGTATTGAGTCTTTAATATGGTTCTCCATTTGACTGTTTAGGCATATATGAATGCCTCTGATTTGTGTGTATTGATTTTGTATCCCGAGACTTTACTGAATTCATTGATCAATTCCAGGAGTCTCTTGGTTGAATCCTTGGGGTTTCCTAGATATAACATCATATCATCAGTAAAGAGTGAGAGTTTGATCCTTTCTTTCCCTATTTGGACTCCCTTTATCTGCTCTCTTGCTTGGTAGGTCTCACAAGGACTTCCAATACTATGTTGAAGAGTAATGGGGAGAGTGGGCAGCCTTGTCTTGTTCCAGTTCGAAGTGGGAATGGTTTCAATTTTTCCCCATTCAGTATGATGGTGGCTGTGGGTTTGTCATATATAGCTTCAATCATTTTTAGATAGGCCCCGTCTATGCCTATTCTGTTAAGTGTTCTTATCATAAAAGGGTGTTGAACCCTAATAGAAATTCTCATTCCTACTCAAAGTCATGGAAGCTCAACAACCTTCTCCTGAATGATTATTTTATAAATGAAGAAATCAAGATGGAAATCAAAAGATTCTTTGAATTAAACGACAGAGGAGCCACAACTTATCAAAATCTGTGGGACACAGCTAAAGCAGTCCTGAGAGGAAAATTTATTTCCGTAAATGCCTATATCAAAAAGACAGAAAACTTACAAATAGACAATCTAATGAATAGACTCAAAGAGCTGGAGAAGGAAGAACAGACCAACCCCAAACCCAGCAGAAGGAGAGAATTTATTAAGATCAAATCAGAACTGAATGAAAAGGACAACAAACAAACCATAAGGGAGATTAATAAAACCAAAAGTTGGTTCTTTGAAAACATAAACAAGATTGACACACCTCTGGCTAGGCTAACCAAGAGCAGAAAAGAAAGAACTCTAATAACCTCCATCAGGAACATGAAAGGAGAAATCACGACCAATGCCACAGAGATACATGACATCATCTATGAATTTTACAAAAATCTTTATGCACACAAATTGGAAAATGAGGAGGAAATGGACAAATTTTTAGAAACACACAGCCTTCCCAGGCTCAACCAGGAAGAAATAGAATTCCTGAATAGACCAATATCTAGATCTGAAATCGAAACAGCAATAAAAAAGCTTCCCAAAAAGAAAATCCCTGGACGAGATGGGTTCACACCTGAATTTTACCATACCTACAAAGAAGAACTGGTGCCCATCCTACATAAACTATTCTCCAATATCGAGAAGGATGGAATTCTCCCCAACACATCTTACCAAGCCAACATAATTTTAATACCAAAACTAGGAAAGGATGCAACAAAAAAAGAAAACTACAGACCAATATCCCTCATGAATATAGATGCAAAAATTCTCAATAAAATCCTAGCAAATCGAATCCAAGTGCTTATCAAAAAAATAATCCATCATGACCCAGTGGGCTTCATCCCAGAGATGCAGGGATGGTTTAACATACGCAAATCTATAAATGTAATTCACCACATAAATAGAAGCAAAAATAAAGATCATATGATCCTCTCAATAGATGCACAAAATATAGTTTTAATTATTGTTTTTAAACTTATAAATTCTACCAAGAAAAACAAACGTACATATTTTAATAAGACTTGTTATGTTAAACAATGTAACATCATTTCTAAATTTTATAGATATAATAGGCATTTTAGAATATATCCTGTTTAAAGGTGTTAATTAATTAGATCCTTCCAGGCCAGGCAGGGTGGCTCATGCCTATAATCCTAGCATTCTGGAAGACTGAGGTGAGAGAATTGCTCAAGGTCAGGAGTTCAAGACCAGCCTGAACAAGAGTGAGACTGGTCTGTACTAAAAATAGAAAGAAATTAGCTGGACAACTAAAAATATGTGTAAAAATTTAGGCAGGCATGGTGACACATGCCTGTAGCCCCAGCTACTCAGGAGGCTGAGGCAGAAGGATTGCTTAAGCCCAGGAGTTTGAGGTTGCTGTGAGCTAAGCTGATGCCAGGGCACTCTGGGAGGGAGGGGGCAGTGGCAGGGTAATAGAGCTAGACTCTGTGTCAAAAAAAAAATATTAGATCCTTCTAAAACTATGACGTCTCAAAACAAAATCTAATGACATGGTAGAGATAAAAGTATCCCTGGCCCCCAAAGTTTATTCAAACTGTAGGGATCAAAGGCCACTGTTCCCATAAAGATTTGCTGAAAATTTACTGACATGAAGCAGATTAATTAATAGAAGAGAAAAATTTACAAACTTATATATAGACACCTTTGGAATGAACACTCAATGATACAGGGGAAATTGTCCATTTTTATGTTTAGGCTCAACAATGATGGACAACTGTGGGAAAAAAGGGTATGATCTAACCTTAACTGGCTGAGTGGCAAAACCTAGCAAGACCATTCTATCTAGATTCTGTTTTGGCCTCTCAGAGTGTGCATTCCTTCCTTCTGGGTGCAGGGCAGGGCCCTTTCTCGAATGAGGTTTTACAGTAAAACAAAGTAGGCCAGCTAATTACTTTATGCCCAGTTTTTACATATAATAATTTAGGTTTTATGGCTAGCTTTCAGAAAAAGGGGTTCTGGCCTTTATAACCTGCCTTAGGGAAGAGGGATTCTGATTTCTATGGCTAGTTTCAGGGAAGAATTGGAACAAAAGGTAGGATAGTTTTCTGAACCACATCAACATGAGATCACCTAACTGCAGACTGCAAAAAACCTTCAGCACCTCAAACAATGACACAAAGTAGTAACATGTTTTTACATGAGGATCAAGATTAGGTGTTCTAAAAACAATGTAAATAGTCTCAAAACATTTTTTTTTCAACTTGGGTGTAAACTTGAGTACATGCAATATTTCTAAACACTAAGACTGTTTTGAGATTCTCTTTGGATTTTAGCAATCATTCACTTTTTATCTTAAAATAAATTACTATGCAAAAATTAACAGTTTTTTTCCTAAGCAAAAACTTTGTTATACCAACATAATGTACACACACATAAACGGGTAGCTTGTAAAGAGTAGGGCAAAAAGTGGACAAGACCAAGGGAAAACTAAAGCTTCCAGTTTAAGCTCTTGTAACTGACAACTTGTAGGACAGCTTTGAATCCCTTATGTAATAGATGGAATGGCCTGGAAAAAAAATGGCAAAGAGATTTTCTGTCTCCTTAAAACTTCCCCCACTCTTTTGGGATGCCTGGCCTGCATCCCTGAGGCAGGTTAAGTCTTTTGTTAAAACTCCCAGGTGGCTCCAGCCCCCCAGGTGGGCGTCTGGCAGAGTTCACAGGCTTTGTCTTTGGCTGAGATGGGACAATTAGCATAGTTAAGCATAGTAATTGCCTCAAGCTGAGAACCATCCCTTTAATAGCTCTGTATTTCTGCCTATGTTCAGGAACTTTGGGATTTAGAGATGAGAAGGTTTACCATATTTCCTCCTTTGTCAACAAAGTAAACTCTCTCTTTCCTTCCTCCTGATACCGCTTGTCCTTGTTATTCAGCCTCTTGGACAAGTAGCTGAGCTTTGGGTAACACTAACTGAAAGGACTGGTGCTGTCTTGTGAGCAAAATAAATCAGCTTTGCTCCCTCTCCACTTAAGTAACAGGGGCCTTGTCCAGCTGTGAACATCTCAAAGGAGCCCAGCAGACAAAAGGAAATGTAAATTTTTTTTACAGTACCTATTGACTAAAACCGCCTTTTTAGCACCTGTTTCTATAGCCTGGAATAGTTCCTGAGAAGTTCCTGAATGACAGCATGGGGCACAATCTCCAGATGTCTAACTCAGCCGAAAATCATATCTTGAGGGCAAAGTCACTTTATCCCTAAAGCAAAGGGAAAGGATGCAGCAGTTTCACAAAGCAGATTCCATTTTCTGCCTGCAATTAAGAAGAGAAGGAGCAGATATGGTAATTCACAACAATTAACTATTTTCGCTTTTTCCCCATAAAAGCAGCAAGTCACTTTGCCTAGCTGGCTGGCATCTCCTTTTTCTTTGGGATGCCACATCATCTCTCTGCTCTCTCCCTCCTCCTCCTTCTCTCTCTCTCTCTCTCTCTCTCTCTCTCTCTCTCTCTCTCACCTCTCTGTCCTTCTAGAGGATAAAATCAATTTTACCTTTATATATTTTAATTTCTCTGTGAGAAATCTTTCTCCACCCATGCTGTGATCACCTACTAGGCTTTTCCACCCTCACACTAACAGTACTGTTAATATTAAATTATCAGTTGATAGAGTGAGTTACAAGAGTTTTGTGTGTACCTTTCCATAGACACTGAAATCAGAGGGGGAAAAAAAAACCGTATCTGTAATTAGGATTAAAAGACCAAAACCAAAATATTTTCATAAACCTTTGACCATAAGTTTCTGGTTTTGTGCTAATTTACTTGGCATTTTATTTATTCTAATTTGGTGACCCTTATTTTTAGTTTAGGCACGTCTACGTTTTTACGTTTATTAAGAACCTTAAAGTTAAACACATAGCTATTTTGTTGGTAACTCAAGAGATTTAGCTATTAACATTAGACCAACAATATTAAATTTACCTTACTTATCAAAAATTATACAAACACAGATCATTTTGTCTTTGGCTGAGTTTATGGTTTTGTAACCTTTGTGACAAACCCTAAAACCTTAAGAACACAAAAATGTCCAGTAAAACTCATGCAAAAATGTATGCTGACAATTTTGAAAACATTTTTACTCTTACTTTATCAATAATGCCTTTTTAAAAAAATAACCCAGTTTATCTACCAAAGATTACTAAATTCACATGAACTGAAAAACATTTGGGTTTGTTTAATTAATTTATCAGCACTGCCTTATTTATAAGCCAGTCTGGAACCATGTAGGCACAAACATATAATACATGGACATACACAAAACATATCTAAACATAAACACTCACACACATGCATACAAAATTCCAATAGATTTTACTGTAAAACTCTAGCCATGAGATAACACAACTCACCAGTTTGTAAAAGACACATGGATCCAAATTTCTTCTGACAAACTGGAACTTTTTCACGTTTCAAAACTTGAGTTGCCCTGATAGATAACCTAATTATGCCTGTGGATCAAAGTTCTGGGTAAAGCAGTTTCCATGGCAATTTGATTTTATAAAACCTCTTTTACCTTTTTTTTCCTTCAGTTTAAAATGAGTTGTATTTTCAATGTTTGCATTTTAGCTAGAACTGGCTGTGAGATCTCCAGGTAGCCTTTCAATTGGAGATACCATAAAATATGAGTTTATCTCAAAGATCAGTAGAAAAAGTTAGCAGGTTTTAGAGCAGCTAGAAAAGAGATAGCTTGAGAGACATTTTAACTCTATAGTGGCAGGTTGACCATTTGAGCTCTGAATTTTCCTTGATGTAATTTGCTCTTTAGTAAAAAATTTTGCACAAGAATTGGCTATAACCAGCTGGAGTCCTAGAAAACCTGGCATGCCTTTCAACCTTTCTATTTACACAAATACTTGCAAGTAGAGGTGCCATACACTGACTGGAGTGCCCTGACAGGATCATTCTCCTAGTCTCTCCTCATTTTTAAAGTATTTGTTTCCCATTTTTCTTTCCTCCTTTTTTTAGAAGAAGGAACTGAACTGTAGTCTAGGGTTTAGTGTAATGGATCAGAGTGTGCTGATTGTGGGTGGAGCTTCTCAATGTTTCACCACTGAGTTGGTTCCACCCTCTTACCTGTCTCAGTTTTTCTCTTTGGGGTTCTAGTACCTCCAAAAGGGCTCAAGACATCAAGTGATCAGCTCTTATATGCATTTCATGGATGAGCCTTCTTTTAATTAATTTGCTAGGGGATTCCCTATAGGGCCACTCACACCATGGGGAAGCACCCCAAGCAACTCCCACTCAGACTCCTGGTCACCCAGGGTAACCTGGAGCTCAGGAACTCAGTCTCTCATTTATCTACAAACAAGACAGTTTAGTTTCCTCTTTCATAAATGCACAGAAAAGCCAGTTGAGATTAATTTTAGGATGAAAAGGCAATGGAGAAAACCTTTTGGAATGCACCTCCAAATCAAAATTAGTATCCCAAACAATTCTTGGGAAAAGAACCAGCTCAGAAATAACCAGGCCCATCAATCAAAAACAGGAGGTCCAGAGCTCAGGAGGACTTACCAGTTCCACCCAAGGAGAAGCTCAGAGTCAGGGGGTTGAAAAGGAGTTGTGCCGGTACCTGGTGCCAAGTTTGGGCTACTCCTTTGAGGATCCTGAGTCATCTCTGAGCCCCAAATGTGGGCACCAATCTTGTCAATGGAAAAGAAGCCAAATCCTGTAAAATAATTTAAGGAGGTTTATTCTGAGTCAAATTTGAGTACCATGGCCCAGAGCCACGCCCAAGAAGCCTGGAGCAAGTGGACTCCCGTGGATTAGTTACAGTTTGGTTTTGTACATTCTGGGGAGACAGGAATTATGAGTAAAGTCATAAATCAATACATGGAAAACATACATTAGTTTGGCCCAAAAAGGTGGGACATCTCAAAGTGGGAGCTTACAAGTCATAGGTGGGTTTAGGGATTGTTTAGTTGACAATTTATTGAAAGAGTTAGGCTTTGTCCAAAAGACTAGGAATTAGCAGAAAGTAATGCTTGAGTTAAGACAAGGGTCTTCTATCTTTTATGTGATGCTATACTGGAATCAGTTTGGGAAGTAAACCACATCATAAAAACCTGTTTACTGAGATATTATCATTTGTAGGAGTGACTCACCGGGCCCCCTTAGAAAGAACTTTTTTGGGCAAAGAAAAAGAACAGAGTAGCTATTAAACTTCACTACTAAATTGAAAGATATTCAGTAAGCAGAATAATCTTCCCTGGATCTCTCATTGGTTTTGTTAGAAGCATTACTACTATTTTTCTTATTTATAAACTGATGCTAATATTATATATTGGGACATTGTTAGGTTTAGTTAGTGTTCATAGTATTATTGAAGATGAAGAAATACTAATTATATAAATAACACTTATAGCTTTAAAGTTACTATTTATTGCATTATGTTTGGTATAAAGGCTCAAATGGGAATAGAGGCCAATTAGAAAATTAACAGATCTTATTATGAGATTTATTTTATTTGTGTCAGTAAACTGGAGAGAGAAAGGTTTGGCCATCTAGCAAAATCTCACCCAAACAGCTTGCCAGAAGGATGTAATTTGATAGGCAACTCTAAGTCAATAGAAGACAAGTAAAAGAAAAAGTATAGCATCAATACAAATGTTCTTAGGCTGATGACATCCTGAGGGTAGGAAACCATTTCTGCCATCTTGAGTCTTTTTACTTCTTCAGTAGGCATCTTATGACTCACATACATATATTTGAATTGCATATAGGTCCTATAAATGGTTTTACACATCTATAGTTACTGCTTTAGTTTATGCTGCTTCTAAGTGGTCTGGGCTGGGTTTCCTTTTTTTTATTTTATTTCAGAAAATTATAAGGATACAAATGTTTTGGTTACATAAATTGTTTTTGTACCCCTCAGGAGCTTGATTTACAAAGAAAATGGTAGTAATAGTTTCTACCTTATAAGATTACTATAGGGATTCAATGGAGTAACATAGGCAATTCACTACAGCCCAATGCCTGAAATAAAGTAGGTACTTAATAAATATCTCTTGAGCCAATAAAGAAAAATAAAGTTACTGATTTAAAAAAGGCTATTTTCTCACGTATTTCTATGAGAGATTATACTCAGAACAATTATGTTGAGGAAAATGTATTTAAAAGTATTCATAGTTTTAAAATAAAACAGCAGAAAACTTTACCTGAAGCCTTACCATCTTTTCCATGTAATCCTTTAATCAGCCTGGGAACAATTACATATTTAATTCTATGTGATGTTTGAAGATAGTTTAATACTTTAATTTGCTATTTATACATGGAAAAATTACAGAAATAATTAAGGATGTTCAGATTAATTAAAAGCATTAGGAGGTATTAAATATGAAAGAACACATTTTAATTAAATATTTCAAGTTTTTCACATCAAAAATCTCCCATACTGAAAAATAAGGTACTAACAGTTTTATCTGAATTGGTTATGCTAGAAATAGGACAAGTTGAGCATTAGACATTTTTCCAGGGAGCTGGCTATACTCAATTCACTTAAAGTTTTGTTTTACTCTTTATATATTAAAAAATGTTTTAGTGAGATGAGCCTTCCCTGCTTTTAATAAATGGTTTAATACCAATGGCAAGGTCAGAGGCCCAAAGGTTTAGCTTAAAAAATCTCCAAAAAAGAAATACCTTCAGGAGATATAGTACTGAACAAGTTGGCAAGAATATCCTGTTTTTTCTTTTTTTTCCTTTTTTCTTTTTTTTGAGTGAAACCTGAAAATCCCATCTTTGTAGGGGGTGCAAAAGATAAGATAGACAGGAGACTGCAGCTCTAAGCATTTGAAGCAGCTGCCAAAATCTAATAGAACAACCAGAGTAGTGAGTCAAGGTAAGATTTATGTGAAGGAGGGAAAAATTCACTTTCATCTGAGCAAGGTGAGGCAGATGGAAAAGGATAGTTGTGGGGCTACTGAAGAAATTGACCCTTTAGGGTTACAGTTCTCAGTTTTCTCAACTGCATGGGTAGGTGATGAGGGAGCAGTGAACTAAATTTAAACTGACAACAAATTTTTCCTTCCTTTATTAAACTAAAATTTGGAGTGTGCTGCCTTTACAAAAATAAAAACAATAGTAGAAGCAAGATCATCTTCTTTTGAAGAAAGGGCCCTAGAAGGAAATGAGAGATAAACATGGTCCCATGAAAAGACTATTTTGTCACATCTGTTATTCTTGGAAAAAGCTGAATATTAAAGTTAGATAATGACTCATCGCCAACTCTTCTCTCACTGCACTATTTTACCAAATTTATTTACTATTACTCATATGTATGAGATTTAATCATTGCCTAATATTCCACAGTAGAAATATACCATAATTTACATAACCATTTCACTATTATTGGGCATTTGAGCTCTTTCACACTGTACTATTAATTAATATCACTGTGATGAACATTTTAATGCACAAATCCTTGTACACACCCTTGGTAATTTCCTTAAGGTTTATTTCTAAAACTTTAGTTGCTTGATAAAGGCAAGTGTAGGGGAGAAAAAAAGTCCTTTTTCCTCTACACATCTTAGGTTTATTGGCTGCAGTCAAGCAATTTAGACTGAGAAAACACAAATTAAGAAGAGAAAAACGAACAGAAGTTTGTTAATGCATACACTACACATATACACAGGAATATTCAGTGATGTGTAACTCAAAGGAGTGGTTAGAAATTGAGCTTATATAGAATCTTAGTAAAGAACAATAATTTTGTAGAGAAGTAATAAGACAAAGGGAAAAGGGGTTTGGGCTTTAGGGCCAGCAAACTGCAGGAAGAATCCCTTAAGTGAATTTTTCATGTCAGTTTTTATGATTTTCAATTCCCAATTTTTTAATCGAGATTCTATCTCTTTATTGATCTTTCCATCTTGTTTATACATCATTTTCTGTACTTTCTCCACATCTTCCTTTAGTTCTTTGAACATGTTTATGACCATAGTTTTAAAGTCTTTTGTCTGTTACATCTACTAGCAGGTCTTTTTCTAGGACAGTTTTTGTTGATTTGTTTATTTGAATGGGTCATACTTTTCTTTTCCTTTATATGCCTTGTGATTTTTTGCTGAAAAATGGACATTTGACTCTAACAATGTAGTAATTCTGGAAATCAGATGCTCCCCTTTCCCTAGGGTTTGCTGTTTTATATTCTTATCATTATCTTTTTATTTTTGTAGGCTGTCTCTTCGTCAAAGATCAGCCTGAGGCCGGGTGCGGTGGCTCATGCCTGTAATCCCAGCACTCTGGGAGGCTGAGGCGGGAGGATTGTTTGAGCTCAGGAGTTCGAGACCAGCCTGAGCAAGAGCGAGACCCCATCTCTACTAAAAATAGAAAGAAATTATATGGACAGCTAAAAATATATATAGAAAAAATTACCTAGGCATGGTGGCACATGCCTGTAGTCCCAGCTACTTGGGAGGCTGAGGCAGGAGGATTGCTTGAGCCCAGGAGTCTGAGGTTGCTGTGAGCTAGGCTGACGCCATGGCACTCTAGCCCGGGCAACAGAGTGAGATGCAGTCTCAAAAAAAAAAAAAAAAAGATCAGCCTGAGGTGTAAACTTATGGTCTTACTCAAGTCTTTTATAAGTCTTCACCATTCCCTTGGCATGTGTGGTCACTTTATAATTTCTCCCATATATGCAGTTTCTTTTGAGTGTCCTAGTCATTAATGTCTGGCTTCTGAAAGGAAAAAAGATGATAAATGAAGGAGGGGGAAGGGCATCAGCCTTTTAAATTCTCTGGAAGTCACTTCAGCTGGAGGGGGAGGGGCTTGAAACAATGGGATAGGTCCAGCAACAGAGTGTGCCCACTTCTTTTCCTGCACCTCTGTGACCAGAAGCAGCAATCAATGATAAGAGCACTGATCCTCCATATTTGTAAGACAGGGTCCCTTTTGCCCAGTTGGCTCCCATAAACTGTATGCAGGTTGCTCCAGGAACACAGCTGCCTGCTACATGGCAGAGATTAGGGGATGGGTAGTTGCTATTTTGCTAAGAACTACAATTGAGTAAAATTAATTGCTATTTACTTCCTAAGCCTTCCCGCAGAAGTTGAAATCCTTCAATTTACTCCACAGTTCTGAAACAGTTACATCAGACAAACTCTTCCAGTACAATTGGTGTCTAGGTGGGAAAACATTTTTGGTGCTTCCTCTTTTGCCTTCTTCCCAGAACCCTCTCTGCCTCTGATTATTTTTTTACAAACACCCTGTTGGAAAGGGTTTTCTACCGTTGGTAAACTCTAAGTCAAGTCAAATAGTCTTGCAAGTGCTATCTTCCAGGGAAAGATCAGAAAGGTCAAATAATGGGAATTATTTGGGAACGTGGCTCCAAAGAATCTTCAACTCTGTTCTGCTCATTCTGGTGACATCAAGGCTCCTAGTTTTCACAGCAGTTGTTAGATATTGGTTCTCAAGTATACTGAGAATCTGAAGGGGGGGATGAGTATAGTGCAAGTTAAAATGCCACAAAGCCTACTGTTCTTACTGATATTTATCTGTTTTTCTTGAATAAACTCTCTCTGGATTGATGCAAAATCTTGTTCTATTTCCAGATTTCTGAAAATTTTTGCTGATTTTTCTTTCCTTATGGAGGAGAGAATTTTAGAAGCCCCTTACTTTACCATTTTTTGCTGAAATTATTCTATCCTGGTTTTAGCCCACATTTGTTCAATTAGATTTTTACACTGATTACAATGTGTCTCAATCATTGTCTTTATTTTTATTATTACATGAGCACTTAGGTAATATGATGCTAAGTAATGGGGCCAAATATTTTCAAGGACCAAGTCTCTTTAGCGGGAAAGGGTTCAGAGTATAAAAATCTCTTCCATAGTGGCCTTTCTCCTATTCAGAACTTCATTATGTATATATGTCAAAATCAATCTTTAAAACTGCTTTTTACTTACAACTTCTGAAAGCTGGTTGATTGCATATAGTAACAATTGAGTGGCAGTTTAGCTATTGTTCTTATTAAATATATCAAGGAAATCCTCACAGTAGAATAGTTTTTCTTTTGAAGAAAAACCAATCTTCTTCATACTCTGTAAAGGAATTCCCATGAATGGATAAAAGAATGACTAAGATTGTTAGCTCAGCAAAATCATAGAGTAATTATAACAAGAAATAATAAAATAGAAGTAATTCCTTATGTCAAGATCATTGAAAAAGGCAAATTAGAATTACGCACATTTTTAACATAGCTATAGAATTTGTATTAAACAGCACAGTTCTAAAGAGACTAGTAAGTGGGATTTCCTATGCATTTTCATCTCTTAAGAAAAAGAAATAAATAGGTTAAGCAATCTCATGTGACTGAAATCAAGGTAAACAATTGATTCTATTTGTGTGTGGAAAATCTATGCAAGGCTTTTCTTTCCTCGTATTACTCTTCCATATCTCTCATTTTTCTGCTGAGTTGCTAACACTACAAAGGGAATTACTGGGTAGAATGTGTGAATATGCCATTCAAATAACATCCTAAAGTCAAATATAGAGGATCTGTTACTCTATAATCCTACGTCATTGAAATATTTTTACATTATTTGTATACAGGCAAAAAATGTTTTGGCAATAACATTTTATTGTTAAATTTATATGTTTATACTTAATATTTAACTACTATAAAACTACTCAGGTAGTTTTAAAATCACAAATATTTCTTCATGAAAGGAACTGTTGAGATGAAATCCACATATCTCTCACACTGTCTCCATCAGTCAATGCTTCTATCTTCAACATTTTCTCTGGGCTTTATTTTTGCCTGCTTGCCACAATATAAACCTGACTCTTCCCTGAAGATACCACTTCTCTGACATTCTTGTCAAATGATGCATATTTTTGCTTTCATATACCACATATTTGGGGGTTAAGAGTTAGTGTTCTACTTCCTCCACTTTGAAATAATTATTGTATCCTCTTGTTAGAGCAAACAAAGCAAAAGACACACAAAATCAAGGATTTGTCTCCCTCAGAGATCTGGGTTTTTGCCAGGGTATTCCGTTCAGCTTTGCTTCATCTTGCATATGCCTAAGATTTAATTTCTCATTTTTGAAAGGGTTGGCTGTTTTTCGCTGAAGCTCCAGCTTGCTGGTATGGGCAGCCCAAATTTCACTTACCATGCTTATTTCAACTCCCTATTTAATTTTTATGGCTCTTAGGCATTTCTCTTTCTTTCCTAAGAGATCATCAATGTACTTCAAATTATCTGTTTTATGTTTTAACACCTGTGTATTTGTTTGTGGGAGTATTCCTTTGTTCCTCTTCAGAATATTTAGTTCACTCTTCTGTGGTAAGCATAAATAAGGACTTTCATTTGTATTTTAATTAAACGCCATAGGTAATATTTGTATGTTTTGATGTCTTGTGCTTATTTTACTTCATTATATATATATGGATATATATATACACACACACATAAAGATATGTTATTGCATATCTTGGAAAGCAAGCAAACCAATTTATTTCATGAAGATTTCATAATTCTGATACCAAAATTTTGGCATAATTCTATGTCTACTTGAAATGAAAGCATGTATGTTCTCTCTCTCTTTCATACACACACACACACACACACACACACACACACACACACACCAGAAAAAAATTCATATTATTTATTGGTGAAACACTAGAGATATTCCCCTTAAGTCAGGAACAAAACTGGTCTATTATAGTTATTTGTAATGTTTCAAGACAGTATTACAATAATTTTTAGAATTTCTGCAGACTTGATGTAAACATTACATCAGAATTTATATTTTGCCTCTTCAGTAAAACCTTTATTACACTGAATTATTCTTTGCTATTTGTCCATTTAACATTGTCATTATTTTAATGCTTTTTCCATCTCAAACCTGTTATATATTGTTCTGTCTTTGAAAACAACTATAATGTGTATACGATGATCATTTTCTACTCTTTGTTACCATAATGGAAGAGTCTCAGTGGCCTAACACTGAGGGCCACTGTGTAAGAATTGGTGTGCGAATGCCTCAACAGTATTATGGAAATCATTTCCACATCAAGTGAGACATAGA